>NC_135498.1:142291128-142591128 GCF_052857255.1 Amblyomma americanum
ACGCCTTTGCCGCCAACGCCTTCCACCTTCTCGACCTGAACTATGGAACTACTCCTACAATACAGACCAGCCCTCGCCGAGAAATCCGCCCAGTTCCGAATTTGTATCTCGTGACAATCAAACGTACACAGCTCGCCGATCACCTTCCCCTCGTCGCCGTTCCCCGTCCCCACTCCGACGTTCTACCGGCACCGTTGAGGGAAACTAACAGTCGCAGTTCCCGGGGCAAGAACTGCGCTTGGTTCGAACTCTTCAAGTCCTCGGTGTTCTCCCACTAACGTAATTCAAGTGTTTGTCGACGGCGTCGCAGTACTCGCTCTAGTCGACACGGGCGCTGCCGTATCAGTCATCAGTGAAGCTCTTTGCCGTCGTCTTCGTAAGGTGACCACCGCACTTTCCGACTTTTCGCTTCGCACCGCCTCATCACAGCGCATTCATCCCTCAGCGGCGTGCACGGCCCGTGTTCTCATCGAAGACGTCTTATACACCATCGAGTTTATTGTACTGTCTCGCTGCTCACACGACATCATCCTGGGCTACGATTTCCTTTCCACTCATCATGCCGTTATTGACTGCGCCCGCGCGGAAGTTTCCTTTTTACCTCTTTGTGATACCGTCTTGTGTGACGTCCCTACCCGGCCTGCAAAACTCCTCGTCGCCAGTGACACAGACATTCCTCCATTTTCTGCTGCCCTCGTTCCACTCTCCTGTGAAAGCGTTATTAGTTCGACTGTCTTCTTCACACCTTCCGACGCCGCTTCACGCCATCCCTGCCTCCTGCTTCCATTTGCGGTCCTCAAGATCGAAGATGGCCTTAGTGCAATGTACGTCTCAAATCCATTTTCGTGCCCGTCCGTCCTGCTACGCGGCGAGTGTCTCGGTCGTATTGAAGAACTTGATCCCGCGCTTGTAAATACTCTTCCTGCAACGCCTACTTCATTAGACGTTAATGTGCTCAGCTCTTGCGATACAGCGACCGCTTCGACACCACCCGATGTTCTTCAACAAGCTATTGACGCAGATCTCCCACCCGCACAACGCGATCAACTCGCTGCTCTTCTACAGAACTTCACTTCTGCCTTCGACCTTCCTCACACTGCTCTGGGTCGCACGTCTGTCGTTACGCACGCAATCGACACTGGTACAAACGCACCTTTACGACAGCGTCCTTATCGCGTGTCGGCCTCTGAGCGCCAAGTCATTGCTGACAACGTGGACGACATGCTTCGCCGGGGCGTCATACAGCCATCTAACAGTCCATGGGCTTCTCCGGTTGTTTTGGTCACCAAGAAAGATGGTTCCATCCGGTTTTGCGTCGATTACCGTAGGCTTAACAAAATCACGCGCAAAGATGTCTATCCTTTGCCGCGAATCGACGACGCCTTGGACTGTTTACAGGGAGCCGAGTATTTCTCCTCTTTGGATTTGCGCTCCGGCTACTGGCAGGTACCGATGGCTGATAATGACCGCTCGAAAACTGCCTTTATAACACCGGATGGATTATACGAGTTCAACGTTATGCCCTTTGGCCTCTGCAATGCCCCGGCTACTTTCGAGCGCCTGATGGACACTGTTCTTCGTGGACTCAAGTGGCAGACCTGTCTTTGTTATCTGGACGACATCGTAGTTTTTTCTGCCGACTTTTCTTCTCACCTTCACCGCCTAAAGGATGTCCTCACGTGTCTCGCCGGCGCTGGGCTTCAGTTGAATTTGAAGAAGTGCCACTTTGCCGCTCGAAAACTCACAATTTTAGGCCACGTAGTTTCTAAGGACGGCATTCTTCCCGACCCCACCAAACTTCGCGCAGTTGCAGAGTTCCCGAAGCCAACCTCCCTGAAGCAGCTTCGGAGCTTTATCGGCCTCTGCTCCTACTTTCGACGTTTCATCTTGAACTTCGCCTCTATCATCGCTCCTCTGACCCAGCTCCTTGCCGGCAGCTCCGACCTTTCCGCCTGGACTCCAGCCTGCGATAAAGCCTTTGACACTTTACGCCGCCTTTTGGTTTCGCCGCCCATTCTACGCCACTTTGATCCGGCTGCGCCTACGGAGATCCACACTGATGCCAGCGGTATTGGGCTTGGTGCCGTCCTTACCCAACGTAAGCCTGGTTACAGCGAGTATGTTGTGGCATACGCCAGCCGAACATTGACAAAGGCAGAATCTAATTATTCAGTCACAGAAAGGGAATGTTTGGCCATTATTTGGGCTATCGGAAAATTTCGTCCTTATGTGTATGGTCGACCGTTTTACGTTGTGACCGATCACCACGCTTTGTGCTGGCTTGCCTCTCTGAAAGACCCATCCGGTCGCCTTGCTCGCTGGGCTCTTCGTCTCCAGGAGTTTGACATTCATGTCATTTATCGATCAGGGCTGAAGCATACGGACGCGGATGCTCTTTCCCGCTCGCCATTGCCTAGAGATAATTCGTCTGACCACGTCTGTGCCTACGATATGTCGACTCTTACAACTATCGACATGGCTACCGAGCAGCGGAATGACCCCTGGATCAATGCACTTTTGAATTTTCTCTCAAGTCCTACTCCCGGTCATTCCTCCAAAGCGCTCGTCCGCCAAGCACACCACTTCTCCATTCGTGACGGTCTTCTCTATCGCCGCAATTATTTGCTTGATGGACGGAAGTGGCTTCTAGTCATCCCGCGTCATCTCCGCGCCGACATTTGTGCTGCGTACCATGGTGACCCACAATGTGCTCACGGTGGCGTATTGAAAACCTACACACGCCTACGTCTGCGATTTTACTGGCGTGGAATGTACCGCTTCGTAAGACATTTCGTGCGCGCTTGCGAATCTTGTCAACGCCGAAAAACTCCTCAGAAGTCCTCTGTTTCGTTGCAGCCGTTACCCTGCCCTGCTCGTCCGTTTGACCGCGTTGGCATAGATCTCTATGGCCCTCTTCCGACTACTCCTGCTGGAAACCGGTGGATTATTGTGGCAGTAGACCATCTGACTCGCTACACTGAAACATCACCGTTACCCTCTGCCTCTGCAAGAGACGTTGCTTTGTTCATTCTCAACAACTTGATTCTTCGCCACGGGACTCCGAAGGAACTGCTCAGTGACCGCGGACGCGTTTTCTTGAGCGACGCTCTCGAGGCCCTACTGAAAGAATGTCGCATCATTCATCGCACCGCTACTTCTTACCACCCTCAGACGAATGGCCTGACAGAACGCTTCAACCGTACTCTGAGTGACATGCTGGCCATGTACGTCAACGACGCTCATTCCAACTGGGACCACGTTCTTCCCTTCGTAACCTACGCGTACAACACTGCGATACAGACCACCACTGGATTCTCTCCCTTTTTTCTTCTTTACGGGCGCGAGCCAACCTGCACAATGGACGCGCTTTTTCCCTACCGCCCTGATGTTTCTGAATCGACGCCACTCTCGGACGCCGCCCAGTATGCAGAAGAATGCCGTCAGCTCGCTCGTTCGCTCACAAAGGAAAATCAATGGCAACAAAAACACCATCGTGACACTGGTGAGGCGCCTTCATATACGCCCAACTCCCTGGTGTGGCTCTGGGTTCCTGCCACAACCGCCGGCCTGTCAAAGAAGCTTCTTGCTCGGTATCACGGTCCATACCGAGTGCTTCAAAAAACATCTCCTGTGAACTACGTAGTTGAGCCCGTTACGCCATCTGCGGACTTGCGTCGCCGTGGACGCGAAATAGTTCATGTGGACCGAATCAAGCCCTACTACGATCCGTCTGTCCTTTCGGCACCATGAGTCGCCAGGATGGCTCCTTCTCTGCCCGGGGGGGAAACTGTAGTGTGGTAATCTTCATCGATATAACCACTGACATGCGTCGCGTGCTGCCGCTCTCAAGGACGAAGAAGTTGTTCGCTGCCTTGCTCTTTCGCCACGCCTGACGCTTCGCTGCGAGTCTCCCCTGAGCGGCTGGAATCATCTGGGTTCACCGAATAAACACACCCCTACAATATATATAAAATCACCAAAAATTGAAGAAACATAACAGGATTTATTTCATGACGTTTCGAAAAGGCTGGTCCTCCAGCCGAAACGTCGTGAATTAAATCCTGTTATGTTTCTTCAATTTTTGGTGAGTTTATATTATATTGACGAAATCAGCTGCCAGAAATGGTTGTTTTTTCCGCTGCTTTATAAGTAGTTTTCTTTAAATCAAAGCTTAATTGAGTATTTTTCTCCCACTAATCCGCGCTATAAATTTAAAAAAAGACATTCCCCAATGCACCTTGGTTTCGGTGACTGTTGGCTTCCTTCATGTATATATATATATATATATATATATATATATATATATATATATATACATAACACAGATTTTATATTCATATGAAAACCCAAGTACATCTGCGATGCTGTCTACTGGCAATGACATTTCCCCCTAAACCTGCATGGGGGCGTTGCATAAAGCATATAAAATTCCTAAATTGTCTTTTGTTCTAGGGTGCACCATCAGAAATTTCAAAGCGAGTGCCTTACACATCAAAAACACGCTGTCATCACTGCTAGCAAGAGGATTTGGAAGGAGCAGGGGCGCTGGCTTGCAGAAAGTGTCAACTTCCGCGACGGCCTGCGCGACCTCACACCGCTCGATGTGTTCGGTATAGCCGTCTCCTCGAACCACTGGGAGTTCCGCTACGCCGCGGCCAGAAGTGTTTCCTTTTTTTTCTTGTTTCCTTTCGTGCGGTCCCAAATGCAGTATACATTTTATGCACCATGCATATACACTGTGAAAAATTTTGGATGCGAGTGTGAAGAGCTAGTCATTTAAAGGTACCAAGAGCTTGCAATAACTATATGCACTAATTTACAGTTTGCTTCTATCATTTTTAAACTAGTATGCGGTACACTGTTCACAAAATAATCTTGAAGTGCTGAGTGTTGAAAAAAATACAATGTTGATAAATTGATGGTAAGAATTATAAACGCGAACTTGAACATCATTGTTTTCAATATCGGTGGCCAATTGTCAGAAGACTATTAATAGGCTGTTGATAGACCATCATTAAGTTGTTGGCAGTAAGTATATCGAAATCGTTGGTAAGGGGATTATAGGAGGTATAAAATCTTTTTACGTACTTGAGTCTTTTGAATATCGGTGGCTAATTGTCGAAAGACTGTTGATAGGTTGTTGATATACATTGTTGGTAAGTGATCAATATGAAGTATGTAGAAACTGTCGATAAGGTTATGAGAGGAAGTATATAGGCTTTATATGTGTTCGAGTCTTTTGAATAACGGTGGCCAATTGTAGGAAGACCGTTGATAGGTTGTTGATAGGCATTGTTGGTAAGTGGTCAATAGGAACTATGTAGAAACGGTCGATAAGGGGATGATAGGAAGTATGAAGACTTTCTACGTTTGAGTCTTTTGGACAACGGTGGCCAATTCTCGGAAAATGGTTGATAGGTTGTTACTACAAAGTATAAACACATTCGAAAGATGTTCTATTCAGTGCTGATAGGTTCAATTAACATTTGTCTAAAAAATTTCAAAAGTTTGTTTCTAAAAAACTTTGTAAGGGTAGGAGTTGAGTTTCCCCCTTCATGTGGTGATGAGAGGAAACACTTTTTTGATTATGAAATCGGGGTTTCTTGATGACCCGGTGGTTCTAACTCGCAAACATTCATGTTACTCGAAGAAAGGGGAAGGTTAACTATTTATTTGCAACAAAAATAAAACAAGAGGAAACAAAGCAAGGAGAAAACTATTTACATGACTAAACCGTTGATCAGACGAATTAAGCCCGCGTTCGACCCAGAGCGCTCGTTTTTAAACCCTGTGTCTCCGCCCTTAGCGGGGACAGCCACCAATAAGATTACAAGCGACACACCTCACCAATCAGAGGTTAGGGAAAGGAAAATGAGGTTTCCGCCAACTAATCAGAGATTGGGGAAAGAGGACTGGTTAAACATTTGGGAAAGGAGCGGTTGCAATCAAATACACAAACAGTACAAACGCGACCACCCTCTCCCACAGCACCCACGGCGCAGCCGTTACCACTTTCGTCTTTCGCACACGCGACAAACACCGCAATAGAAGAAGACAGTCGTTACGGGAATAGTGGGTTTCCGGTCACTCGGATAATACTCAGCCGTATCTCGCGCGCCCCCGAAACCTCGTCAACCTCGTCGACAACGAACGCATATCGACAACTGTACATGGTTAGGCTTCTTAAGACGGGCTATGCCCGTGACGGCGCAGAGTAAACAAGGACGTCCGCCACACGAAGGGGATGCCGGGACGGGACCTTTTGTTCGCGTCTTCCGACTCTACTGGAGCGGCCTTCCTTGCGAGCACAAGACCAACGAGTTCGCGGAAAGGCCAGCGAACTCCACAGTAGGCGCCAACGCGAGGCAGCTGTGAGAAAAAATAAAACCCCTTGCTCTCCTGCAGTTCCTAGCTATTGTCTGGATGGCGCTCACCGGTGCTGCTTCCTTTGGAACAACTAGCGCTAGGCAGTATAGATTACTGCTTTGGCAGAAAAGTATGGAGCTTCTCTGTTCGCTCGCGACTTTCACTGCGCTTTCTTTTTCGTTAATTTTAATATTAGTATGACGGTGTATTGTGTGCACTCGGGCAGAATTATTCAGCAGATTTCTTTTCTTAAATAGACTGAGGGCATATTTCTAGAAACCCATGCCAGCCATTATATTCGAGAGTACCGCAGTCTTCGAAGAAAGCCAGGATTATCTTAACCCATGAGAAAGAAGACGGCAATGACCTGGGAAAAGACGGACAGATCAGCCTGCCTTTACTCTTTCAAAGCATTTACGTAGACAATCGCTGGCAGAATTACAGAACGTTTAAACGTCAGTCAATCAGAGGGTCTGACTGGCTTTCTTAAAGGATCTCCGAAAATAGAGTTATTCACGCCAGCAGTGAGTTGATGGTGGAATACGCAGAATATAGCTAACCTTTATGTATAACGCTCATATATTACGAGAAAGCTATTGACTCAGCCGTACCTTAGCAGTCATTGCGTACAGAGATTCTTGAAGGGACGTATGTAAACGTACTGAAAAATATCAATAGCGGTTACACAGCGAATACATTCGTTAAAGGGAAAGGGATAAAATAGCAAACAGGAAGAGTGCTAGGCAAGCAGGCACGATCTCTTCCGTGCTATTGACTGCGGGTTTACATGTATTCAGAGAACTCAATTGGGAAATATGTATTGTAAAAGATACTTAAGGTTATGCTAGTAATGTCCCATTTGCTAACCACACTGCTTTGCTAAGTAACTCAGGGGTCGAATTGCACAGCATGATCAAAAAATTAGATAGGAAATGCGGAACGATAGCTACTAAAACTATTATGCATAAACCTAAAGAGCAGCAATTTACGATAGAAAACTAAACTTTGGAAGTGGTAAGGGCATGCATATACTTATGGCAGGTAAAGACCACTGATAGCACCCCAATTGTGAAATTACTAAAAGAAAAAGAATGAAGTTAGGTGCATTTCGCAGTACCTCTGGGATAGTGAATGGCAACTGAGCAGTGCTCCTCAGGATTTAAAGCATAAAACATATGTATCTTACGGATACTCACGCATGAATGAGAAACGTTAGGCTAACAAAAAGTGCTGAGCTTAATAGAGTACAGCGCTAATAGCTATTGGAAAGAAAACGACTGGCGTAACTTTAACAGACAGGATACGAGCATAGTGGGTGAGGAAAGAAGACCAAATTAATACCATCTAAGTCGAAATAGAGAAAATACGTGCGCATGGGACATAGTATATGTAATGCACAGGCAATATGGCCGATGGTCATTAAGGGTAACGAAGTGAATTCCAAGAGAAGGCAGCCTGGGCAAGGACGGCGGAAATTTAGATGGGTGCATGAGATTAGGGAGGTTGCGAGGATAAAGGTAACAGCAGCTAACAAAGGGCAAGAGTAAATGGAGAGATTTGGGAAATGCATTAGTAGTTACGGTGATTAGAGTGCCACAATGACGAGGCAGAAAGGGATCACGGACAGAAAAAACAAGCACTTGAGCCGTCTCTTTCTCGGCCCCTTAGGCCTTGTGTATTTTAGCGGTATTAAGGTCCTGAGATGAAATAATGCCAACTGTCCTCATTTCTTGCTCTTTTGAACTTTGCAGATAATTTTATGCTTCCTGCCAACAACTTTTGCGATGGAAGTAGAAAGCAGATGTATTATGAAATTTGTTGTTATGTCTGACGGCAATCGTACCAATCAGAAAGTGCACAAACTGCACAAACTTTCTTAACGCAAGTTCTGTACCGTATAACTAGAACAAATGACATTCTGAGTTAGAAGGGACAGTGGTGGCTACATGTTTCTAATGAATGGTACCTGGGCAGTTAATGAACTGTCACTGTTTAGTAGATCCGTTAGCAATTTTTGTCTGGTTAGCCTCTCTGATACTTGAGAACGTCGTAAACAATAATTGGGTATCATCTTCGTTCTGGGTGCCTCAATGGTTCTGCTCCCAGATTTCAACTGTGTGTTTTGGAAAAATAATGAGTCAGTTAATGGAAGAATGTTCGTTTGGCAGATGTATTCGCTTAGAAATCACATATCGAATTTCGATGCAGTCGAAATTCTAGAGGCCGTGTACTATGTAAGCAATATGAGTGCACGCTAAAGAACCCCAGGTGGTCAAAATTTTTGGACACCTTCACTTCACTATGGGGTCCCTCATAGCTTGAGACGCTTTGGGACGTCAAACCCCAATAAATCATAAACCATAACCAGAGATATGCTGCTGATCTAAGACAGCAATACAAAGAAGCCAATCCCAGAATAACTATGAGCCCGTGCTCTACACGAGTCCGTCATGGCGAGAGCAGGGACCCCTTGCACTCCGAGGATATAACGGAAAGTTATAAAATTGTGTAGACGTTGTAGTAGGAAAAGTGGATTTTATATATGTAGTCTGCAAAGAAAAGGTTTTCACATGCATCAAACGATAACGACATTTTTTCAAGATAATGAAGAAATTATTGCTAATTCAACCAGAAAATTCAAAAGTTTTCATGAATTACCATCATTGATGTCGTTTTTATGATTGTCACACATTGAGATACGAATTTCATTGTCAAAAAAGCGTCTTTCGCCCTGAAATTAAATATCTCTTGAATGATGAATAAGGATGACAAGCTAAGCATGATGGAAATCACATTTATACTAAACATTATCAGTATAATTGCATAATAAATCAACATTGGGAGGTGGAGGTCTTGCAATTTTTATTTGAAATTTGAATTAGAATAGAGCCACACCATCTCGAACGATCACCGAAGTGTGCACTGCCATGCTGACGCAACACCAAGTGGTTGTTGGCTGCATCAATGTAAAATTACTAGGAATTCGCTGCAAGCATGTTGCAAGAGACATCTGTTTGCGGCAGACTTTGATACTCCATCTCGAGGCACATTGGATGGAGCCCGAATGACGTTACGTAGTCAGAAGGTTTTAATTTGTGTGCGCCTCCAAACGCTCAACCACAATCAGCGCGGATGAAGTGGCCATTTATGCAGCAGACTTTGTCCTCGTAGGTCATGACCACGGAAGGTGGAGAGTCTGGCGACTTCAATCACAACATACGTGCCAGCATAATCTTCTCAGAGGTCCTTCAAGAATGAGTAGGGCTCAAGATAGCAACACCAAGGAATGTTATAAAAACATCGCTTCACCTGCTTGGACTTGCCATTCCACAACAACAGCAATATCGCAGAAGGCAAGTATGCCACCTGCCACTTCAGCGACCACGAAGCCTTGCTAGTAGCGGCGCGGCAAGTGGCGGAAGCACGCAGACGCCACGCGTGGATGGATTATGGTCGTCTGACATGGATGAAGACGTCGAGGAAGACTACACCAGAGAAATCGATGTAGATAAATTAAGTGCATAATTCTGAATAAATACTGTCAAAGAAATGCAAACAAAACGTGCGCGTTTAATGCAAAGAGCAAGGCAATCCACATTTCAGAGCTGTGGATCCAGTTTAGAGTCAGAATAATTGCTGGCGAATGTCTCTCTATTGCAAAAAAAATGACACATAAGAACAAAATGAAGGCACAAATTTAATCAAAAGGCAATAACATTAAATTCTACTGCATTACCTAAAGATTTCCTACGAGGCCAAACTAACTGTTTTTGCTCTGCGTGTTGCGACGCATGCTTATCGAAGCTCGACAGACGTTACTATTGGGTAGCGTGGCGTCTTCGGCGGACTGCAGGCATCCGGTAGACCATGGCGACCGAGCAAGGACGAGACGATTTTTAGTGCGCAGCTTGCACAGTTTTTTGCAAGGTTGGTGAAAGATGAAAAAAAAAGAATGGATGAATCAAAAGTACATTTAGGAGCCCCTTAAATAGGCTCTCTACAATCGTCGGAGGGAACTTGCTTCCATCTACGTCACGTGACCGGCACAGAGTCTGATTGGCGGAAAGAAGTCACGCCTCATTGCGACGAGGCATGGTGAGAGAAGGTCGGATGAAATTCCTTTCGGCACGTGGTGCCAGACGCCAACCCTGTCAGAAGTCACGCCTCATTTCGACGAAGCATGGTGAGACACGGTCGGGTGAAAATTCCTTTCTGCACCTGGTGCCAGACGCCAACCGTAACAGCATCTCCGGCGGGGGAGGAAGATCCCGACGCGTAGGGGCCAGCAGCCGCTGTGCGAGGGATCGGCGTTTCAGTAGCAGAATTCCCCTTAGAGGTGACGACCCCTCAGTTCGTAGCTGGTAGGTTGCTGGGAGTTGTCATCAGTCCTCGTGCCGCTCTTGCGGCTTTTCTCCCTGGTCTTGTCCGGTGAAATCTGTCTTGCAAACAGGTTTCGCAACTTTTCCTCTCTGGCGTGGGCAAGCAATCCCCCAGGATAGTGCCGGACCCGCAACCACAAAACATCGAGCAAAAGGCCACCCTCCTCCAAGACACACCAGGCTTTAAAGAAAAGAAAACCCGCTACACCTTTCCCATTCCTTACGCGCGTCCCTCCCCCCTGAACACTAAAAACAGCCATTTCTTGAAAGCTCTAAGACGTGGTTAGTAAAATCAGCTAACAATCGGCTACACTTCGAGAAAAAAAAACGCATGAACGAACGCAAAAATACTACGGAAACCCGGGTGAGCACGAGGCTTTTGTTATTCTAGGGGCAACGACTCAAACCGTCGGCATTGAAGTTAAGCTTACCCTTCTTGTAGCGAATATCCAAGGAGTACTGTTGAAGAGCCAAGCTCCAGCGCAAAAGACGGCCGTTTTTCGTAGACATGGACTGCAGCCAGGTGAGGGGACAGTGGTCAGTCTCTATGGTGACCCTTGAACCAGCGATATAGCAAGCTAGCTTCTGCACCGCCCATACTACGCAGGCGCATTCTTTTTCTGATGCACTGTATGCTTCCTCCCGAAATGAAAGCTTTCTACAGGCGTACAATATAGGGTGTTCGTTCTTGTCATCTCTCTTTTGACAGAGCACCACCCCCATACCCCTGTCGCTGGCATCACACTGAATAATGAATGGCTGAGAGTAGTCGGGTGCGTTCAACAATGGCTGACTCGTTAGTGTTTTCTTCAGCATACTAAAAGCCTTTTCTTTTGCGTCATCCCACTTTACCGTTTGTGGTTCTGTTTTTTCTGAGAGCATCCGTTAAAGAACTCGCAATCTCGGAATACCGCGGGATATATCTTTGGTAATAACCCGTCAAGCCAAGGAATGATCTGATGTCCCGCCTGGTGCGTGGTTGCGGGAAGTTGTCTATTGCGGTCAGTTTAACCTCGGAAGGCCGACGATGACCTTGCCCTATTACATGACCTAGATAAACTACCTCCGCGCGCCCCAATTGGCATTTGGGAGCCTTAACAGTTAAGTTGGCCTCTCGTAGACGACCCAGCACGGTTCGCAGGTGCTGCAAGTGGTCCGCCCATGATGAAGAAAAGATCGCTATGTCATCGTGATACGGAAGTGCAAAGTCCTCCATTCCTCGTAGCACCTGGTCCATAAGGCCAGAGAAGCAATATGGCGCATTCTTCAATCCAAAGCTCAGGACTTTCGGACGAAAGGTTCCCATCGGTGCAATAAATGCCGCAAGCCTGCTTGCCCTCTCGGTCAATGGAACCTGCCAGTACCCTCTGACTAAATCGAGCGTAGAGATGAAATTAGCACTGCTAACTTTCTCAAGCCTTTCCCCGATATGCGGTATTGGATAAGTCTGGTCCTTCTTGATTAAATTGAGGCTGCGGTAGTCGATACATGGTCGCGGCTCCTTTCCTGGGACCTCAACCAAGATAAGAGGCGAGGTATAATCACTCTCTCCTGGCTCGATTATACCTAGCTCTAACATCTTGTTTATTTCAGCGGTCATGATATCACGCTCACGAGGCGAAACGCGATAAGCTTTCGAACCAACTGGGTCCGACGAGGTTAACTCGATATCGTGAACGATCGCAGTGGTCCTGCCCGGCGTGTCTGAAAATACGTCTTTAAATTCAAACACGAGTTCCCTCAGTTCGGCCCTCTGATTGGGATTCAACTCCGCCTCTTCTACCAGCTTGTCAATGGTCTCGTGAACGTCTTTTGCCTCCGTCACGGCTGTTAACTCCGGAATGTCGACAGGCATCTCCTCAGGTTGGTTAAGGAACATGTTCACAATGGCCTCCCTCTGCCGGTATTTTTTAAGTAGATTGCTATGGTACACTTGTGGTGTCCTTAGTTTTCCCGGTACAGCGATTACGCAGTTTGTTTCAGATAATTTCTGAATTTTGTCAGCCGGTTCCTCCCATTGAACCTCTAGCTTCTTTTTCAATGAAGGTTTCAGGATCATTACCTTTTCCCCAACTTCAAAGCGTCGCGTGCGAGCCGTCCTGTCATAGTAATGCTTAGGATTGCTTCGTGCCTTCAGCATTTCCTTCCCTGCTAATTCTTGAGAAGTTTGCAGACGGTCCAACAGCTCTAGAACGTAGGCCACAACCGAAGGATCGTCTTCCCGGCCTTCCCAGGCTTCTCGAACAATGCGAAGAGGGGAGCGAAGGCAGCGTCCGTAAACGAGCTCTGAAGGTGAATAACCTATTGATTCGTGCGGTGCAGTTCTAAGCGCGAACATCGCTGCAGGCAAGCAACTCTCCAAGTCGGCTTTGTGCTCATACCACATGGCTCGCAAAAGCCTTTTCATGGCTGAGTGGACTTTCTATACCGCGTTTGACTACGGGTTGTACACTGAGCTATGAATGATCTTAATACCGCACCTTTCCAGAAACCTCGAGGTCAGTGCACTCATTAAGACGGATTCTTGATCTGACTTCATTTCTGCGGGAAACCTTACTCGCGCGAAGATAGACAAAAGCGAGTTGACGATTTCCACCGAGCTTAATTCTTTAAGAGGCGCTGCCTCGGGAAATTTTGTTGCGGGGCATAGTGCAGTAAGGATATGTCGATAGCCAGACTGCGTTGCAGGAAGTGGCCCCACGTTTTCTATTATGAGCCTGCGAAATGGCTCCGTGATAATGGGAACAAGTCTCATTGGTGCTTTAGCCTTATCTCCGGGCTTGCCTATGCGTTTACATGCGTCGCAGCTTCTTACAAATGCTTCTACGTCTCGAAAGCAGCCGGGCCAGTAAAATTCCTGCAATAAGTGGTCCTTTGTTTTACGAATGCCCAGATGCCCTGTCCAAAAGCCCCCGTGAACCAGGTGCAGGAGCTGCTCGCGATAGGGATGCGGCACCACAAGTTGGTCGAATTGCACTCCCTTTCGACTGGTGTACTTTCTAAAGAGGACGCCTGCCCTCTTGAGGAACCTTACGTTCCGTTTGGCCACACCTTCTTTAGCGTCCGGCCTTAGGTTACGCAGGGTGGAATCTTTTTCCTGCTCAGCAATCAATGTGGCATGGCTTACATTCAATAACATTTGTCTGCATTCTGCCTCGCGAGACATTTCAGGCTCCGCTGCTTTCCTGACCCCTTCATTAGCTGGTGTGCCTTCTGCATTATCCCCTATAGGGCTGTCCTGTTTGGTGCTAGGTGACGAATCCTTCGTCAAACCTGTTTCCTCCCCCACTGGGCACTCATACACTGCCTTGGTCGCGAGCTCCCTTGCCTTGGAACGAGTTAAGGCTTGCACTATCCCTTCACTAAACCCGATTCCCTTGCGTCGCAGCAAATACTCAGATTTGTTAGAAAACAAATATGGGTATTGAGGCGGGAGATGTGCCGAGACGGCAGCTTCAGTGTCCAGTACTCCAAAAGGGCCTTCGATACGAATCTTGGCCACAGGGAGACAAACACTGGAGGTTTCCACGGATTGCCTTATCCAAGCACATTCTCCCGAGAACTGGCCTTCCTCTACGTACGACGGATGCACCACGTCCATTGTGGCTGCCGAGTCGCGAAGCACTCTACACGGTTTGCCATTTACCACGAGGTCTCGAATGTACGGTTCTAGCAATTTCAGATTTTCCTCGTTACTAGTTAGAGACATCAACACAAGTTTGGGGTTTTTGCATCCCACGGAGATATGCCCTGTTTGCTGGCAGTTGTAGCAAACTGTTGGTTTTTTGGCCTCGAAAGCTTTTTTCTTTTGCCTTTCTGCCCTCTGTTCGGGTGACTCCTCCATTTCCTTGCTGTTCTCGTCACTACTTTTCACCGGATCTGATCTTTCCTTGTATTTATACTGATTCGACTTTGACCATCGCTCTGGCTTGTCGGGTCTGTATTTAGTCACCTCATTCTTAGGAGCTTCGTTGCCTTCGAACGCACGGCGGGTTACGTACTCCTCAGCGAGATTGGCAGCTTTCGTGATAGTGTCTACGCCTGGCCTATCCTGAACCCAATACTTGATGTTTACTGGCAGCCGGCGGTAGAACTGTTCTAAGGCAACGCACTGCATTGTCTTTTCGGCGTCGCCGAGTGCACCCTCTTCTCTGAGGCATTCCTTCAGGTTTACCTCCAAGGTGTATGCAAAATCTGAGAATGACTCGCTTTTGGTCTTCTCGACTTCCCTGAACTTTCGCCTGAATGCTTCTGCTGATAACCTGTACTTTTTAAGCAGATTTGCTTTGACTTTATTGAAGTCCTCTGCTTCTTCTTTCCCCATGAGGGCGATGATATCACCTACCTCACGTGGCAGTAAGGTAAGCAAGCGTTGCGGCCACGTGTTTCTCGCGAATTGTGCCTTCTCACACGTGCGCTCAAACTGTGCCAGAAAAAGACCTATGTCCCCTCCTAATGCGTAGAGCGCCATCAAGTCTGTCATTCTGCGCTCGCATTCACGTGCCTCTGTGCTAGGTCTTTCAGTATTTTGAGCTTTCAGAAGCTCAATCTCTAGGCGCTTCATTTCGAGGTCGCGCTCTTCTTTGGCCTGTAGGCGCATACGCTCTTCCTTTTCTTCTCTAGGCGCTTACGCTCCTGCTCTTTCTCTGCGATGCTCTCTCGGCATTCCTCTAGTTCATCGTCGTCTGCCCCGATAGCTTCGATCGCCTCTTTGATATCCGGCTTTCTCTTTGATTCGGCAGTTTGGAGGCCCAACTCTTTGGCCAAGCTCAACAATTTTGGCTTCTTTAGTGCCTTCAAGTTCATGGCTGCCCTTAGTGCTGCTAACTCTTCACTCTATAACAACCTTGACGTACTCAAAACTTCCGTCAACGGTTAAAGAAAAATAACTGCACTGTACTTTCCTCCAGATACGTAAAGCCCAGTGATATCTTAGTGAAGAAAAGCCGTGCACTCACCACATGCAGTCATGAATCCAGACACGTTCCTTCCGAACGTTGTCACCAGGACGAAGAGGCTACGGTCTTGTAGTTGTCGTCCAAGTTGGAGTCTCCAAGTTGGGGTGATGGGGACGTGGAGCACTGCAGTGAGGGCAGTAAAGCGCTTGCTTCGTGCCGAGCTTGCATTGCGTAGGCTGCAGTTGTGAGGGGTGATATGAGTGGTGTAGAGGCGAACGCCAAGATAGATGTAAACTAGCAGAGACGCTTCGGTAGACACCCATACGTGCAAAACATGGAGGCTTATGGGGCTCGATCACCAGCACCCCTTGTTGATGGGGGACAGTTAATTTTAGAAACTACTTTGAGTGACGTCACGACTGCGCACGCTTTTGGCGTGGATTATAAAGTATTTCATTTACTTCTCCGTGTCGCAGTTTCTAGCGCGTACGTCTCAAAGATTGGTGCCTTTTGGCACACATCAACATTTTCAAGTGAACTCTGTTCGGATCGCCGCAATATGTTTCGTTGGCACCGAACGAAAGCAAATGGAAAAGAAGCAGGCCCGGGGAAGGAACAAATCTTGGAGAGAGACAGGCTCAACGCAATTCGTAGTGTAAATTGTACTTAGTCTCACAGTACTTCAAGATAACACCGATTAGATGCTTTTGTATTTTCACAATTCACAATAAAGTACATAGCTTAGAGTTAACGCATCCCACGTGTCCGCTAGCGACACCATAAGCCCCGTATAGAATGCCGCCTGTAACCCAAATTAAATGGTTCTTCTGAACGCGGCGTGTTCCTGACTGCCTTGACAGCTGGCAGGACACGGACATAGCTGCGCTTTGCTTTCAGCCGTTGCTGAGCCGCATCAAAAAAAGCGCAAGGCCCAGAAAGACGGCGCTTTATATTTTATCATTCAGATGATCCTTTCACTGTTAATCCGCTGCGTTGCAGTATGCTGGACCGCCACGAATGGAATCACTGTTATTTGGGCACACTGCTTATAAAGCAAACGAAGCCTTTGAAGTGAGAATGTTTTTTTTATTATTATTACAGACAGCTTAATAACACAAGCTTAAGCCATGTTAACAAGTTACGAGAAGTATTAAAGGCATTAGAAGGCATATTTGGACAGTGCCCTGGTCGGCAAAAGTCAACAAAGCGCCCCTTAAAATGACTATACAGATCAAGTTTGAATGACGTGGCTCAAATAAGGTAAAGCTTTCTAGCAAATCACTCACTTAAACTGATGACGCAAAAAGAACTTCGTGAGTAGGTCCGAAATGTCTTTCAGCTCGATATGAGTGTAATGTCCTTGTATTGAAAAACAAACAGGTGACCTTGAAAGAAGCTTCGTGATTAACGAAAATAGAAAAGTAGCGTAAAGCGCCGGAGGCCTAGTCCACGCCGACCAACTAAAAAATCACGTGAGAGAGCGTAGCGCAGCGCTGTCGGGAAGGGGACAAACCACTCAACCTCCTCTTGGCCCGCCCTCTTAGAGGCGCGCTCTTTTTTCTTTTCTTTTTTTACGCGTGATTGCTGCTGCTCGCGCGAGCAACCCGCTACTCGGTAGCCCTCCCCTTGCTGCCTTGCTGTCCTCAACCTTGGCGTACAAGCTTGAAACTTAACCGATAACAGAATGTTTGATTTTTGTTGCGCAACGCAGTATTTAAACGATGTCAAGGGGGCTGCATTGACGCTAGACGCGGATGCTAAATTCAGACGGCATTTTTTGTGTGTGTCGCCTTAGGTAGCAGCTGTTAAGCCACGACGATGGATGTCCAGTATTCGATGCCGGGCTGTCTGAGCTGATGCATCACTTTTCAAACGCACTGCACCGGAATGAAGGCGGTGAGTTTGGTTCTGCAGAACAATTCAAATTAGCTAGTCAGGAGCGTTGGAATCCTACCGGCGTCTTGCCGGCATTACGCCTATATTAAGGCCAACCCTTGAAAAGACCTGAAAAAGAGGAGGACGTGTCGGCGCCGTAAAGAGAAAATAAAGAGAACATATCTTTCAATTGTGCATTTCCCGCGGAAAGCACGTTTCTCGTTCGGATGGGCTAAATTTTTGTTCCTGAGCTGGAGAATGTTATTTATGAGCAACTCTATATCAGCGAATTTCTCGCTTTAAAATCAGGCGTTCGAATGCCACAAGCCTGTTATAAATTGTAGATCCCAAGGGAAGATTTAATTTAAGGATCTGTTTTAGACCTGCTGTTCTCGGCGCAGATTGTAATCATTGTGCTATAACCCCTTTGTGCATTTGTATGTTTTCGTTTTTGCAGAAGGAGCTCTATAGTAAGTTTACGGCGCCGCCGCAGTAATGGCCCTAACCGCGACGGTCATGTTTCACTGGCTGAGCAATGAGGACGCCATTCGTTTGAGTCCGGGTGGTGTGAGGCAGCCACGACTGACGACCAGAATGCGGCGTGACTATCGCTGTCACCTATTCCCTATAGGTGACGATGAAAACGAGCGTAATTCTCATGCTTTTGAAAAGTTTCTAGAAATTATATAATGTTTCAATAAAACGACTAGTGCCAAAGGCCTGCGGCGCTCGTTCTTGTCCCTAACTGGCACCTGAGAGCCGTTTGACTTCGTGAGAACTGATTCCAGTGCAGACGGCCCTCTACGCTTTAGTCCGCTTTGGTGGTCGCTCACGCGTCCGTTAACGCGAAAACTCGACAACGCCAGAAATGATGAACGATAAGCTGTCGCAGTGAATCACTGTTGCGCTCACCGTGGCAGGGCCGGCAAATAACAAGCAGGAAAGAAACGGAAAAAAAAAACACGCCATTTAGCGTGCGCCTGCACAATCGACAGGATATCTTTTTATCTCAAGGAGCAACACTTACCGTCACTCGGCAAGCCTATGGACATTAACAATGTGTGTTCGGCACATACACCACGTGTCTTCCGCCGACTCGAAGCGCAGTTTGTTAGCACGGCATCGTATGTTAAACACGAAATTCTCGGAGGCCCTACACGACGCATTTAGAAGTGGCTGCCAAGTAGTTGCCTAAAAAATGAAAATGATTCAATGCCGTTTTTGAAATACACCTCATATGTGCTCCAAAAGAGTCATATATATGCACCAAAAAATGGTTCCACTTCAAACCTAAGATTACCCAAGTTTCTCTAAACTTTATTAGGGCAAAGTTTATACACATTGGAAAAACAAAGTGGTAGGGTTTTAACGTAGTAAAACTGAGAAGACGTGCGAGAGCATGTGTTTCGCTGATTGGCGCATGGTTTTGTATTGCTGGGTAGTCGGCACGTCTGGCGACATAAGAATAGGGTTAATCTATGATCGAGGTTAAGCTGATCTGATCTGTTCGCGCCGCAGTTGGAAGTTGATGAAGGCGACGATGTTCAGTGCACAGTGTGAGAGTGTGTTGCGGTTTAAGACGAGGTGGGATCGGCTCACCTTCATAAGTTCGATGCGAAAAAGCTTTCGGGCAGCCCTTGTATGATCCCGCTGCAATCGTGCTTTGCGCTCTGGGGAGCCAACTAGACAGGCCTTGCTTGATGAGCGTCGCCACGCGGTTGCCAAGCGAGTGTCTGAGTTTGGTAGTCAAGTTGGTTTCGTTAAGAACCCTATGGGTACCGGCCATGGAACCGAAATTTGTTGTTACATCGGGAATTTCGTAAAAAAGGGTTTCTTTTGATCGAGTTTCAACATTAGATCAAAACTTCTAATGCCTAGTGGGACATGATTCATGGAGGGACCAGAAGGTCTTTTTCAGTCAGCAGCGGGCCAGCTTTAGGCCTAAATTTGGTCCATTTACACGGGCTGCATAGAACAAAGAATAGATACATGTTGCGTTAGCCAAAACAAGAGTAACCTTGAGTATTTTTACGGAATATAAAAAATATATAATAATACTTTGCGATCTTGGATCGAAAGCGATCTTTTTTTTTTCAAACATCATTCTTCCGCCCGCACTGCCACAGTTTGACTGAAATGATCCTTTTTCTTCATTCCTTCGTTCTGGCCAATCCTTCAAGGATAAAAAGAACCTTCCGTCTTGTGCTTCTACACTTGGCTTCACCTCACTTTTGTTTCTTCCGTTAAATACTTTTCGTTTTTATTTTTATTTATTTTTGAAAGTCTGCTATTTCTTTTATCTTGTTTATTTTTATTGTCCGGTGTGGCTTGCTTTTGGGAATGAATTTTATGCTTCTTTTTCTTACCATCTCTCTTCTACCTGTAGCCTCTTTACCTATCTTCCCCATAGCGTGTACATGTCTCTTTTGTTGAGAGTTTGTCCGTTCTCACCCTTCAGTCTGTTCTATTTTCACATCTCCGTCTCCTTCTCACTGCCGTCTTCCAGCATGTCCTGCTGTATTGTTTCTAGCTTCGTGCATAGTGTTTTTAATAGCGCCTTTGTCCTGCTTTTACTTTTGTGATATTTTTACCCTTATTTTGCGTCCTATGAAATTTCTCTCTCTTTTTTTTTACAGTGTTCAGATGTTTCATTTCCGTACTTCTTTTATCTGCCTATCTTGCCTGTTGTTCTCTCTCCTCTTTACTGAGCCTTGGGGACTTTTCTTTTTTCTTCCTGCAATTATGAATTGACGATTGTTATTTTGGGCTCGACTGGTATTCTGTCTCCTTACGTCTGAAAATTGTGATTTTCTCTAAGGTTCTTAATTTCAGCGCTTAGCTAGTTTTTATTTATCTTGAACTGGCTTTAAACACTGCAAAATTCTGATGGCCTGGACTCCCTCCTCCTTTCATTTACTTTTTTATGTTTTTAAAGGACCATTCAAGAAACAGATCGAACTTGAAACTTTGGCATCAGCAGCCAAAATCGAAAACCACGAGCCACCTTAACGGGTTCCAAACTCAAACTCAAAAGAGCGCAACAAAATGCGGCAATGCCACGGACAAATATATTTATTCAGTGAAGAAAACACAATTCCTCATTTACGTTTGACAGTGTAGGGCATGAGGTAAATTACGGCACGTTTTTCCGAAAGATAATGGTGCTTTTTTTCTGAAAGAGATATAGACGTGTAGCCGAGATTTTTGTAAGCTCTTTAGGCCCTCACCTGAACCCGAATCCACATCAACCGCAATTAGTAACAACATTTATTTATCCCGTTAACACTTCACTGGGCATCTTCCTCCTCCTTCTTGACGTTATTACTGTGCACTAACTCAGGTTGTTTAGTAAACAATATATGGCAATACAAATGTCCCATTAAATGCATTACATTTTTTTTTACACCGCGGACACAACATTATATCCGACAAAGGGCCATGGTCTCTTTGCGCGGCGGAGCAGGAGATTAGGAGTACTGGTCTGATATCCAGGAGATTCGGAATCCTGGCCGAACATCCGGGATATTCAGAGTACTGGCCGAATATCTAGGGTTGTCTTCAGCGATTGCTTCAGGATTTAAAAAGACGCTACATTGAATTTTTGACGCTCCATTGAATCTCCTTTAGCGCATGGTGCAAAGGTAAAAAACACAAATAGCTTTTTCCTGTCGCGTATTCCAAGTGCGAACTCCAGACAATACCTGCTCAGGATGAAATATCGCTCTGAGAAGTATCTCAGCACTCACATGCGTAGCATACCGATGTAATGAACCACTCGCAAACCCTGGAAAATACTTGAAAATGGCAATCTGACGAATTAGCGCTCCCATCGCTTAATAACCAGAAAGGACGATTGTTATATGTCCTTTTATTTTTTTACGAACCCATTTTGAGCCAGTCACCAAGCAGACCAAGGCTACACGTTCATCACAAGGGCGATGCACCGGCCACGCCTTCCAACCTATTATGCTAGAAAAGGCCCTCAAATTAAACCGCCCCTATTTAGTGACGTTTCGATTCCTTCTGACATTTTTTTTTTCAGAACACAGCCGATCTTGTCAGATTAGTGTTTGCTGTCGGAAATTGCAGCCCTGCATAAAAAAAAAAACCACGTTCTCTGCAAAGCTGCCGCTTTTAACCGGTATCGTTGTTTCAGCACAAATAAGCACCGCTCAGGCGAACGACCTTGCCGGTTCGCTAGCATATGACAGCGGCAGCTGTTAATGCCACATTTCCCGCCTATGTGTAGTCGTTTCCACTGACGTAATACACCAAATGCAACAAGCCCCGCTGATTGATCAGAATAAAGTGATGTCAAGTCTGATGTCATGACGATACCACACGATTATGGCTTAAAATGTGTTGAATGGGTTATGCGTTGAATTCAGTGACGACATTCGTGACGTAATCAGACATTCAAGAGTGCTTACCTGTGGCGCCAATTCCTCTGCAGCGGCATAAACGCAACAGACGTTCTATAGAGGTATTCAGAGTTAGAATTATTCGGACTTGCATGGGCATTTCACCCATCCCAGCTTTGGTACGAACTCTCATTACCCCAGTGGTCCGTTCAGTTTTTTGAGCAATGTGACTTTGAGGTCTTGGTTTTGAATCATGCAGAGGCCGACTATGAATAAATGTGGCGCACTGCGAAAACATCTCATTTACAAATAACTAGACTGACATCCGCAGGCATTTCGACGCAAAAAAGCCCTATCTTCTTCATGGCCGATAGTATTAGGTGAATTCTTTTCAGCTTCCACACATTTCTTTCCTTCCTTTTTGGGTACAGGACTATACAATGGAACAATAGGCTCACGAGAGCAATGGGAAAAAACAGCCCCTTTCTGCCTTCTTTGTCCAAAACCTGTCTCAATGCGAGAGCATTATACAAAGAAACAAAATATCGCACAGATGGGGACAAAAGTACACGGAGCACGCTATATATTTCACCCGTTGCCCCCGTACAAATTGCCTTCTATGGTACGTGCATGCTAGTAGTTGACATGCACACTTTTGAATGCATGCATGATTTCCAATGGACGAACAACGTTTCTTGATTTTCGGGAAGAAAGGCTTGTTTGCACTTTGAAGAGTATAGAGTGATCCGTTCACTTATGTCCGCACCGGTACGTAGCGGCAGGCAGCTAATTACGTAAAGCAGACTCCGTTGTGCTGCTTTTACACCACACAAAAAAACGAGCCTCTTTACACATGCCCCCTAATCAGACATCTCTTAATCGAATATCCAGCTTACTCCGGCGAAGCAGGATTCCCCATTCGCTTACCGACGTTCAAAACTGGAGGGGCTGCTTAAGCGCCGCATTAAACACAGGAAGCGATAGCGTTAATTAGTTAATTTCCATAGATGCGGGATTCCTCATTCTCAACTTTAGATTCACATGTCCCAGGGAGTCGCCATACCACTCCTTGCGCAATGGTTCAGTGGTTGAAGGAAGTGCCATGGTCCCGCGATGGCGGGTTCTGCCACCGCTGATTCTTGTGCAACCCGAGCAACCTCTCGCGATCAATCATTAATTCAACTGCCACCTGCCGCAGTGGTCAGTTTGCTAACAATCTGGTGGACAGGTTGTTATAACGCAACAGGGTCACGTGAGGTAGGTGGCCCATCTTGGCTGCTTCTCAGGGGGGTGGCCACCTTGGTCTCACTACGCCACCTTATTTTTCGCTCACAACACCGATGACGACGCCGACGACGCCGGATTTTCTGCACAACGGGAGCCGTAACGCTATCGCGTTAACGTTGCGGTGCAGATAAAATGAAACAACGCGAAACCTCAGTGCACCTTTCTATACCCGTCTACCCCAAAGTCAGCCCTGGATTATTGACGACTAACTTGTGAGACCAGCGGCTGCCACTACGACGGCCACCTGCGGTTTTTGGTACTCGCTCGCGTTTTTTTTAATTTCTTTGTAAATATAAAGCAGAAGCGTGCAATAAAAACGCTGTTCCTGGTGTCGCGCACTTGAACCCACGCTGAGCTGCTGATTTTGATTTTTTTGCTCGAAGTTTCTGGTAAAGTTATAGTTACAAATTGAAATTAGTATACGAAAACAAACAATATCACAAAATAAAGGTCACAAAATACGCAAAGAAATTTACAATGCCTATAACCTGTGATTTACAGTTGCAGAGCGCAAGCTTTCATTTGACAATGCGAAGCACTTGATCGGTTGTGTCAGTGGCAGTGTGATCATAATAATCCTACATGATCTGCATAAATCACTGCATGCATTAGGGTGGTGCGCGCTCATGCACTCAGTAAACATCTCTGCTGTCCAGTCCAGAGTCGAATGACCGAGGGCGAAATCCAACAGATGCGCACGGCTTGTCCTCGGCGACAGTCGTACTTCTCCGCGCTCGCCTCTGGCTAAAGTCCAATCCGAACAGCACGGCTGCGCAGCCCATGCACAAAGCAGCCAGCATCCGGTACAAGTTTTCGTAGGAACCCATGGAATCACGGAACAGGCCTGTGAAAAAACGATATTTGGTTTTAAGAGAGCATGTATGATTTTTCTTTGTTTATTTTTCACATTGGTCCAACCAGTGCTTCTCTAGGTTTACTGCGCGAAGGTGGAGTTTAGGTGCCCAGTAAACGTATGGATCAGGCAACGTCTCACCTGAATACAGTTATCATGAAACCTTAGTGAGCCGACGGCTATAGCGCAAGGCTAGAGAGCCGTCTGTACATAAACGACCAAAGTCGCAAAGTGCGCTGCGCAGCACGACGATTGGCATTTACACTAAGCTTTAACATTTAAATATTTAACGTTAACATATAAAGCTGGCTTTTAAGCACTTTTAGGGCGCCATATTATGATGCAGTTTTGAAGGCCGTCAACTTCGATGGCTTGCGCAGTTTTCAAATTTCCTGAATCAGCATCGTCGTTAGAAACATCAAAGGTGAAAAATGCGTTGAAAGCTGGTTAACTTGGCTTTCCCTTGTTGATCATTGCTAAAATGACTTCGCTTGAATTTCCAATGTGGCAGATACGTAGTCGATTTCAGTATTTTATGATGCAGACGAAGTTAACGTGATATCGCCCACGACGGCACGCGCTGCTAAACCATTTTATACAGGAGGAACCCAGCAACGATAACTCCACAAGCTTTCGATTGTGTATTTGTAACACCCGACGCTTCAAACCGCAATGCAAAATCAGAAAAACAGTTGCACGTTTCATGTTGACGGCCTTCAATTTCGCAATATATTCCTGGGTCCTAAAACAAAAAAAAATCGAAGTTGCTTAGCCATTTTCAGTTAACAAATCGCCTTTTTAATTTAACTTTATCAATTGCACAATGTCCGCCATGCCGCGCACTGAACTAGCGTAGACAGCACGGTTATTTCTTGCACTGTTTTTAAAAGCAAAATCTTTATTCGATAAACAAAATCA
This sequence comes from Amblyomma americanum, assembly GCF_052857255.1. Classification (NCBI taxonomy): domain Eukaryota; kingdom Metazoa; phylum Arthropoda; class Arachnida; order Ixodida; family Ixodidae; genus Amblyomma; species Amblyomma americanum. The sequence goes on from NC_135498.1 coordinate 142,316,066, forward strand.
CCTCGTACAGGAACTACTATCCTCCAGATAACTGCTGTGCAAGAAGGGGGAGTGAAAGGAAAAAAGAAAGACGTTGTGGTCTAAGTTAAATACGCATTGCGCATTTTGTCTAACACAAATGCGTTGAGCCAATACCGACTGCCAGCCATATTTGTGTATCGGTTTTAATAAGCCCGGCAAGACATTGTACCAGCACGTCGGCACTGTATGTGCCAATCGGGAAAACGAAGTCAATACTAATGTTGAAGCCTCGCAGTAACTATGGTAAGCTCGGGTAAGATCGAAGGAGCGTCGTGTCAGCTGGAGCCGAGTGTAGAGTGGCTGTGAGGATCAGCAGCGAGAAATGTGGTTGCGTGCACATGAATATGTCAGAAGGATGCCGTCGCCGGATGAACGTGGAGAACAGCAATAAGCAAATCACGAATGAGACCGGAACTTTGAGAGATTTCGAAGCCGAACAACGTACACGACGACATGAACAAAAATCACAAAAGAGAATCAACCTGTCGAGTGGATATAGTGAGGCCGCAAGCCGAAGGAGAGCGGCGAAGACAGTTAACTATGTTAAACGAGATGTGAAAGCAGATCAAGACCAAAAAACGCCAAGAGCGAAAAAGAAGGGGCGACTGTTGATGTCGCGTGAGAAACGTGGAGGCGAGAGGCGTGTAGGAATTGCTTCATAGATCACCGAACAGAGAGAAGGACGACCCGAATGACAACGAGGAGCCTCAAACTACTTATCGTGAGAGGACAGCTGAAGAACTACACAAAGAACGTTAGAGCGCAAACTGAATTTTCTAGCTTATAAAAAGCTAAACAAAGTTGAACAAACCTAAACAAGGTTAAACGAGGTGGCGAACCTCAGGCGCGTTTAGCCTAATTAACTAAGTAAATTGGGGGCAATGAATTTATCGTCGCTTTTTCAGCCCCATAAAGGGGTCACAAAAAGTTTCAAAATCTGTTCTAACTTAACGCATCTGAAATGCATTAAGCAGTAGAAAACCACCATTTCCTACATAGTAGCCAAGTTGCATAACAGGCTTGAAGTTCAGAGTAGCATGAAGAACCAAATCCGCAAGGCTCCCGGGTTGATTGGTAAAATTAACGGAGAGCAGGGATTTTAGCAAAACACGAAAGCTTTCAGTGGTTGTATGAAGCACAAAGCTTTGCTCCTATCAGGTTTTAAGCCCGGGGATCCGAATTCTCGTCAGAAATCACAGAGAGCATGCTTTTCCAAACTCACCGATGAGCAGCGGTCCTCCAAAAGCCACAGGCAGCATAAAAACACCGGCGACGCCCCAGCACATAGACAACTTCTCTACGCCGAAGTAGTCACTGAGCAGGACAGGTTTCAAAGCCACTACACAGCCTGCCGGAAGTCCCGTTATCACAGCACTCGCCACAACTTGAGGAAACGAAGTGGCGTGCGGTAAGCCAACCAGACAGAGCGCCTCGGCCATCAGGCACATCGCCACGAGAAAGCAGCGGCTAAGCCTTGCCCGATCCCAGAAGAACGGTATCACCAGGCGTCCAACCATCTCAGCCGTGGCCACGTAGGTGATGATGGGCTCGGCTTGACGCCTTGCGGCGCCCCTGTCGCCGGCGTAGTCCAGCACTGTCGTCTCCAATGTGGCCGTGGTGTACTCTCCGATGGTAAATGTGGCCACGAGAATATAGAGGATGGGATTTCGCAGAAGAAACACGATGTTGTTATCTTCGCTACTCGACATCGCTTCAATGTTGCTGCCGCGTTCCTCCGGGACCGTGCTGTTGTCAAATCCACGCTCGGCACCGAGTCCCCTTGCGCTGGTATTTCGAGCACACGCATCTTCTGCCACTAAGCGCCCCTCTGTTCTTACACGGCAGGTGATCACATTTTGCTCATTGACCTCTGAGGCTGGACGGCGTTCTTGAGCAATGCAGTATTTATGCAAGCCGTCTTTTGCTGCGTTACTTTCGCACGAAAATCTGAGTGATCGATAGCCTCCATTTTCCTCCTCCTTTGATAATGCACATTTATTCCCCAGCCCGTTGTCTGCTTTGTCGACATCTCTTCGCAAAGATATTTGCGTGCCACACTTCAGACAAGCAGACAAAGTGCCTTGTAGGCCACACTTCACACAAACGGAAACAATGGCCGGTAGAGCATTTCTTACCTCTGCAGAGCAATTTTTTTCCACGCCGCAAGTTTTGTCTTCAGCATCGCCTTGAGCGTTGGTATGTGCTGCGCCACTGCACAGAGTAAAAGGTCGAGGATTGTTCATGAGCATCGATACAGGCAGAGTGTTTAGCGTTATGGCCGACAGCATCAGCAGCGCTCCGTGAAGGCCGTACTCTCGGAGAAGTGCCGACAGCAGCAAAGGGAAAGCGAGGGGGGCCAACGTCATGCCCGTGTACTTGAAGCCGCTGGCAGTCGCCCGGTACTTGTCAAAGTACAGCATGTTGTATATGGAGAGCGTCAGCATGATCATTCCCACAGCCGTTCCTAGGAGCACGAGGAAGAGAGCACTTGTTATAAACAGGAGAAAAAAAACTTTTTTTTGCGAAAAGGCCGCGGTAGGTAAGTGATATTGGTAAAATAAAAAAATAAGAATCTGGCTTTTCAGCGGTTTCAATTCAAAATTAGATTTGTGCCAACCTTCTTGACGATAGGAAAAAGATTGCGGCAGTAGGTTTGAAAATTAACGAGCCGATTAAGCATTGTTCTTCTGCAAAGCCCGCAGGCCAAACACAGCGCGTAACAGAAGTGGAAGTTCGGGCTTGTTAGTAAGACGTGATTTGGAGGAGGCAGCGCAAGTGAAACAAAGACATGATCTAAATACTATTGTAAAATGCTCAGTAATCTCTTTGTTTTCGCTCTTTGAAGGTGGGGCGGTGATCCCAGTGTTTTACATACTGCTTTGATCATTTTTAGCCCACCAGGTTATCTTAGTTTAGCTTGCCTTGACATCTAGCCGCCTTCTCAAGTCAGTGGATAGCAAAGCATGCACGTTCAATTCCTCTAAGACTTCAATTTGCTTCAAATTTTTTCAGTTGCACATTAGTGCGCCTAAGCTGCCGGAACGCAGGGGCTGACATTGCAGTATAAGATACGTGGAAGGGGTTGCGTCCAGCAGACTGGAGCACTTGTTTGTAAGTCCACTAAAAGTTGTGCAAACTTGCAACTCGACTGCTTTAGACATGTTATACGGCATCGTTGAATTTGAACGTGAAGTTCAAGTTTATTAAGGAATCCAAACAAAGTTACAGGCGTATACAGCGAGAGGTCCCACGGTACAAGACCGCGGGTGGGACCTCCCATGACAATAAATTTCAGTAAGCAACAGAATAGGAAATACACAACACATTAATTAGCGACGCATAGAATAAATAGATAGATACATAGTGTAATATGTGTTACAGAAATATTTAAATACAAAAAATATAATGCAGGAAAATGTACAATAAAACACTCACAGATGACGCGATACATACTATTAATAACAAAAAAGAAGAAAAAGCACACATTAAGAAGGAAAAGCTTTAAATTGACCTTGAACAGAGAAAGCGTATTAGTTTGTTTGATGTCTAAGTTCAAGGAATTCCAAAATGACATGGATGAAAAATGAAGGCACTGTTTCCCGTAGCTCACTGCAGACGAGCCCCACGCATACGAGGCTGAAGGCGGTGGTGTAAGCAATGTGTATTGATGGCCGATAAGCATCACAAAGATGGGCCTATAAATTACTCCTACTGATCCAGTTTTATCGCGAGAGCGCTAGTGCCCCTATGTCGAAGAAATTGGTCCGGCGTCGGTGTCGGCGTCGACCGTTTTTAGCCACGCAGCCTAAGTGGCCGGAGCAAATGGCCGCTCCGGAAGCCTAGGTGGGCCACCTGGACCACGTGACCTTGTGGCGTCATCACAGTCTGTCCGCCAAATGGTGAGCAAACTGACCACCGCAGCAGGTGATAGTTAAAGTAATGATTGGCCGCCAGAGGCTTCTCGGAAAAACAACCTGGGTCACACAATCCCCTTCCAGCGGTAGCACCTGCCATAGAAGGGGAGTGGCGCATCGCTTAACTGCTGAATCACTGTGTAAGGAGTGAAATCAGGAGTTGCAGCGATCTATGAATCTAAAGTCTAGAATTACCTATTCCACATTAACCCATTAACGCTGTCGCGTTATGCCTTTAAGGTGGAGCTTACGTGTTCATCCAATTTTTTCTATGTTTTGTTGAACCACGACTTCACGAGCGATCTCTGATTCATTTGTATTATAGTGTTGTGTTCAGTTTTAAGACTACGATCGGTTATGAACGTTAAAGCTATGATCTTTTATTTTGAACAGCAACACATCCAGCCGTCAACTTAACTATTCCTGCTCAAAAGTAAGTCTAAAAAGCTCGAATTAGTGAACGGCTGCGGAGAAATTCAATTAGGAGTTGTCTTCGGGCAGAGCAATTTTGCGTCCAATTTTTACCCATGCAATCCAAAATCGAAGGTTCTTATTTATATTCATGAGTGGGCGTGACTAGCGCCCTGCGTATCTCTAACTCAGAGGGTAGAAGAATAAAGAACTCGTGTTGCATGCTGCTCATGCCCGCAGTAAAGGTACGCCTGCAAAGCGCTTAATATTACTTAGTTATAGCGCATTTGGTGACTTTCCACGAAGACAACTGAACGACTCACCGCTGAATGCTGAAAGTTGAAAAACTGAATGAGCGATGGCCTGAACGGGCGTAATGTTTGCGCACATGCTCCGACAGGCGGAAGCAGAGAGGTCTTTATGCAGAATTCGGATGTTTGCTTTCGCTTTCTTGGGTATCTCAGTAATTCTTACTCTAACACCGAACAGTCTTAGGCTGAACGGTTACTGCCGAGTAGTTGGGATAAAGATGGCTCTTCACACTGGGGGGGGGGGTAAATATTGGCTCGATATCTGCGCAGCTGCAAGTTCTCACCGCTTATGAGGCCCAAGGTAACTGTCATCCAGGTGATGTCCGGAGTGAAGGCGGAGGCGACGAGCGCACCGAAGTTCAGCAGGCTGCCTGTCACTGCGACTTGATAGATGGTGATCCTCTCTTGCAGCGCCATGACTAGCAGACCTTTAAGTTATCAGAATAAACGCCGTCATAAGTCTGCAATACTGAAATTCAATAAAATGGTCTTGTAAATTCAAAATAAAGGGCACTGAGTTTACCTCACCTGACTCAAGAAATGCAGATCACTCAGTTATGAAAATTCCACACAGCTAGGCAAGGCTCGTACTCTGTAATTTTATTGAAATTCGTTCTTATGCACACTGTTGCGATATGTTTACGGCGCTTTAAATAAAGCGTCGAGCACTGTAACTTGAAAAGATAAGTCGTCGCTCATTTCATAACTATATTTAGTTACAAATCCGTGCATTCATCTCTCACGTCAAGGTCATGTCCAACATTGACACCCTCTTATTTAAGTATTGAATGTAATGGATTATTCCTCTAAGATGTAGCAAAAATTTTGTTTTAAAAAGTTTCCATCGGTCTCATAGAAGAGTTAAGAAGGCCATTGACAACCATTAGGGAACGCTTTTGATGATAGCAAAAAGTTTAATAGGAAGAAAAATTCAACACTGCCGATGGGTAATCTGCGGATATATTGATATTTTATAGTGAAATCTTACAGCACATGAAAAAATTGCGTTCATGAATGGTTTGCCGCTCAGTACTGCTTTTGTCCGGAATTGTTTGGTATGGTTGTCCTTGAAGCTACTAAAAGAAAGACTACCTTGAACGAGGGGAAAGAAAATCTCTTGATTCTAGAAGTTTCCGCGATAAAATATTTACGCAGAAAGCAAGCTCTTGTTAGCTTTTCAGCGAGGACTTACGTCTTGCCTCCACTGCAGTACCATCCACTGGATCAAACATTTAACGATTGCAAGAATACTCTGACCAAATTCAGCCTCAAAGCTCTTCTCCTGTCAGCTAATTATCGGCCTTTATATTTCAAGCTATATTGGGTCCATCGTGTTCTTAGCGCTTCTCCAGTTCTAAAATATAAGCAAGTACCCTTAATTACAGGCTTCTAAATTCATCCTTTCATGAATGTGCCATTAGCATCAGCCTGTCGAATTAATGGCAACATAGCCGATTATACCCCAGGAGAATTGACGTAAGTCTATAGCTTTAATTGAAACGCCTGAATAGGTTCATATATAGTTTTGTTTTTGCTACAGTTTGGTAAACGCGCTTGTGAAGATTTTTTTAAAGGAATCCCACGGCACATAATTCTTGGCTATGGTATGGCGCCGAGCTGCACGCTCTTGAATTGTAGTAAAGTTAGCTTAAATATTAAGCGAACAAGCTGCAATTCAGCAACCCTTGAAGGTCGCACAAAAGATATTCAGCTTATTACCGAACAAACGCCAATACAGAAAACTATATGCTTGGCGCAGTCCGCTGAATAATTTAGATATCTTATGCATTCCTAAATACGAATCCATCACATGGGTTGAAATTGTTGTCACCATCATCAAAAAACTTATGTTCGCAGCTGGACGAAGACTTCTGTCACTGTTCCCAATTATCTATCCCCGCACAAGCGGTGCTCACGTTTTCAGTGTTTTCACTTAGCTTGATTTTCTGAGTCTTTTACTTCATTATTCGCCTTGTTTCCCAATGCCACCAGCCGGTATATGTTTTAGACATCGTATTTGTCGTCCTGCTAGTCCTCTTAGTTTAATGCAGAGCGCCTTCAATGGAAACACCGCCATTATATTATTCTGGTTCGAATAGGAAGTAAGCACATGCACTTGTTTTTAAGGACTTCAACAACAAAAAAAAACACGCTTGACCAGGAGTGGCACGTGCTGCATATTGATGATGAAGGCTTGGACATTTGCCACGCTGTCGACAGAAAAATACTTCTCGGCGGGCACCGTCCGAGCATTTGAGATACTTTAGCCAGACAACATCAAGACCAATTCTACCTATTCTGATATTGTGAGATCAGCTGATAGAGGCTTTGTTTCCTGCTTTCTTGTGGCAAAAACATCTCTCGTTTCAAAAACCACCACTTCGTTTGGGTTTTTTCACAACGCGGCTCGAGAGTAGTCGTACTCAGCGAAGACATGCAGCTAGGGAGATAGGAGTCGTTTTGAGGAGGGAGAGTAAAGTGGCCGGAGTCTAAGCGGTTCTTTTGTCGGCCGTAATTTTGACCTCGCTGAATTTCGTAGGAAGGCTGGCAAAAAATTTTTTCCAGCAATCTGTGCTGCCATAACAAATAATAAATAAAAATCGTACAATGGCGAAACCATTGAATTCGAATAAGAATAACTAGAGCTACAGCCTGCAGTAAAATGAACCTGCGAGACCTGAAAATAACCTAAAGGGCAATGTCACTGGCCATTGCATCTAGTCAATTAGCGAGCGTATTCTAATGTTGTTTAAAACTTGCCAATGACACCTCTATATTATACGACGGTCCTACGAGCGTAGCCTTCAATGTCGTCACCAAATCATTCCATTCATTACAGTAATCTCACTGTATGAAAGTGATGTAACCGGCATAGCAGGGTGCGATTACATGAAGTGCACCCTCAAATCCTGCTCACGATCGCGGTCGGTTACAATTACCTGCTTCTTACACACGACCAGTGTTTCGAGCAAAGCATAGAAGGAAAAGCGCCTACAGCGACTACAAGCGGCCAAGGACGCAGCTAAGCAGATGCGGTGGGGATTTTGGTATTTCCAATGATTCATCTTGCTTGTCCCTTGTCTGTCGTCAATGTGGCATAAGTGGTACCTGCAGCAATGCGTTGTGAATTTACCCCTGCTAAGTTTGCATGTCGGACGCCGAGAAACCCTCTTTCTACGACATTACTTTTCTGTGGATATGAGGATTCGAAACGATGGATAGAAATCCCTCCTTAAAGATTTAACTCGCGCACGTTCATTTAATCAATAATGAATCCTAGCTGGAGACGTTTAAAATAAAGTGTAGATACCTGATTAGACCTCCGCCAAGGCTCGTTACAATCGATATCTCAGGCTACAAATCTTTTACACCGTAGTAGCATCAAGCAGAATATGGACTGACGAACAGAGTACACTGTATTGCTGTGTGTAGCAAAAATCCCTACGTGCTTTTTTTTATTCTCTGAATGCTGTACAAAATCTAAAACCGGCTATTGAGCTAGGGACATTTTCCCGTCTTTCTACGACATTAGTTTACTGTGGATATGAAGATTCGAAGTGATGGATAGAAATCCCTCCTTAAAGATTTAACTCGCGCATGTTCCTTTAAACAATAAAGAATGCTAGCTGGATACGTTTAAAATAAAGTGTATATACCTGATTAGACCTCCGACAAGCGCCAAGGCTCGTTACAATCGATATCTCAGGCTACAAATCTTTTACACCGTAGTAGCATCAAGCAGAATATGGACTGACGAACAGAGTACACTGCATTGTTGTGTGTAGCAAGAATCCCTACGTGTTTTTGTTTCTATTTTCGAAATACTGTACCAAGTCTAAAACCGGATATTGAGCTCGGGACATTTTCTGCTGCTCGCATCGCTTTCTTCAAACTCACCGGCCATGTGCGCCATCACCATGTTGAGAGTCAGCGGCCAACTGGCGCTCTGGCGGCTAACTTCAAACTCGTCCACAAAGGCGACGTAGAAAAGTGCACTGTTCTTGGAGATGAGCATGGCTAGCAGAGCTGACAGTGCCGACAGGGGAGCAAGGCTCCAGCAGCGGTCCACCATTATGTCGCGACGATCCTGTAGCTCCTTCGCCATGGTCGACGGAATGCGGCGCTAGCCTGCAACGATCGTGGGGCATATCCAGTGAAGCGAAACCCCGCGTATGCGTTGTTCTCACAGCAACCATCACCAAGGCAGCTGCCCGTACTAGGCTTTCATTTCAATCTAATTCAGGGCCGCGGGTTACGTGGCGCTATCTGTGAAGCATCTGTCGCCCTCTCAGGACGTGGATGTTCATTAAAGCTGCGAAATGGGCAAGTTGGTACTGATTCATATTTGAACAGCGCAATAAAACAACGGGACACTACGAAGAATGGACACCACAAGCGCTGACTCGCAACTAGATTTTTATTCACGCCAAAGGCATCTTAAATACTAAGTACACCAAATACAAACGAGAGCGAAAAACCAAAAGGAAACAACACAAAAGCTAATAATCATGCCCACAACGGTGACAATCGGCATGAGCGCGACATCTTGGCCGGATAAGAACATCATCTCTTTATCAGTTAGTTTGACAGAAGGATCACTAATGCAACTATCTGATTCCAAGTGGATGGGAAAAGCCTCCAAAATCTCACGCGTTGGGCTGTCATTAAGTTTTCCTAGGATGACGGTGTTAGACAACAGAGGGGTCCAAGTACCTTCTTTCCAGTGACGGGAAAGGTTACAAGATGACCCATTATCTCGGGACCTGTGGTGCTCACTTAGACTATGGGCCGTAACATGCAGTTTAGTATACATAATCACGCCCATTTCCTCAGAAAGGAGGCTAGCACGGAAAGTTGCCAGTTCGCAGTTTAGGTTTGGTTTATTGGAGTTTAACGTCCCAAAGCAACTCACGCTATGAGGGACGCCGTAGTGGAGGGCTTTGGAAGTTTCGACCACCTGGGGTTCTTTAACGTGCACTGACATCGCACAGTACACGGGCCTCTAGAATTTCGCCTCCATCGAAATTCGACCGCCGCGGCCGGGATCGAACCCGCGTCTTTCGGGTCAGCAGCCGAGCGCCATAACCACTGAGCCACCGCGGCGGCAGTTTTGCAGTTTATGTCACCAGTGTTTGTCAACTGCTTCTTGACACTAAAACAACCTGCGAAACAAGTGCTCTTCCGATGCCCATCGGTTTACAATTGGTGCCTGTATTCCTGCCTCGTCAAAACATCGCTCCAACAACTTTCCAGGCAAAACATAGCCCTTGGATATAAAAACCCTGCTTTCAAACTTTTTTCTTGTTTTATGGAACGAACCACAGTAATGGCTGATGCCACTTGTTGGCGTCTGTATCATTCGAAGTGTGCCTGCGTTGCAACTACAATAAAGAGCCTGCTGCAGAGCCGGGAAAGGAATGGCAGACGAAATCAGGGCTGACGCCTTACAAAACGTTCTGTTCTTGTCTCTTGAACTACGGGTTAAAATATGCAAACGATTACGGTGCGATAGTTAGGTACTTTCTCTCTGCGTCTAATCGGTTTACTGCGCCAAAGAGGAATTATGTGAACTGACGGGTCCACCACTAAAGTCTAAAGCGTGCGCTCGGCTGTAGCGTGACTGCCTGTCGGTACCAACGTTTTGGCGATAAAATTATTTCTATCGATGTTCGTTCAGCAACGCCTCTTCAGTGCTTTAAAACTTCCGCTACGCTATCGTCTTTCACACAGACGATAAATCAGTCAATGACAGAAAAACATGGCAGTGAATGTACCTCAAAGAGCCATTACGTGTGGCACCCGTTGGTCTAACAAATACGTAATCACGGGCCTAGCCTTCTTCCTCGTGAGCACTCAAGAGGGCGGTACTCAACGGCGTCGGTGAATTCCAATAAGCTTCGATATCGGGCGTTCAAGAAAAGCGCAGCACGCCCCTCAGCTGCTGCTTCGGATGGCGGACACTGTATGGTTGCTTCGCTCATATTTACGCAGCTACTGAGAGTTCGATTAGATTCCAAAATTTAATGCCCTGATGAGCTGAGTGAGGTCTTAAGAAGTTAACCTTATTTATACCACTCATTTTGAGGACGTGTTGCGTTGTATACAAATATTTGCTTAGTACGCCTTGAAATATTTATCGAGGTTAAAAACATCTGCTACAGCATAAACTAAATATCTGCCACACACACAACAAAATAACTTAAAACCAGAATATTTATTACGGGCATAATTTTTTTTTGTCTTCACTGCCACTGCTGTAGCGATTATTTTCTTAATTGCCTTCGAAAGGCGGTACGCAGAGAGAGAATCCTGGCTGAAAGGCATTCAGAAGCAAAGAAAAATACACAAAGAAACGCTGAAAATTCTTGATCTGCCCAGACGAGGCGCTCAAAAACAACTCATTCTTGACCTGAATAACGCCATTCACATACATTTATTATTATTCGAACACAATTACAAATGCGTCCAGTCTTTCGCTGTAAACAAGCGATGCTCCCCTATTTTCATACAAGGTAATGACAGGCAGAAACTCTACATAAGGATATCCCTTCGCCGCGCGAAATTATTGTCCACAGGGTATCCCTGCATGCAAACAGCATAGTTAAAGAATTTTTCTGTGTCAAGAACCCTTTCACTTCGATCCTTCTTCACTAGCTCTGCCAAGCAAGGCGTATGTGAAGCAGTCTTTTTAGCACTCTTAGTATTCACACATTCGCTAGGGTAGCCTTGTTTTTTGCACTAAACGATCCTGACCTCACCCTAGGAAAGATAATTATTTTACAATGGGCAGTTGTGCTTGTCCTCGGTAGAAACTTGCAGCTGGCAGAACAACCAAGTCATGAAGGGAGAATGAACATTGCAGACCCGGGCGTTCAGCTACCGCTCCCATCTGGTGTGGTCATTTTGTGCGAGAAGGGTGATGTCTTTCTGCCCACAGCAATAAAAAGCCTGTTCCCATGTGGCCATCTGGCGTTACGCCAGCGCCCTGGCGACATAGTCTGAAAGAAATATCGCTTCGCTTTCCATAGCGATTTACGATAAATGCCACGCACTTCTTTCTTTGTTTGCTTCTTATGCGAGAGGTGCATGAAACCGATGGCGAAATGTACGCCTGGCGCTGAACGAGAAGCGAATCCTTGGTCATGAACTCTGGTAAGGGGGAATCGCTTTTGCGTAATTCACGTGAGCGATATAGCGATACAAGCCTGGGAAAGTAAGCAAGGTCACCGTAGTGTTTACCTCACTTGCTCTGTCGGCCGTATTAACTTCATTACCCTTTCTTCTCCTCCTCCTTCTACTCTCTCCGCCGTTAAAAACAGTGCGGTAAATTGAAACGGATTGTATCGCGTGGCAGTCTGGTTGTGGATGGGTTGATTTTTTTCGCCCCGTCGTTGGAATATGAGATATCGGCCACGCTGTGATAAAAGGCTCTGAACTGGTTTCGGCTGCCTAGAGTACTGTTACCTTATCACAAATCTCAGTTCAACAGTGCTTTAGCGCAAAGCTTCCATTTAAGGGCATCCTCCAGAGCCAGGATTGAACCTATGAGCTTGGATTCAGCAGCAGAGCGCTTTAGCCGCCTGGCTGCCGCAGCAAGTCGTTGGGCATGTAGCATATCACGGGGCAATACACGAAACGTTTATAGCACCTGAATAAATGGTACGGTTTTAACGCAGATAAATGGGTGGGCGTGCGATAACATGTGTCTAGAGTGACCGACCCATGGTTTTTCTTTGCTGGGTCGTCGGAACGTCTGGCGACGATATTAAACCCAGGTTAAGCTCTGATCAAGGTAAGGCCGATCTGATCGGTTCGAGTCGCAGATGGAGGTTGATGAAGACGATGATGTACAGTGCACAGCGTGATAGTTTGTTACAGTATAACACGATGGGTGATCGGCTCTGGCGATACCATGCACAGTGCTCTGATTCACTGGCCAGAGAAGATTTTCATTTAATTTCATTTATTCATCTTCAGAATCAAGAAACTTTATATGGCGTCGCTCTTAAGAGGCAACGGCTCAAGACCGTAAGATCTGTTGACAAGATTCATGGTTGCGGTTGGTGAGCGTGTGAATGCTTTCGCACCTGTAAATATTCGCAGATTGGAGGCACAGTTCCGCATAGGGACAAAACAAGAAACTGCGGTCAAGGTGCAGCCTCTGTTTAAGCGTCGTGGAACTCTGAATACTTTACTTACTAAAAAACGCTTCGAACTTCCATCAGGAGTTTTTAAGCTTCCTAGGTTATGTCTCACAAATTTTCTCATAGTCCTGTAACTCTTGGAAACAGTCGACGTGAAGATTACACGTACGTTTTATTTGGCTTCTAATTCCACGCTGAGTTCAAAATGGAAATAAACGCAACGGAAGCCGATCAAAACCACTTTCCAAAAAAATTGTAGGCCACGGCCGTGGGGAGAAGTTCTGCTCCAAGGTCTCAAATGCAACACGTATCGATCAAGATCGATAGTCAGTGCCTTGCGCAATTGCAGTCTGGTGTATCCCACCCAGTGCAAGGAAATATGCAAATTGCCGTAACAGACCATGCTCGACTGTCGTGGCCATCCTGTCTGCTGCGGCGTCGCGGCGGGTTCAGTGCCCCTGCCTTCTCTGTTTCCCTCCTCGTTTGCTAGAGAGTGTCCAATCAAAGCTCAAGTCTACGACCCGATAACAGCCGCATGCGTTTTTTATTAATATTTTTTTTTGCTCCCTGATCACTGCTTACTTACCGCGTTCGTGCACCGATCAGGAGAGAGCGGAGCACCTCGGGGAAGCAGGCTTGCCTCATCTAGTAGTCGTGAGGGTGGTTTGGGATGCAAAACTGAATTGTTATTTCTCCTACTTTCTTTACGCTTGAGGTATTTAATTGATCTCCTTGTGGGCCAGATAACAAGATTCGCTAGCCGAGGCGTACCATAAAAGCCGTGCTATAAGGTGTTGCAACTGGACAGGACAACAAAAATCACCAAACGGGTCATGAGAGCTGCAAGACAAGAGAAAGTAATGAAGGCGAAGGCATTGCTTCTGCTTCTGTCAGCTCACAAAAGCGGCGCCTGCGCCGTATTTACTTGTTCTCGTCTAGTTTGCTGCAGCCGCAATAAGACTTGTACTACCATACCAGATGCATGTTTCCATTGTTCATATTTTTTTGCTTCCGCAGTGTTCATTTTTTTCCCCGATTTTCGTTGCTCAAAGGAGACTTTTTTCGTTCCTTTTGAAACTATGCTTTAATTACGATTGTTTACTATTGCTTAGAGGGGCTATATCTTTGCATAAGATGATTTCATTTTTATCCTTTCTAAACTTCGCGTCGTAACTGTTGCTACAATCCTTTGACGGTGCCTAGTCATGGTAGAGTTAAACAGACCTTTCAACCGCTAAATTTTGCAGAATTCGTTACCCGTTTTGAAAACGTAAACTAAGTTGAATGGAATATGTTCGGTCGGTACCTACTCATCCAAGTTTTTGTATTTACAACAAAAACAGTTTATTTAAATAAATCTGTTAAATATAGATTCACCGTGGTGAAAGGCGCCGCAGATATGACCGAAAATGCGCGTGTTTACATCCACGGATAGACTGTGTGTGCGTATGTCAAATGGTGGCTAGCTTAAAGCCTTCTCATACGTGAAAGCTTATTACCAGTTTTTTTTATGGCATACGGTGTTACTCTCATTAGTTTTGAGTGATATACCTTTAGAATTATTGCAACTCGCATCAGCGCGCCTTCGCCAGCGCATGTATTCCGTCAGCTCAATTCACTGAGCGTCTCAAGCACGAAGTGCTTAGTCTATATAACATAGCAGCCGTTCAACGAGCAGAACAATAATGGGCAATGAACAAGGGCAGCCGTGCATTTACACAGTCATTATTCCGTTCGTATTTGTTTCATGAAGTAAATAAAACTTACAAGACGCTTAGTACACTTGGTAATGCGCTATTAGAGTGCAGCTGCATTGAGTGATTTCTTCAACAGAATGAAGAGGTATTGTTGTTGAGCATTTTATTCATGCGTTGCGCTGCCTTTCCACATGAGCCCAAAGCGTAAATAAAGAGATTGTGTGAGACGCGAGACGCAGCAGAAGGGATTGCTTTATTTTTGATGAAAAGCTTGGTAGAAGTGCTGAAAATTGTAATAATTCACTTAGCCGCTTCACGCTGTCCAGAGTTAAAAAATGAATTATAAATTGGCCTTTTCTTTGAGGGGGTCGCATTATTGATTAGCACTGCCTTTTTTTTGCCGCCAACTCAAGTCGCGCATCGCTCGCGCGCATGCCGAACCCAGGGCGGAAGGTCATGCCGAAATGTATGCAGACGTCAAGCACAAAATCAGACAATTCTAACAAAATGGCTGTGAGCAGGAGAAGAAAAAAAAACCTTGCCTCGAGCTTCAGTTTATCGAGGCCGACCCAAATTAAGCCACATAATTTCTTCACGCTTTTAGAGCATTCTGCAGTACCCGATTATTTCCAATTCTTCAAAGTGCTTACTAAAATATAGGTTGAGGTCTGGAGAGAACCTTTCCCGCTCCCACAGTGTGTCCCAAGTAGTACTCATTATCGTGAAATTAAATCATATTTGAGGCAAATATTATAAAAAAATATTAGAAAGTGTTAGAAATAATAGGAAGCGGTGCCAAGCCAACCAAACAGCACGAGCCACATAGCAACAACACTCAGAGGCAGGAAAAGTTCAGCAGACGATTCATCATCATCATCAGCCTTACTACCTACTGCAGGGCAAAGGCCTCTCCCATGTCTCTCAAATTAACCCTATCCTTTGCCAGCTGCATCCACCCTTTGCCTGCAAACTTCCTAATTTCATCCGCCCACCTAACCTTCTGCGCCCCCTTCTACGCTTACTTTCTCTTGGAATCCACACCGTTACTCTTAAGGACCAGCGGTTATCTTGCCTTCGCATTACATGCCCTGCCCAAGCCCATTTCTTTCTCTTGATTTCGACTATGATGTCATTAACCCGTGTTTGTTCCCTCACCCACTCTGCCCGCTTCCGGTCTATTAACGTTACACCTATCATTTTTCTTTCTATGGCTCGCTGCGTGGTCCTTAACTTAAGCTGAACTCTTTTCGTTAGCCTCCACGTTTCTGCCCCGTAGGTGAGTACCCGGTAATATAAAGCTGTTGTACACTTTCCTCCTGAGGGAAATTGGTAAACTGCAACTCATGATCTGCGGGAATTTGCCATATGCGCTCCACGCCATTCTTATCCTTCTAGTTATCTCCCTCTCATGATCCGGATCGGCTGTCACTACCTGCCCTAAGTAGACGTATTCCGTCACAACGTATAGGCTCTCGCTGCCAAGTGTGAACTGTTGTTCCCTTGCTAGGCTGTTGAACATTATCTTGGTTTTCCGCATGTTGATTTTTAGACTCATCGATCTGCTCTGCCTGTCTAACTCATTGATCATGATTTGCAGTTCACCTCCTGAGTGACTCAGCAAGGCAATGTCATCAGCAAATCGCAGATTATTTAGGTATTCTTCATTTATTCTTATTCCCAACTGTTCCCAATTCAGGCCTCGAAATACTTCCTGTAAACATGCGGTGAACAGCATTGACGAGATCCTGTCTCCTTGCCTGACGCCCTTCCTTATCGGAATTTTATTGCTGACTTTATGGAGGACTATAGTAGCTGTGCAGTTGCTATATATATATCTTCCAGTATTTTGACATAAACAATTAAAGCAGACAATGACAGCACACAATTAAAGAAGCAAGACTGGTTTTGCGGCGAGTTTAGCCATTGACGTGTATGAAGTAATGGCTCATTTGACGAAGGGCTGATTTTGAGGGAACAACAGACAAGGGCAGCCCATATGGGGATTGTCCACAGCCTGAGCCGAACAAATGATGTCTCCTGGCATATCAGTGGAATGTAGTGCGGTACGGTAGCGCACCATATGCGAATTCTAACTGAAACCCTTCTCCAAAGCTCTTTTCCGAACATTCGAGAGGGGTACTTTGTCTTTACAACTCGCGCAACGGTTTTCAATTGCTACTCAAACTTCGCAAAGCATCCAACTTACAAATGACAGAAAACAGCCATTTTCATGAATCGACATTTTTCGGGGTAATAAAGAGCTGAGTCTGCAGCTTATAAAACAAAGTTCTTGTGCGTGGAAAAAGAGGAATTTTCCGCATTCGTCCATGTGCTTCATGTCCTCGCAGCCTAAATATATAGAGTCGTAGAAGCGCCGATACCTTGTACAACATGAAATCTATAAACCTGAAACACTGAAAACAAAGCCAGAGCAGAAAAACGAAAATTTAAAGAACGAATGCCAACACACGAGCAATATAGTACGTTCACTAATACAGAAACAACCTCTCAAAGAGAAGACGCAGTGAACGTCAGCAAACCACTAGGTGATTGGACCTGCAAGGACGTGCGCCTCACCGGCTGTCAGGTACCTTACGGAAACATTGTATGCGTTGTATGTAACGCGCCTTATTTGTTCCACACCACGAATCTTTTACAGAAATACATTATACAAACTAAGTCCATGCATAAACATAGGCTGTGTCATAAAGATAAACTTGTAATAATGAAAAGCGATTGCATCTCGATGAATTAGGGCTGAACAAACTAGTGTATGACATACGCAGAGCAGAGCTTTGGAGTCTTAAGAAATGGAGTAGAAATTATGGCCAATAAATGGTGCAACACACATTACACTATTCAACAAGCTGTACTGTCGTGATAATCTTCCCCTGTCCGATATTTATCACAATGAATTGTGCCAAACATCCATGCTGTAGTTCTGTGAATATTGTCATTCAGCCGTCTCGTGCCAATATCTCGATGTTTACTTAGTTTCTCCTCCCCGTGCTCTTGCGTACGACTCTGCCATTCTTCTGATCTCATGCTGTTTTTTTTTCAGAGCAAAAGCTCTACTTTGTGACCAAATCCTTCACAAGCCATTTGTTCACTGAGTCCTGACCTTGAGTAAATGAATAAATAAAATAAACATTACAGCGGCAAGCTTTCGAGCCCGCGGCGGCGGGAACAGATCAGCTTCGCTGGCCGGGGCACGAGAGCACCATGCTATCGCCGCAGCCGACCACACCTCGCGCTAAACTGCAACACAATCTTGTGATGTGCATTGCACGTATTCGTTTTCATGAATAAATGCTGCTATTGAACTAATATCGTTGCCAGACGGGCCGACGACCCAACAAAGCAATACCATCAGCCAACCAAGCTAAACACATGCTTTCAAACGTCCACTCGGTTTAACTACGTTAAAGTCCTACCACTTCTTTTTCCTGCCACTAATGTATAACATGAGGCGCGTACATTCATGTTTTTCTGTTCTGAACATACATGTCTTGTTTTGTAACGCTTTCTCTCATTTTCTTTGAAGTAATGCTGCCGTTAGCGTCAATGCTGCTGTAAGAAGAGGAATTCAGGCGCTCTCAAGCTGTTTGATACCATTTTCCCTGCATTTCTTCGCTACAACTTCTTGCGCAAATAAACTTTGAGACCTTCAAATTGAAGCCTGATACAATCTGCCGTAGATATAAGGAGTGAGCCAGCGCCCCTTAATTAGGTTGCTAGCACTTGTTAAAGGGCTGAGAACAAAGCCTGGTAAAACGACTGATTTGCTCAACAGATTTTTGTGCCAAAAAGAAGGTTTGACGTGGTCGCACTTTCATTTACTGAGACATCAAGCTCCACCGGTAACACACGCATTTCGGTCATCGCCGAAGCATTTCGCACTGTGCGTTCCAATCAGCATGCAGTAATGACTGGGGGCTCCACCCGATGCTTTAGCGGCATGCGCGTAAAAACGCCGTCACATTGAGTCCGCTGGTATTTCCGGCGTGAAAGAAGAGCTGTGCTCCCCACATCTGACCCAAAGGCGAAGGAAAGGCAGTGGAACATCACCATCATTACCAAGTCCTCTCCGTGATCCTTGATTCTTTCCTTCAGCCCTTCAGAATGTCTGCCGGCACTAGCGTTGCAACCCTACAAAAATCAAATTGAGCTATGAGACAAGGAGCGACGTTTAGATAAGGAACGCTGCGCGTGTTTCAGGAAATAGCTCGACTGTCGGCAGCCAAAGTTTTACGCCGCTGCACATAGAGGTTATCAGGTGATACAGGCGGATACACGTCTGGCTCAGGCCGAAGCACCGCAGGCGAGCACTGGTGCGTGCCAAGGAGCGAAAGCACCCACAGAAACTCGGCGCACTGCTAAACACGAAAACATTCGCTGGGACGGCTAATTCTACGATGTCCTGTCGCTGAGATAGCATTAGCAGCTATTGATGCCTTTACCGCAAAGTAATGTTACTTCCCCGGAGCCAATCGGAATGCTCCAGTCTGGCGATGCCACTTCCCACAGCCAATGCAGGAATTTTGTGATTTCCGACGCATTTTGGTGCCATGAGGCTTCAAAATTATGCTGCATTAAAAGAGAACCGGCTGAATTCGGCGGCCCGTAAAGCAGCGAAAGCAGCGACGCGCTCTCTCAAGCTCGAACCGAGGAGACGCTCGAGGAGGCCGGCCACAGTGTCTAGCTCGATGAAGAGATGTGTGCGAAGGCAGGAGCGCTTCTGAACTTGTGAAACTAGGTGTTAAATGTCTTTTTGTGTGTGTCAATGTAGCGCTTTGTTCCACAAGTAACATGTAGAAACAAATAGCCAGGCAATATACTTTACTTAGAACATCTGGCTGTCTGGGCGCTGGGTAGACACGCATTCAAATATTGATGCTAGCAATGCCATTGACCAACCGCAAGTGCGCTACACTGGTCCTCCATTGCATTTTATCCTTATAATTCCTATCGAGAACGAGGTAGGGAGCAGTTTTCAGAAAAATTCACGCTAACCGCCTTCGAATCACACAACAACCCAGCTAAGTGGTACTTAATATTGCACACCTCTTTAAATGTGAGGTGGCGTTAGAGCCATCGGTGTGCGGACGCATTCTACACATGGTAGAATATAAAGCGTATATATTCAAATTTTAAGACACCATATAAACAACAGTTTATTCCAAGTCAGCAAACACAGAAATTCATATAATAACAATATAAATGCACGCAAAAGATTTTCTCGAAGGAGAGAGCATATATTTGCGACACGTTTTTAGCTCCGGAGACTTATACAGAGAGCACTGCAGTGAAATTACAGATAAATAAAACGTTAGCTCTCTTATTTTTTATACTTACTAAAGTAGTGACAAAGTTTCGTAAAATTAATACCTTCAAAATTTAAGTCTTTTTGAGCAATGTATTTAAGAATCTCAGAAGTCGATTTTTCAACACATGTGAACCATGTGTGGTGCTGCATTTGTCAGTTTCCCATATCTCTGAATATCTCGTATTATATGTGGCAACAAGACTTTTTAGGTTAGATAACTGGCGCGCAACAAAGGTTTTATTCTTTAACATTTTTATATCACTTGTACAGACAAGAATCATAAGTTATCAAGACATGTATTACATTATACGTGAGAAAAAAGGGCTCAGCGACATAGTACAGGTGGTCATTAGGAAGCGCTCTTGGCCACTTATTTGAGTAGATTGATTTGTGTCGTAGAGCCTCAGATTAACAGGCAGCAGTCAAGTTCCTGCAGCAAAATAAGGTATTATACTGCAACATCATTGCATTACGCGGAAGTATATTGCGAGCGCCCACTTTCGACGGCAGGACACAAACTGCACCCCGTCAGCACTTTCGTGCATGCTGGCGAGCCGCTTGCATTGTGTTCCCGCTGCGTAAGGCGTCATAGCTGGTTGTCCCATGAGGCTGTGCAAGAAGGCACTGTTATTTTTAGTGCGTAAGCACTAATCTGATGAGCACCAACCCCGACCAAGATCGTTTGCTGTCGCATTGTCTGTCTGCCTAGCGCGAGCGCTCTGTCCCGCAGCACTTCCCGCTGTTCGTCGTCTTGGACGTAAAACAAAATACATACTTTCGCACTGATTCCAACGTAGCACACATTCTGAGTTCTTTTTCTTTTTACATGACAGCAGTTAAGGCTCCCGTTCTGCAAGAGAATCCTGCGTCGCCGTCGACGCTGTCGGAGCAAAATGTCCGGAGAAGCAGCGTAGGTGAGCCACCTAGGTCACGAGACCTTGTGGCGTCATCCCAACATACAAACTGGATTGCGAGCAAACTGACCACCGCGGCAAGCGGCTGTCTATTTTATGATAGGTCGCGAGAGGTCGCCCGGGAAGTGCAACCTGGGACGCACGATCACCCACAAGCCCTGGTTCAGCGACCTCGAGTGGCAATCCAGACCGATGTGGTTCCTGAATAAGCGACTCTACCTAGTATTGTAAGGGGAGCGGCCCACTGGAGGCTGCTTCCCTGTAATCATCATCATCGTCAGCCTGACAAACACCAACTGCAGGCAAAGGCCTCTCCAATGTCTCACCAATTAACCCTGACCTTTACCAACTGCGCCCACCCTATACCTGCAAACTTCTTAATCTCATCCGCCCACCTAACCTTCTGCCACCCCCTGCTACGCCCCTGCTTCCCTGTCAACCTCAATGTAAATATTATTAAATGATTTTCACCACCACCCCACCGGTGGCAGCACCTGCCATCGCAGCGCACTGGCGCCTCGCTTAACCGCTGCACCACTGCGCCAGGAGTGGTATGCGGACTTCGAAGGATCTATAAATGTCAAGTCGAGAATGACTAATGTCATATGTGTGGGCATTAACCCATTAATACGATCCCGTCATGTCCTCAAGCAGGAACTTAAGTGTGCCCTCCAACGTTTTTGTAAGCCATCTCTAACCTATGCCGCACGTCGTCGGAAAGCACGAGAGATCAGGCTATGGGCCTGCATAAGCGTCACGACGGTCTCGACACCGCGAGGAAGAAAGCGACGAATCCGTTAAGATCTCCCATTTTGTGCCGCCCATCGCGGGGCCAGCAGGCATCGGCGTCGAGTCCCGCCGTGCAAGGCCGGAGCCGCAGCAAAAAGGATGCGGCGTCAAGACCTAGCTGTACGCACGTGCCACCCTGTTTAAAGTAAGGCGGCTTCAGCTTCATGGCACCACAGTGCTCTCCACACGGCATGAAGCAAGCAGACGACGGAGGCATGCGAACACGGTGGAGCCAAGGACGCGTTTCACAAGCAATTCCAGGAAGGCCTGTCTGGTTGTTCGGCGCGTGATCGTCTGTCGTTCGGCAACCGCAGCGCGGTATTCTTGCGGAAATACATAGGCTCCATATGGCTATTTCGACTGATGACCTCGGTAAGAGGCAGGTGTGAACTAGCTGGCGCTGAATGCACGATTATTTTGCTGTAACTATGCTGTCAGGGGCTGAAGTCAACATGTGCCGACGCCTAAAATATTCTACAGTGCCCGCCAGTGTTTTACATGCGCGAATTCCGAGTTATTTCTTAAACGAGAGGTGCATTTCACGTACAGTTTAAGGAGATCACGTTTTAGATTTTGCACAGGCGTTAATCAATACCTGCCGAGGTAGCTCAGTGATTCCGGCTTTCTGCCTCTCAGAACGAGGTCACGGGAAAACATCCTCGCAGCGCAGGCCATGTTATAATGCACTAGAACCTTGGCTATTTCGGCGAGTTAACTGCACAGTGCACAGGAGAGGTCCCTTTGCCTGCAAGCTTCTCGAAAAAGCATATATTTTGGCGTGATGTTTTCAAACTTTTTTCAGCCACAGCGCCAAGGGTAACTGCGTTCTCGAAATTATGAACACTGATATGGATATTATTTACTGTAGGCTACACAGCTCTCAATGATTAAGGAACCTAACAGTAATAGTTAAAAAGTTAACTATTGCATATTAGCTAACCGGCGTGCTAGTTACCACGTCTTAGCTGTGTTTTAATTCATTACACCGCTGACAATGTAATGCCGAAAATAGCGCTCTTCTAACTGAAAAAGCCTATATTTAAAATTATGCAAAGTTTCAACTGAAACACCCTGTATATTTCGATTCAGCCGCTACCCTTATAGATCGACGCAGTGACGCTGTCACTTTCTCCACAAGTATGAATTCTCCGGCGGTGATCAACAGCAGGCGGCGCCTAAGTACCGAATCCGAAAGTGCGAAGAGTTGTACTCACAGCCTCGGTTTCCTCTGTGCCATGCAATACACGACGAAAACTCACTTTGAGACTGCAGGCTTAAGCGGGAGAGACATATGCCAGGAGCGGCATCGTGAGAGGATTTTCCCAGCGTAGGAAGCAGGAAGCCATGCAGCGACAAACTACAATGCGTGTCCCCATTCAGGTTCCGCCCAGAGCCGATATCACTGCATTGATGACTTTTAACCTCGCAGCAGTGCCTGAGCGCTGCTTGGTTCGATGCCCTAGTTTCACCAAAAAAGCCATGTTAGGAGAAGAAAACATTTTATTGAAATATGTTTTGTTGCGAACTGCTTGTACATAGCTGACAGATGACTTCCTTGTTGCTAATATTTATTTTCAACATATGTGCAAGTATTTAGGTGTTAGTTTGTTTGTTTGTTTGTTTGCTTCATTCAGTCAAATTGTTGGTACTGTCAATACGCACATGTGTACAATGTGTGTTTTAAATGGAGCACCCCATTTTATGTGTGACCGCTTTCAGAAGTTCCTCTACCAATGGTTGTTACTACAGGTAGGAGTTTCGTGGCCTACGTAAAGCTACACAGGCAGCTTTTAGCCAGGAAACCTTGCAGTTTATCCTGGAAAACAAGCATATTGAATACTGACTTTCGTACTCTGCTCCAGCTCCCGCTACGCACTCTGCGCTGACACTTACAGGTGATACACTTCTTATAGTGCTTTACTCTGAACGCTGTCCTCTCATAATTGTGACATAGCTGATATCCACGAAGTGTTCGACAGCGACGTGAGTGGACATCAGGCGTCGTGAACGGCACCGGAGCCTGCACCTCAGCAGCTGTATACAACCAATTGCTTGAATCGCAGTTATCTTCCTTACCAGAGACTCGGTACTTGTCAGTAGTCTGCATATATGATTAATTTTTGTTTTTACTTCCCCCATGTCCTTACTGCTTGTAGGGGTGTAGGAATGATACGTTTTCGAAGCCCAATCAAAGGCGAATAATGTTGCTTCGGTGCCGAAAAGAATGCGAATAGTTTAGCTTTAAACCGAGTCGAATGCGAATCGAATATATGTGCTGTTATACGCTACTTGTGCCACATCTCCGTTGAAGAGAAGGGCGAGAGCTATGAGCCTTGGCCTCCATCATCAGGTACGAGGGAAGCATTTGCTGGACGTGGCTGAGCCCTGCCGCGTCTTCCAGTATCAAAGGCCATATGTTTGAGCTTTATCAACACCACCACACGAATTGACTGCGCCGCTTGGCAACAGGATGTGCGATGTCGGAGTGGGCTCCATTTTTGAGACAGCCATTGAAGAAATCTGCGGCGGGCCTGATTCCAACATTGTGTCTGCTACTCGAAAACTATTCAAAGTCTTGAAGGCTTATTGAATTCTTTTTGAATTTTTCTTTATGTGAACTATTTTATTGCATCAGGGAACCGAATTAATTGATATCTAATTATTAGAAAACATTGAATATTGGCACATTCCTAACAATTTGGCCTCAGAACACGAGGAAAAGTTTTTGGTACGCCAAAAGCTCAAGGAGGTGGCGACGTGACGTCAAACCGCAAGAGCACCTTGCGCTACGGTGACTTTGTGGCTCGAAGCGCTCTTAATAGAGAGACTTAGAATTCCATGTATGATTAGCGGTGACCATACCGCGTTATCAGACACCGGCTGCGCAAGCGCAGGGGCCTGGGTGCGGCCAGGCGGGGCCAGGCGGGGCCACTGCGCGGGCCCAGCTGGCGTCCGGTAAGCTGGCATACATCCAAACTTGTACGTCTCCGCTGCGCTAAATCCTTCGAACGTCAGCGCCGTCCGTGAGAGCGAACAGCCGTTTCCGGCATTGTAGAAACATATATGGACACTCTCTCGAGGCTGACACCATGATTAAGTTCTGACCGCCATGGACCTTGACTTTAACGGGATGAGATGAGATTGAGAGAAAATCGGCGTAAAAAGTCAAAATGCGGGGAAGCAGTGAAGACCAATAGGGGTGAGGTGGCAGTGAGACAGGGAATGGCGCTCGAGGTAAGGGGTGAGGCAGCATGTCCCGAACATTCACTTTGCAGTCACCTGCAGTAGGCCTTCTGCAATTTGAACGAAGTTACCTGAAAGAGAACAAGGCATAAATTTGTCCAAGCTTGATACAACGATTCTATCGGAAGAAATTGTTACTACATCTCAAACTGAACTGCCACTTGAGAAAACGGTCTAAGGTGAGAACAATTAGACTGAAAGCGTCTATTTGGGTGCTTCTTTTTGAGCCCGCTTTATCCCTTCGTGATCGTGCACGTTGTAATAACAGAAGAATTCACCCCTGAATAAGCGCGAAACTCATGAACTTTTAAGAAGGGCGACCAAACGCGAACGCTTTTTTTGAACTTAACCTTTTTTAAACAATATAATTCAATGAACTCATAAAACGCCCACCAAAAAACCAATAAGCTAAGAACATCGAAGACCACAGGGCTAAATGGGAAATATTAAAGTTTCAGAGAAAGCGATCATAGCATGCGCTTACCAACTGTGGAAAATCTGCACAAGTGTTCATACAAGTACTACGATGCTGCGCTACAAAATGGCGTGAGCGAAACTGGATGTGAATTTTACATTGTTTTTTTTATTTTCGCTTGTTCAAAAATCAGCCTCTTATAGCGTCTTTGAATTGGACCCAGCTGTCCTTATAGTACAATATTAAAAATGAGAAATTAATAGCTCTTTCTAAAGCATTACCTTTACTCTTATTGGAAGAATCTGCCTAAACCGTGCAAACATGCCTAAAGATGAGCTGTCGTTTGAACGAATATACTCTATATCAGTTTCCCTTGTTAAGTAGTTATAAAGTTAACTCCTAATGTTTTTAAGGAACAATATCTTTACCGGATTTATTCGCAGATAGTTTAACCTATTAACATAGTTGAACAACAGCATTGTTTGCTTGTTTTTCGACGTGTACGTGCTTATGAATTGCTACATAAAAGATGTCTCATCAGCATAGGACCCAAAATGAGGGCTACTCGAGCTGCAGAAGTTATCATTTATGTAACTTAAAATAATAATGGCTCAAGTTTGCTGCCTTGGGGCACTCCGCTTGCTACAGGCAGGGCAGAACAAATTGCTTTGTTTACATCTGCGTACTGAGCTCTGTGTGACCAGTAGATTCTATTAGAGTTAGCGCAACGCGACGTACACCATATCTATTACAACGCTTGGAAGCCTAATCGAGAATTGCGAGTACACGTTGTTGTGGTGTACTCCAGTGGAACTGCAGAGGCCTCTCCACAAAGCTGGGAGAGCTCAAATCTCGACTTCGCATGAACAAGCTCCAGGTGTGGGCCCTGCTACTGCAGGAGACCAATGCATTGCCATCCATTCCGGGCTTTAATGGATATATGTCTCCTTCAAGGCACGACCGTCGTGTGCACACTGCTGCCCCTCCGGTAAAGGCGGCGGTGTACGTTGATCTGCGTTTTCCTCAAGTTCGCCTCTCTCTAGAAAACTGGTGCACCTCATATCAAGAGGTTGTTGCAGTGGCTGTGAAGCTTCCCAAGGCAACTGCTGTGCTCGTGTGATACTACGTAAGACCCATCGGTGGAGTTCCCTCCAGCATTAATCTGGGGTGGTTATTAACTCTGCGACGACAACACCCAGGGTGGCCTATTTTAGTAGGTGGTGACATTAATGACCGTCATCCGGACTGGGGGTGCGCCACTTCAAGGCCCCGTGATAGGCGTGTGCGGGACGCATTCGCAGATGCGCTGTTTGTTTTACTCAATCATCCAGATTCAGCAACGCGGATTGTGCGCCATGCTTGCAGTCCAACATATGCTCCAGACTTTACGTGGTGGTCAGGACCCGGCACTCCTTCGTGGCACCTGCAGCAAGACTTCTGGGCTAGTGACCACCATTCTATCATCATCGGTCTACATCCATCAAGGGCCCGCCGATTATTCCGTAGGTGTTCTGTGGTCAATTGGGACACATTTCGCACCACCGTCGAAGATTTCTCTCTCTCTCTCTGCAATCATCTACACTACTTGTGGACTGCATACATACTGCGCTGAATAAGGCTACTGCTGTGCTGTCACCTGGACTGGCGTGAATCGCCCGGCGCCGTATGTGGGTCTTAACCTGTGGGCTGCTCGCCTACAAGCGGAGATGGACGCTTCCTGAGACCCCACTTCTGCGGAAGCACGGACGAGCCTGAATTACCTTACTACCAAGGCTCGAAGATATTAACGCGATCTCTCGCGACGGCAGTGTCATGCGTGGTGTGAGCAATTCTCGACAAATACATCAAATGCTGCTCTCTGACGAACGTTTCGTGCAATGGAACACGGTTCCCGTCGTCCTCATACAGCGTCCACAGCATGCTTCGCAGCTAACTTAGCTCCAGAGGATTTCGGCAGAGAGGCAGCGCGGAATGTTTTCTCCAAATACGATGTGTTTCCTCCAAGGGTCATAGAAGCCCTCTTGTTTCAGCATATGTCGATAAGCTCCTATCTACAGCCGACGCCGATATAATTGCAAGCCTATTTTCAATGCCCGAGTTGCTTCCAGGAATAGAAGAGGCCCGTCGGAAGACTGCGCCCGGTCCGGACTCCAATCCGTACAAGGTTTACAAGAGTTTAAGTTCCGATCTACTGCCTCAACTCCTCGCCACCATTAACATGGTATGGATAAAGGCGTCGTACCAGAAACCTGGAAATCGGCTATTGTGATCCCCATACCAAAGCCTGGGAAGCCGCCTAGAGACCTCGGAAATTTCCAACCTATATCGCTTACGCCAACATCGTGCAAGCTTACCGAAAAAATACTTGCCACACGACTGTCCAGGTGGCTTGAGCACCATGGTTTCTACCATCCTGCGAAAATTGGCTTTCGTACGTCCATAGGTACTGAAGATGTACTGGCTGTCTTGGCGTTAGCAGTTCTGGCCTCAATTCGCAGCCACAATGCACGTACTGTACTGGCCATGGACGTTGAAAAGGCGTACGATAATATCAATCATGCTGCCATCCTGGAATCGCTTGACATGCTGCATTTCCCCGTTAGAGTGGGCAATTGTGTTAAATCCTTCCTTGAAGGCTGACACTTTGCCATACGCCTCAGTGGTGAGGCCGTCTGATAATTAGTGCCTCTTCGCGGCGTTCCCCAGGGATCGGTATTATCGTCAACATTATTTAATATTGCTTTTATCCCCCTTGCTTGGCGTTTACATGGTGTCCCTGAGATTAAGTTCTTATTCTATGCTGAAGACATAACGGTGTGGAGCACTCACAACGACCTGATGACTCAAACATCAGCCCCACAATCAGCCGTAGATATTATATCGACTTATGCTTCTTGAATTGGTCGTCAGCTTTCAGTGAGCAAAACCACGTTCGTGTCAGTCGCGAACCGCTCGGGGTGCCGTAAACTCGCTCCAACACCAATTCGTCTCCATCTATTCGGAAGTCCAGTTCAAGAAATTTCTACCGTAAAAATCTTAGGCTTGTCAATACATGAGTCAGGAACGGGTGCCGCTTGTCTTTCTCGGGCTAAAATCAAGCATTTCAGGCGTTGGGCTTGATTAGACGCATTGCTTCTATAACAGGCGGAGCCCGCTTTCATGTTGCACGATAATTGGTGCGGGCGGTTGTGCAACCGCGTCTCGGTTACCAAGCCCAATTCCAGCATTTAACGAGGGCTCAATGGGATCGCCTAGAAGCTGTTAATCGAGAGGCAATGAGGGTAATCACTTGCCATCCCCGCATTACCCCGATCGTGGCGCTCCAAGAACATGCGCAGCTGAATACACTAGTTTAGCTGGTGCAGCAACGAAGCGATACGAGCCTGTTTAAGTCAAACCTTACACACACAACGTGTGTCCTAAGGGCATATGCTTCATCGAACTCCATTATACAGCTGCCCCCGCCAGTTCTTCCTCCCTGGCGCTTTGTGCTGCTAAGCGACAACAAACCAACTGATCTACGTCGGCCATTATCTACCCGCGCGGCCTCGTCGTTTCGCGACCGAATTACAGAGCAAGGCGCCAATCTGCCGCATGGCGCCATCGTTATGTACGTTGCCTCAAGCATCCAGGCCTGCGAAACAACGGCAGTTTACTGTCCTTGCAAGCGTGCCCTGAAGAAAACCTCAAGGTTTCGCCACTCAGAACCTCATTCTGTGCGGGAATGCTTGCGCTTCAAGAGGCACTTTACTCTGTGGCCGCCTTTCCCATGCTACTTACGCCCCGCATTGTCATTCGCACCGACGCCCTTCACGTCACACGGCTACTACGACGCGTCAGTCGCATCCCAGAAATCTTCCAAGACATCCATCGTCTAGCGGCACGCATCCCGCAGCAAATCCGTATTCAGTGGGTCCCGCGTGACCTCCTGAGCGCTCAAAGCCGCGCAGATTCTGCGACCCGCCTTTCGAACCCAACCTCGTCTTTGCCTCGAGTCCTCACTCTGTATAAAACCACCCTCCATTTAACAAGAAAGGAACACCTCCGGCGTCGCACACGTGCTCTAATCCCTCCGTGTGCGGTAACCCTCCCCCGTGGTCTTACCCGTGCAGAGGAGGTTGCGCTTCGGAGGATACGGGTCGGGGTTGCCCTAACTCCAGCAGTGAAACGCAAGTGGCTGTGTTTCAAAGTTTTATATCCCCGCCCCGGGTGTCCAGTCTGCAAGATCACAGACTGCGAGGCGGATATCCACCACCTGTTGCGGGTTTGCCCGGCGCTGAAGCCGACGAGAATTCGGCACCTGGCCGCGGTGGGTTTCTCACCAGAAAATCTGGATTCCTATATTGCTTGGACACAGGGTCCATACCATCGTTCACTACTTGATTTCATTAGATCAGCCCTACTTTTTCATTTATTTAAGCATCGTCCTCATCTCTCATTTCATAACCTTTAAGCCCTGAGGCAATAAACATCGCTTGAAAAAAAAAAGAAGTTTGTTATGAGTGATGACATGAAACGCCTGAGTAAATGAATATAAACGCCCACGATGAGTTTATTTTTTCTCCATGCCTTTATTTAAATTTTTTCTCTTAGTGCTGTTTAAGTAGACCTATGCTCCCTAAAGTGACGCTGGGAATCAAGGAATATCATGAACATAGTGGACGAGGCTTTATATGTCGCAATCTAAGATTTTCTACCGCATCCATCAAACCTACAGCATACTTAACTTTTGTGCGCCCTGAAATAAACATGTTTCCGCAATGTGGGATCTTCACCAGTCTAACCTGTTTTTTCTTAGAAAGAATACAAAATCGTGTCACCCTTTCATTTATAATGATTGTTCATACTGCACATGTGTCTGCCTCGAAATCCAAAGCCTACTACCCAACCTTGACAAGCCCCAGAAAATTTTTGAATTTTTTTATTGTGACTCTTTAAACTGTTTTTTATCACTCATCTTCAGGATCATAAGTCATATCACTAACTCATTGCCTCTCAAGTCGTATTAGTCACCACAACCCGTCTACGCACCCGCCGCAAGAACTACTGCTCATTTCCAATCTTTTTTTTGTCAGGTCATCCAGGGACTGGAATGATCGATCACAGGATGCCGTGCATGATATCAACGTCATCCACTTTAAGATCGCAAACAAAACCACTTTTGTTTAACTGTCACGACCATCCTTCATGTAATGCCCCATACCAGATTTCCTCTGAGGTACTGAAGAACAAAAGAATCCAATGCACCTACACCCGCGTTATATTTACTTAATATATTTGTAATTATTTATATCGCCTTTCCCAGTCTTTTCATTTGTGTCGTACTCTCTTTACCGATACAATTTCCATAAATTGGGCAGTTCGTGCAGGCGTCATCATGCGAGGCTGAAAAGTTTATTTTACAATACAAGAAGCCAAAAAGACTAATAGAGTAAGAATGCGCGCAAAACGCATCAGATAAGCAAGACAAAGGATTAGCTTTATTCATTAGTAAGTAACAAATTTTTGCCTCCAAGCAGCGTCGGGCACTTGGGGTACTCCTTAACAACGTTGCGGGTGTGTCAGCAGGCCAATTTCAATAACGTCTCCAGGACAGTCAAGTCTCCGTGCTACAGAATCCGGGTCGGCCTTCCTTTGATTTCTTCTCATGCTGGGGATTTACAGAAGTGCCCACCAGAAGAACCGCTTGGCGCCCCGTTTTACTCGTCCTCGGGAGCATTGTTTTTCAAGCATTCATAACGAATCACAAGTGAACGAAAGTTAAAAAAAAGGAAACGAGTTCTGTCGCTTTCGCTCATATTCTAGGTCGCCCCAGTCACTGTCGATACCCACGTTAGGCATTTCTTCATGCGACTGAAAAAAATAGTTTCCCGGACCTCCTCAGCCGCAGGTAGCGTCCGTGATCTTAATCTCTCAATCTAAATATAGAGACATTGTATTCTTTTACCTTACAAAAAAAAATGATGTAAATCGAATGGAATGGCCATCTCGCCTCCTTTGGCGTCGCCGTGTTTACATAGTATACCTAAGCACACGATGCTGCTCCTGAGCAGCATTATTGTTTTCATGTCGTGTGTTATGAGCCTATCAACTTTATTTGCCTTTATACTGCACAAGAATGTTGACTGGCTGATAAATAAAGCGTTGCACATAGTCACTGCTTAGAAAATTACGGCCAGCTTCCGCTAGCAGACGGAATATATCGCCTTCTGTGGCAGCATTAAGTGTGGCTCCTCGGACGCCATAAGGGGTCCTGCTGTCAAGGTTGAATAATTCAGTGCTGGCCTCTGTTTATGAGCTGCTAACGGGCAAGTTTCTTCAAGTTCACATGGCATAGCGCTAACTAATTGAGAGTGTGCGATGCGCCTCAGAGAATAATCACTTTTGGAGTTATTACCCTCCGCAACATTGGACATCATAAGATCAACTTCCGGGACCCGAACTCCTATGATTTTTTGCTTATTATAACGAAAAGGAAACATTAATGAATAAATTTGATCGATATTAAAGAATATCCAAAAAAAGCACTGATTATTCTATAGGTGTCGATATGGGAATTCCAGGCACGGTGCTAACTGAGCCTGCAAAAATTTACAAATTTGTCGCATTATTAGAACCGCGGAAAACATGTTTTGCGTAAGTGCGCGCAGATGTAGACAAACCACGAGATCAGTGGCTGAAAAAGACAGGCAGTGCCAAACTTCATGTTTTACAGCATGAATTTCCAGCGAGAGCCGACGTATTGCGTACTGTGCTGTGCTGTTTAGGTTTCTTACTCATACACCGCAGGGCAGCTGAAGTAACAAAAAGCAGCGAGGCACATAATTATGCTCAAACTTAAGGATTTAACGTGATAGCCCCAACGGCTATGTACGATCAGCGGATTGGGGACCTCTTTGCGTGTCACATCGTCTATTATCTGTCTCCATGCCAATATATGTGGAATAAGTCATTCTCTGGATTACTTTCATAGATAGGGGGAATTTTCATGCCACTACTGGCGCAGTGGTGCAGCGGCTCAGCGATGCACCGCGGCACCGACAGGTGTCTGTTTCAAACCTAAGCAGCGGTGGGGCTGTGCGGCCCAGGTTGCTCTCAGCGAGGAACCTATCGCGGCCGATCATTAACTTAATTGCCACCCGCCACGATGGGCAGGTTGTGATGACTTCACAAGGTTATGTAACCTAGGGGGCAGGAGGTCCGCCTGCTTTCTCGCTCGCCGACAACGCCGACGCTGGATTTTGAGCAGAACGGGCTAAAATACGGATCAGTAGACTTCTGTTCGCGCCAGCGGAGGCGGCTCCTTTTCAATAGCCCCTTGCTGATTTGAGGAGACCAAGTGAAGCCAGAGGCTCCCAGAGAAACAGTAAATGAAAACGAAATAAGCGGAAGGAAAGGCTGTGTTATGTCAATATTGGGCGTATTCTCTGTCTTCCTTCGTTTCCTGAATGTTGGGAGAGTTACCGATTTCACACCATCGGAAGCAGCAGAACATTAGTGGGGCGCGAGAGTGTGTTTTGTACGTGCTGCAGATGTGTGCTTGTTATTGCTAACGCTCTTTTAGTCTTCGGCAATTTACTCCTAATATGTTATGGCACCCTCCGCTGTCTTTGCTTTCATCCGATCGGCGCTAGCTGGTTCACATTGTTTTTTTAATTGTTACGCTTGCTTAGAATTCGGCTGTTCCGCATGATTTTGTAACGATTTTCTTTGGGTTTTGGAACTTTTACAGCGAGTGCTTAATGGTGTGACTACCGTAATCGCACCGATTTGGGCCCCTCATCTGGCAGCGCATTTGCGTGCAGCGACCCTACAGCGTTTGTCTTCTCGCTACTGAAAGAACCTGGCAAACAAATGCCCCTCGTCATAAAGGCGCCGGAGCAACTCTCGCCGATCAACATTGTTAACTGAGCTGAGAACAGTTTTTACCAATTTTATTTTTCAAAGAACGAGTGACAGATTTTGCCGATGCCAAGAGAGTACAAGCCACACTTGGCATCTGCATTAATCACAGTCTGCATCTCTTCCAACGTCAAGAAATGGCGGTCCGCATAGCCGGGAAGCGGAGGGTGCCGTTAACAGTGACGCTTTATAAAAAGTACCGTTCTTGGCTTTTTAACCCCGCCTTACAACTAATATACCATCCCAAAAAGAAACGGAGTAAACTGACGGTTTCTCTACTGCATGTGGCGAACGCCGGCGTTGCTACAGCAGAAGCACGGAATGCTGGGTGAGCTGATTCGCACCTGACGTAGTTACAACTACGCAAGACGACGGTGGACGAAAGGATAACGTTAGACACCACGGAATATCATTGCTAGCAGGTGCCGGCGTTTCAATAATAGATATTCATCAGAGTTTTTACTAAACATATTTTCACGGCCTTAAATCTGCAGCTAATGCCACGTTATAAAGGCAAAACAGCTTTTCAGGGGTAGAAATGTGCGGTGGAAAAAAAAAACGTAAGGAGTAATTACTTATGCAACTCGCTGCTCTAAAGAGCACTTAAACACGGGCGAACGCGTCATTCACGTGACCACTCAAAGCTATGCTACTCAAGCACTTCAGCGAATTCTAAGACACTGCGGTAGGAGGTAGGCCCACTGAGAGGAGCTTTCACAATGAAGCCCTAGCAATGTTAACTAAATGGGCCTCATAAAGAGAGAAAGAAAATACAGGACGATACGGATCACTCATGAGGTGCTCTGACTAAGTATTGACAACTTCTGAATTTTTCTTGTGACACACCACGCCTTCCTCCTCGGAGTGAAGGCCCTATTTAAACCCCGCCAGTGATGAACGCTTAGGCCCCGACGATGACCAGCCCTCTTTTCGAAGCGTTGTCAAGAACCCGGGTGCTTTCCCCTACCTTGTTTAGTTTGTTTGCACCACTTTAAGTTGTTATATTTCGAACGCATTCATCAACAAACCCTAGTTTTCTGCTGTAATATCAGTATTTTTTGTCGTCATATCAGGGACGGTTCTGTCAGGAAGAAGCACTAATTGAAGAATCGTTTACTCGTGCCCAATTTCATGCACTAAATCCGCCCTCTGTATCGAAAACCAAAAAAACGCCATCCACCGTTAAACAATGCGTGTGGACCAAGCAATGCATCACATTGGTCTTCTCTGCTGGCTCTCAACTAAAATATATATCGAAGGACTCGTACCAATAACTTGAGTAGCTAAACATTCGCTGTGACAACCTTATTTTTTAGCGCTCACAAAAAATTTAACTGTCCCCAAGAAAAATAAATCTGTTTGAATCGGTAGGGTGTAAGGAGACACTTGCAGCTAGCAGAACAACGAAGTGGCGAAAAGAGAATAGACACTGCGATCTCAGGTGTCGGTCGCAACTACCTCCTGTTGTGTTCTTTCAGGGCGAGAAGGGTGATGTTTTTCTGCACGCAGCTATAAAAATCCCCTTCCATGTGGCCACAATGCGTATTGCCAGCGCCAGTGGCGTCATTGTCTGAAAAAAAAATCCGCTTTCTCTTTTCATGGAAATGTACAACAAATATCATGCACTTCTTCCTTTACTTTCATTTTATCCACACGTGTAGCACGACACTGATGGAGGAGCGCACATGTGGCCCCGAACAAAAAGTGAATCCTCTCCCATAAACTCTGGTAAGAGGGAATAGCTTTTCAGCAGTGTTCTTGTGCGATGCAAACCTGGCTAAATCGACCAGGCAGCCACGGTAGTTACCTTACCTCGTCCGTCTGCCATTAGAGGTACGGCGGTAAGTCGAAAGAAATAACCAAGCGAAGGCGATATGACTGGAGGCTAAAATAAGCAGGAGAGTGAACTCTTATAAGCCACGACTAGGTGGCTTGAGACGCCGGCTGATTGAAATGTTTCTGCCTCATTTGTCCGTCCGTCCGTCCGTCCGTCCATCCATCCATAAAAAAATTTAATTCACGCTAAGTTCCAAGCATTACTTAGCAGTGATTGAACCTTTGAAGCTAAGTGAAGATTTTTTCTTATTACGCCTCATTTTTCGGAAAATATAAAAGTAAGTGCTATTATACACTTGTTTAAAGCCAAATGAACGCGTTTTCTAAAGGGCATATATGAAACGGCGGAAAGGGAAAATTATGGGTCAAGGTCGCTAAGGCCGCCAACTGCATTTAACCTGAGAACGATCAAGAGTCACTGAATATGTCAATTGCGGTAATGAGCCTTGCTCGGCTCTTGCGGCGGCCCTCTCTCCTGAAGCGCCGCGACTGCGCATGCATGCATAACTCGGTGCCCCTGCCTTTCCTGAAGGTTGCGAGAGAAGCGGTTATTGAGAAATGTACTTGATTGCCAGGCGCGATTAGCAAGCTCGTGCGCAGTCAATGCACAACTCGACGTTGCGATAACTATATTTCAAGCTTTTTTTTCTCTCTGGTCTCTGCGCTTTGACTGTTAATTGACCGATCCAAGCAGTGCTGAGCATTTTGGGGAAGCACACATTCCTCGCCTGCCGGTCGCAAGGATGGTTTGAAGCATACTCTTTAAAGGGACAGGGCGATAACTTTCGAACTTATCTATAAATTGCTGAAATCGCAAGATGCCAAAACTATTCTCAGTTACAATATTTATTTCACATATTTAACATATGACCAAGGCCCGAGCGTGACGTAACATGTCTCCTTAAATAGCGTGGCCGCGATGGCAACGCCGCATAAACCTGCCCACACGCCACACCTGCGAGTTTGCAACTGACGACACAGGAAGATCGACGAATTATACCGCTTGTACCCTGAAAGTTGTAACGGAAGCGACAAATGCAATTCGGATGTAGTACCGCCGTTCTAAAGACTCCGCACAATACAGGCATACGGCTATGACCCCATTGCTTCGTCTTGCGAAGGCGAGCCAAACCACCCACAGGTGCGACAGTTCGGCAAGGCCTACAGGGCCATCAGCAAGATATGTATATACAATACGGCAAAGCATCTCATCAACGTCAAAAAGTGTTTAGCAGAATAGAAAAGAACTACTGAAACCGGCGTTATCGGCTCCGTGTGTCGCTCCGTCCGCGCAGAAAACACCACCGGATCTCAGTTGTATCGCAGGTGCGTTAGTAATTATACAAAATAATTTACGTGGGACTCTAGCGTTGCGTAAGCATCACCAACATTCTTTCAGAGCACCTGTACAGAAATTAGCTAGCCCACTGTCGCCAGTGAGCACTTCTAGCGTGCGCTGCTAGACCCGCTTAGAGCGTGTGGAGGTAGAGGTCTCGGTCTCAGAGGAGGTGCCCTCGACTCAGTGTGGCAAGCTCAGCCAGAAACCAGCTACCAAGTGACAAGGGGGTTGGTCGTTTGGTGCCGAGCTTTCGCCGGTCGCAAGCCAGAGGATGGGTCGGAGTCAAAGGTTCGCAAACAAATGAAGCTTTATATAACAAAGAGATGAAACCGAGAAATTTCTAATCACTCGTAGGGACACATATATTAAGTTGTCTACAAAACAATGCGGCATATGCCAATGAGCACTTCAGAGAGGCTACAGTAAAGCAAAAGGTCTTGCACTTAAGTGAAATAACTTAGGAGAGAGGCAAACAAAACAGAAATAGGAGTCCGGCCGCAGCGGTCAAATTTCGATGGAGGCGAAATTCTAAAGGCCCATGTACTGTACGATGTAAGTGCACGTTAAGGAACCCCAGGTGGTCGAAATTTCCAGGAGCCCTTCGCTAAGCCGTTTCTCATAACCTGGGTCGCTTTGGGACGTTAAACCCCCATACACCAAACCAAACCAGAAACAGGAGTACAATTTGTTCACCGGGCACTGCGACAGTCCGACTACCGGAGGATCACGACGGGCCGTCCCGCAGACTGGCGCTCGCGCTCCCCACAGGTCCGTGGCTGGGCGACAGCGGCGTTCCCCGTGCTTCGTACGGTAGCGCTTCTCCGACGCTTCTACTACGGCACGGGCTGAAGGACGGCGTTAAACGTCTTTCATATATAGGGCACGTCGCGTCGGTTGGTTACTTGGCGCCAAGGCAGGCGCACACATGCACTTTGCGTACATTGTACATCACTCTCTCCCCCTCTCGCCGAGGCAAGCGTCGCCATTGGTCAGGCGTAGAGAGTGGCTATCGGAAAAGTTGAATCGCTTCTTTCCCACCTAGCGCCGCTGCTAGCGAGCGAAGTAAAGAAGGCAACATCAGCACAATCACGTTAAGCGCTTTCCGTCGGCAATGGTGAAGTTTTCTCCTAGCTTCTTGAATCGTCGACGGCGCGCGCGGCCGTGATGACTTTCGCGCTGCGCCGGCATTCCAGTTGTGCGCCGATTTTTGTGACACCCACGTGCATAGGCGCAGCGCAAAATATTATCTTCGTTTTCGGGCACAACACGAGTCCTGTTGTTATTATTAAGGCAGCTACGCATTCTGAGGAACTGTTCCAATCGCGGCTGCGCACGATTTCCTGTATGTGACCGCGTTGAGTGGATTGCAAACGCTAATCTATGTAAAAGTCGCCGCTGTTACTTTGCCAGTCTCTATCCTGCAGGAAAAACTCTGTCACTTAGTTTTTTTTGTTTGACATCTAATTATTGCATTTTATTCCTTGTACAGGCGTCAATGTGGTGGTCGCTACAGGGACGTGCTCACAGAAAAATAATGTGCTCCTGGGAACAATGCGCGCTAAACAAAATTGGCAGTGGCTTAGCTAGGCTGTGCCAGGACATACGTAGCGAAAGCTAAGGCATAGCTTGGTTAGCCTTGATTTATCTTGTTTGCAAGTTCAGGTTAGTCTGGTTGTCTGGCTAGTTGTTCTCACGTAGTTCGTCACGCGGTTGTTCACGTGACCAGTCACGTGGTTGGTCACGTGGTGCGGTGCGACCATGGTTGGAATGCGAGCACGGAGAAATTGCGAGTTGGTGGCTAATGTAGCTTTAGCTACAAAACTCGTATTGTTACAACTACACTGCCTGGATCGTCATATGCTGGAACATGAGTATGTAAAATCGAAAGTATAAGTGTACGACACCGAAGCGAACATTAAATGGTGCACATACTTCTATTTATTAGCATTCTCCGGCAGAAAAACGCTGTTACATAAAATGAGCGCATTTTTGCGTATTTCATTACTTAGTTCATGCAGACGTTCAAAAGCTGCTGAAGGACCTGGATCACAAGAATTTCAGAAAGCGTCTGTGCCACTATCTCGGAAGTCAATAGGAATGGCACATGCACCCCTGTACCCCCTGGTCTGACCTTTGACAGTGATGCGGGCAACGTATTTCAGCAAAAACCGCGTGAACAAAACACAATCCTTTTATTGCACGAAAAGTTGATTCGACTCCATACCTGATGCTGTCAGTAAAATGAATGCAGAGAACATGCAACGTTAAAGCAGGGATGTTTTCGTAATCTACCAGTTCTTCCTACATATCTCCACAAAAGCGACCAGCCGCAGAAAATTGAAGAAAATAGAAAAGAAATCGCTTGCGATTCTGCAACGGTATACCTGTTTGTTACGAGCTGAGAACTGCGCTCCGTGTGCTTCCTGCGTGTCCTATGGAACAAAAGTCAACACCTCTTTTACAGTTCTTTCCCTTTATAAAAAATATGAAAGAAAATAGCACACACCTGTTTGCGTCTCCCTTTCTCAAAGGCGAAGCTGATTTTTTCTTTTTGTACTTTTTGAGAACACGCAGAGTGCAGCTGCAGGGTCGATGCGTTGGCTTCTTACCAGCATGTGGGAGATCCGAAACAGCATGAAACTTGTCCCGTATTTGTTGTCGATGAAATGCTCTAAGAAAAGAAATACTTCCTCTGAAGATGTCCACACATATACGTATTCTTCAAAGCACACACACTGTGCCTAGGACCACACTCTTCTGCCTTGCAAAGAGTAGTACTCTGTCATCTTGCTTTGCTGGTTAGAGAGTAACACGCGACGCATTCGAACACAGGATACTCAAGTAATGAGCGATCGTATCAAGCGGCGATGCTATCCGCACTACCACTACGTGTGAAGACGCGAAGACGCAGCCGCTGTAGAGGCGCGCCGTAGCTGACACCGGCGCCAACACGAGACATCACGCGCCTAGGGGCTGCAGTACAGGGCACCACCGCCAGGTTCCCTGGTCCTTATTCAAGTAAAACTTGTTTCTGGACTAGTTTGGAATGTATAATCGTAAAAAATAAGTTGGAGCAACATAAAAAATCTCGCACGTGCGCCTCCCTCGTAAACGTTTTTCTATGTTGCTTTAACTTGTTTCCTCTTATATACTGGAAAAGCTGATTTTGTTTGAGTACAATTTGAAGCGGTCTCTATCACTGAAATACAGAAGAGGGGAGATAAAATTTCGTACAGTAGCTGTTTAAGTGTTTTTTTCTTTTTTTTTCTTTCTTAGTGGTATATCACTGATCTCCCGATGGGCCGAGTATAACATTCGCAAGCAATCGCGTTCCATAAAAGCCGCTCCGAAAGCAGTCCAAAGTGGCCAAAACAACACATGCTACCAAGAGCCTTCTCAGCCCATCACGATGACAATGATTAATGACAGTGGCGGCATTGCGCCTGGTTATCTCACTGAGAGAAACGGAGCTTGCGTTTTATTCAACTGCTCTTCTCCTACGTTTGATGCGCTCGCCGCATATTTTT
Source organism: Amblyomma americanum (assembly GCF_052857255.1). Taxonomy (NCBI): domain Eukaryota; kingdom Metazoa; phylum Arthropoda; class Arachnida; order Ixodida; family Ixodidae; genus Amblyomma; species Amblyomma americanum. The sequence goes on from NC_135498.1 coordinate 142,355,855, forward strand.
CCAGTAATAAGTAGCCCAGTTTTCTGTCCTGTGCAGGACAGGTCTTTTTTGTGTGTTTGAAATCGATATCCGTCAAGTAAACATTCGCCGCAGTAAGCGGCCATCGTCATAACAGAAAATGTTGGCGTTAAACTCCTGGCTGGAGAATGTCACCAAAGTAATAAGCCGGGTCGTGCAGGCCGGAAGTGTGCATTTTGCCCAAGGTATGAATGGCGAGATGCCCCTTCATTATGCCGGTCATTATGCCCGGTGTATGGTTCCCATAACACAATTACTTGGAAGTGGAACGTTGGCTCTAATCTGCGATGATTTGATTTTTGGGTAGCTGTCCCATCGGCATAAGACCAGGCGCCCACGTGAATGCGCTGTCTGTGACCATACTGATCATGGGACAGATGTCGTCTTAAGAATGGGCGTGCTCGTTGTGACAAAGTTTGATGCACAACCATTGCTGCCGTTAGTTGAGCGAGGTCAAAACGGCATCCATTTTCTGTGGGTATGGGTGCGTATGTGTGTGTGTATGGATTTGAGTTGAAAGAACTTTTTTCGGTAAGGAAAGCGGATGGCGGTGGGAGGGGTCGTCAGTCACTTCACATTGCTCTGATCAGGCCACTAAGGGAGCCATATCTTGTAAACACCATTTGAACATCAGAATCAGTTGCTAGAATGGAGCGGTACTAGTTATGACGGGCGTTCGGATCTGGGAACGCCCGATGGTGAAGCCAGGGGATTCCCACGGGAGGTGGTATATGCCTGGGATATCATATAATAAAAGTTTGCGTAATATTTCATCATTTCAGTGGTTGCCGTTAAGCTGCCCAACTGCTGCATTTCAGCGGCCCGTTTGATTTTCAAGTGGCATGAATGATGTTTTATTTGAAGCGACATCATATCAACCTCACTGAAGCGGAAAGCCGGCATCGCACTGGGGGAAGACACTAAAGAAATAAAAAAAGATCTTCATACCTGGGTGAGCGGAATCCGAATCCGCGGTGGCGCTAAAAATCAGTTCCGCTGGCCGCTGCTTTATACTACTACGCCATCACCACACCTTTTTTATCATCTATTTATTTCATTGGAAATATATTCTATTTACATTAACTAAATAATTTACAAATCTTTTCGGAAATGCCACACCACATCGCAAAAACACAAAGCAGCAGAGTAGTAGACGCTAGGTAAGGCTGAGCACATCACCAAGAGGGAATGCCACTACGATTTAAAGCCTGTCGGTTCATGCCCTTCCCTGAGAGGAACGATCAGTTTGGAGAAATCTTAACATCCTACCTGTATGAACTGCCAAGCTCCTTAGCTGTGCTTGCAGTGCCGTCGTCTTTGTCACGTACCCGTGTTCACGTGTGTTAAACTGCCAGCCTCTCATGCTGTAGGTTAGAAGTGTGGTCTTCATGATCTTCCATGGTTTGGTTTATGGGGATTTAACGTCCCAAAGCGACTCAGGCTATGAGAGACGCCATCTTCCATGTGTGTGCGTGGAAGCGTCATGAGACGATCATGCAGAAACCTCACGAAATGGCAGGAGATAGAAGCAGTTCAATTCAGAAGACCCTGTGCTATCGCAATGTCGTCAGGTAATGGTAATTAAGCGACCTACAAACTTTCCTTGTTCTGAGTCTGTTCTGTGCTCACCACTTATTGTATTGTTGTAAAGGCTACTTGATTGTTTTCTACATATTCTTGGGACCCTTATACTAAAGAAAACATTAAAACACTCGAAAATATTCAAAGAAAGTCAGTGCGATTTATTTATAATTCATACAGCTGGCAGACGCCCCTACCATGCTACTTGAGAAAGCAAATTTCGATTCTTTGCAGCTCAGGAGATACCGCGAGAGGCTTAAATACATGTTCATGATTGTTCACAACAAATTAGGAATTAACAGCAGCAAGTACATTGAGCTCGTCCCGGGTCGTTCGACACGATCCTACCATTCTTTAAAAGTGAAGGAATACTCATGCCGCACTGAAACATACAAGAATTCTTTCTTCCCCCGTACTGTACGGGAATGGAATGTCCTCAAAGCGAATATTGTAGAGGCTTCTACTGTGGAGTCATTTACGGAGTCGCTTAGGAATTCGTAACAATTTTGCAGCATTCAAAATTTTCCTTTTTTTTTTCAGTGCTCATTTTGACGCCAGGCGTCGTCGAATATTGTATAATGTTGTTTCTTTTCGTCGTTCATTTTTTCGGTATTGTGTGCTGGGTTGCGTGTACCTCAGGGAGGTTTTCTTTTTGTCAAAGTGTATTTTACACCCACTCCTGCTTAAGGCTTTGCAATAAAGCCAGCAGTCTTCTGTAAATAAAAATACATTAGTTTTCCTACAAAGATCACAGCGCGCTGGTTCATTTTAGCATTGCATTTAAATAAAAATGAAATGCTATAAGAGCAGGGCGCATGTATGCACGCAGTGCGTGCGAGACGGCAGAGCGATATTTTGAGGCTCAGCTCGTAACTGTCTCGGTTTTGTCTCACAAACTAGCTCAAACAATACACAAGCATGTACACGGACACATACAATAAAAGGATCTAGCCTCTCGTTCCGTAGTGACTTGAGGACTTGTCTTATATGTTTATTACCAAGTAATATCGCCAGAACTTCATCATCATCATCAGCAACCTGACTACACCCACTGCAGGGCAAAAACCTCTCTTATGTTTCTCCAATTAACCCTGTCTTTTGCAAGCGGTGCCCACCGTAAGCCCGCAAACTTCTTAATTTCATCCCCCAACCTAACTTTCTGCCGCCCCCAGCTACGCTTGCCTTCTCTTGGAATTTACTCCGTTACCCTTAAGGACCAGCGGTTATCCTGTCTTCGCATCACATGACCTGCCCAATCACATTTCTTCCTCTTGATTTCTATTAGGATGTCATTAACCCGCGTTTGTTCCTTCACCCACTCTGCCCGCTTGCGGTCTCTTAAAGTTACACCTATCATTTAAAACAACTGTTCATGAGGGTGAGGGTGAGGGAGGGTCAACGCTGTGAGAACGAGGGCGAGAGAGGGCCGGATAACTTCCAAAATTAGGGCGAGGGTGAGAGAGGGCCATGGATTGAAAAGTGAGGGTTAGGGAAGAAAAGTAAAAATGAAGGCGTTTCCCCACCTCTGGTTGCATCTGCCGGACTCGGAGTAGCAATCTCTTTGCAGGCTTCATGGGAATTGGTGAGGACACTAATAGATTCAGTACCTGTGCAAGGGACTCACGAATACACTTCACGAGGCTGCACAAGCATCACTTCTACGAGCAGAGCGTGACATGAGGCGTAGACGTCCATTTTTTTACGAAATCAATGTTTTATTGGGATTTGTTCCATGAAATCGGAAGACGTGTCTGCCAAAGATTTAAATAAATACCAGTCACCTGGCTGCGCCCCCTGTCTTGGACGGCGTCATATCGTCTGTGCTCCTTGTGCAAGTATTGTAGCGCGGGTGTGTTTGTAACCGCATGATCTGACTGAGATCGAATGACGAGGACGGACAAAACCATGACCAGACAAAGAAAGGCGCATTTCTATGTAAACAAGAATTAGGTACTCGTTTTACCTTACAATACACAACGAGATCTCTTAACAAAATTAAATATTTTGTTTTGCATAAAAGCGGTTTTTTTAAGGGATACTGCATGAAATTGCGACTTCTGCCAAATGGGCGAAATTTGATTCAGAAGGTGTGATTATGTAAAGTCCTAGTCTTTATGTATTTTTGCCTGGATGGCGCCATTTTTAAAACTGAGGGTAGAGAGCACGAAGGGCGTGACTAAGAAAGACAAACACAGCGCTGACTTACGCCACTTGATAGCTTGATAAGGCTTGATTGCTCGCACGCAATAAGTAGGCGAAAAGGAGCTCAATCAACAAACAAAACAGCATCAGTGATGTTGTTAAAAAACACACATTAACAAAACCACAAAATTGCACCCTAAACTTAGCGAACGTAACTGTTAAGATAGTCAATTTCTTTTTGTGTTCGTGCGACGGAAGGTTTGCTGACGCAATTGTAAAGTCCCCGGTGAATTAAAAGGGCTTCCACGATTTCCCGCGTACTTTGGTCCTTATGTTTATACAGAATTGTAGTACTGCTGAAAAAACGAGTGAATTTACAAGAAAGCGATTGTATAAATAAGTTGCTTTTTGGGGTGGTTTTAGGAAGCGTTTATGCTCACTACTTTGGCGATCATTGAGGCAACGCCCTCTTTAACGAATATAAGAACGCCCCGAGGATAGCTCTATCTTATAGACAACATTTTTACGGCATTGACCATAGGGTGATTCGTGATTTTTTTTCACATTAGGCAGGTTGAGGTCCTTCACGGTTGACGGCTCTTCACAAGCGCTGCAGTTTGTTTGGAGCAGAACAGATGACTACGACACCGGCCTTTCCTGCGATTCTTTTCAGGCTATGTGATGCCTTGTGCACATGAGGTATCACCGCGAAGTTTGGGTTTTCTGCAGCAAGTGAACTCGTTTTTTTTTATTTGCCCTAAATTCGGCAAGAATCTTCTCCGTTACAGCGCGCAAAACGTGCTCAAGCCACCACGACAGTCGTGTGGCAAGCATTTTTTCGGTAAGTTTGCACAATGTTGGCGTAGATATATAGGCCGAAAATTGCCAAGGTCTGCCGGCGGCTTCCCCGCCTTTGGAATGGGGATCACAATAGCCGATTTCCAGTTTTATGGCACGATGCCTTCTATTCACACCTTGTCAATGGTGTCGAGGAGTTGAGAGAGTACAGCGGACCTCAACTTTTTGTAAACCTCGTACGGAATGAAGTCCGGACCGGGCGCAGTCTTCCCACGGGCCTCATCTATTCCTGGAAGCAACTCGGGCATTCAAAATAGGCTTGCAATTCCCTCGGCGTCGGCTCTAGGTGGGGCCTTATCGACATATGCTGGAATGGCAGCCAAGAGGGCTCCTATGACCTTTGAAGGCAACACATCATACTTGCGGGAAAGCTCCCGCGCTGCCTGTCTGGCGAAATCCTCCGGAGCTAAGTTAGCGGCGAAGCATGCTGTGGCCGCTGCATCAGGACGATGAGAACCCTGTTCCATTGCACGAAACGTTCGCCAGAGAGAAGCATTCGATGACTTTGCCGAGAACTGCTCGCACCAAGGATGGCCCTGCCGTCCCGAGAGGTCGCGTTCATGTCTTCGAGCCTTGGCAGTAAGGTAATTCAGCCTGGTCCGTGCTTTAGCAGAATTCGGATCTCGGGAAGCAGACATCTCCGCTTGTCGGTGAGCAGCCCCACGTCCGGTGCCAAAATCCCACATTCCAGGCCCACATCCGGTGCCGGGCGATTGATGTCAGTCCAGGTGACAGCAGTAGCCTTATTCAGCGCCGTTTGCAGTCCAAAATTAGTATAGATGACTGCAGGGAGAGATCTTCGACGGCGGTGCGAAAGATGTCCCAATTGACCACAGAACACCTTCGGCGTAATAGGCGGGTTCTTGATGAATGGAGACTGATGATGATAGGATGGTGGTCACTCCCCCAACAGTCAGGCTCAAGGTGCCACGAGGGAATGCCGGGGCCAGACCACCACGTCAGATCAGGAGCATATGTGGTACTGTGACTGTGACGCATAGCCCGCATTGCTTAACCCGAATGATTTAGAAAAACAAAGAACGCATCCGCGAAGTCATCCCGCACATGCCTGCAGCGGGGCTCGAAGTAGGGTACCCCCAGTCTTGGTGTGGTGCACTGAAGTCCCATCGGACTAAAATCGGACACCCGGCCTATTTCTTACACACAGTCAGTAAAACCAGCCCACATTAATACGCGAGGAAGAGCCACCCGCTAGTCTAACGTAGTAAGATACCGCCGCAACAGTTGCCTCCGTTAATTTTACAACAACTGCAACTACCTCCTGATACGAGGTGCACCAAGTTTCCAGAGAGAAGCATAGATTAGGGAAACGCGTGTCAACGTACACCGCCGGTTTTCCTGGAGAGGAATCAGTGTACACACGCTGGTCGTTCATCGATGGTGACGCGTAACCACTGAAGCCCGGAATTGCTGGCAACACATTGGTCTCCTGCAGTAGCATGGCCCACACCTTGAGCTTGTGCAAGCGAAGACGGGTTTTTATTTCACCCACTTTAGTGGAGAGGCCTCTACAGTTCCACTGGAGCACACCAGAAAAGCCGAAACGCGCCATCTTTGGTTAGTAGCCCAAGCGTTGCAAGAAAACAGATGTCAGGTTGGATAACTTGGTAACCATGAAGCGGAACAGGGATGATGTAGAGTTACCTGGCAATGTAACAGGCACTCTGGGAGGAGCGTTGAACGAAGCTGGTGGGCGGGACATGCTCGGTGCTTATTCATCATGTCTAGTGGCGGTGCCAGATCCCGGTGCATGTCTACGGCGCGCAAGAAGTTCACAGTGTTTGTCGGAGCCTTAGACCTTTGCCAAAACGCGTGCGATTTGGTCACCAACTGCTACCATGTCATCGTTCGGAGGTTCCGAGATGCTAAGCGGTTTTGTAGCCTGCTGGTTCCGGCGATCCTTACGCACTTTATCGCTATAAGTCTGCTGGGTAGCAGTTTCTTGCGTGTGCAGCACGGGCCACTCGTCATCATCCGACTGGAGAGCTAAAAACCGGTTGGAGGTCTGCACAAGGGGTGTATTCACATTCTAAGTCATTTGCTTAGAAAACGCACGACGAGTCTCTTCTGTTGCCTTCTGCTTTGTGGAGCAATTGCGCGATGTGATGTAGTGGTAGTCGGTTTTGCAGAAGCCACAACTGCACACCGCTGTGGCTCCCGGCGCAGGTTCCACTTGATTTGCGAAAGGGCAACATCTAAGCATATGGCCACGTCTGAAGCAAGTCTAGCAGCAGACAGCGGTTGGTTTGTATAGCCGAGGCCTTAAAAGGCACCCATAAAATGCACCCATAGGCTGGCGATGTCGGTGAGCCTTGCAGGGTGACGATGCAAGAGCGCCCATTTCCCTTATAACGTGGTGGGACCACTCGGTGGGTGGAACAATAAAGCTTACGCTGAACGGTCAGTAACATCGACGTTGTAGACATCATAACGTTGCAAGTCGGATCAATTAGCAAGATACACCTGTACCGGCACTGAGACCTCGCTGGTAACTGTAATGCACTGTAGCGTATGCAGACGTTCCATGGCAGCCAAGGTCGGGAGCCACACAGCAATGGTATTGGACTTCTTTCTGGCCGTAAAGTCTTTTTCCTTTAGTTCTGAGACACGCATCCAGATTTGCCTACAGAATCCTGGTCGGCATATCTGTAACGTTTTTCGTTTCCAGAGATTTGATAGTGGCTTTGTAACTCACTGAGCCGTAGTTAGACACAACTGGGCGGTCTGTGGTACGGCAGGAACGTTCGCCTTGTGAGCCGCCGCTGGCCGAAGAGGAACCCGTTGCAGCGTGTTCCGAAGGGCGCTTTTGAGAAGAGTGTAAGGAAGGTGGCACAATTAGTGGTGCTGATGACAGGTCTATTGGAGTGCTCGGCGTCTCCTGTAGTACTGGTAGAGGTCGATCCAAAAGTACACGCTTAGCAGCCGTATCAGTGTTCCGTTCAGTGGGTAAATCACTCACGAGCTGTTGTACATCTCGAGAAGGAAAGGCAGGCGCCGTATCCGATGAAACAAAGGCACTATTTTGGAGGTCTGGCCCATGCTCAGGGGGCAGTTTTACTGCCGGGAATGCTAATGAGGCAACCGGCGCAGGCGGGACTGCCCCTGCCAGCACGCCACCGGAGGCACTAGGCCTAGAGTAGATGCGCAGTTCACGTCCAGGAATAACTGCGTGACATTTGCTCTATGCCACGCAACTAGGCGGCGACTGGGCGTCCTCTTTAAATGCCGAAAAGGTTTAAATCCTGAAAATGATTTAAATGCTTTTAAATGCTCTACAAATCTCTTTAAATGCTGAAAACGTTTAACATGGCGCTTCGCACCAAGAGAAATAAAGCGTAAAATTGGCGAGAAGGGGGGGAAGATGATCGTAACGAAACAAGTGCGCAACATCAAATTGCGTTGGTTGTTCTTTTGCTTTGAATCAAATGCTTGCTTCTTAACCCAGATGTCTTGTACACATAAGAATCTCAAGTTTGCCGCAACGCACTTCATTGCGTTGATCCTGAAAGGCAGCACGCACTACGATTGCGATATACTAGGTGTTTCAGGGAAGCCAGCCGCTAAAAATAAAAACAGGTTTTAGCGGCCATTCCTCGCATTTAGCCGTTGCGTGTTTTTTGCTTCCTTATTTGTGTGAAGCCTGCTTGGTTGCGGGCTGGTGTGTGGGCAGTCTGCCCAGGGTCGTAAACACACACACATAAACCGGGTGCCCCAGCTAAATGTAACCGAGCTTTTGAAAGGACGAAGTCTACTATACTCGTGGACAGCTTTTTGTGGCTAAGCTGTGGAATCTACGGGCGCCGCCGCCAGCTGAAACGGCTCCCTCTCTCCCTCAGGAGGGCGTGATAAAAGCACGCTTGCGAAAGCCTTGCTCCTCGCCCACGTAGCTGCCACTGCACAGCCACAAAAAGTTGTCCGCGAGTATAGCCGCGTGAATCCAACTGAGGGTTTTTCAGAGTCGCGTGGCTTATTCTGCAGTATTTTTCTCTTTCTTCAAAGTTAAATAGGTATCTCTAATAAGCAATTTTTTAATTATAGACTTGAGGAACAAAGCGTCAATGCAAATGTTGTAAATAGTCTTGAAACCACGCCGCCGGATCCCACCGGCGGCATGGTTGTTTTTTCTGCTGCTTTATAAGTAATTTTCTTTAAGCGATTTATTAATTTAAGGATCCCACCGGCGGCATGGTTGTTTTTTCTGCTGCTTTATAAGTAATTTTCATTAAGCGATTTATTAAAATAAGTAATATTATCCCACTGATAAGCACAACACATTAAAAAAAAATAAAGTTCCCCTATGCACCTTCGTTTCGGTGACTGTTTGCTCCCTTCATAAGTTTGTCAAACGGGCCCCTCATTTACTTTACCTTCTCTGCTAATATATATATATATATATATATATATATATATATATATATATATATATATATATATATATATATATATATATATATATATATATATATATATATATATATGGTGACGGCAGTCGAAGCAGCGATGAAGACGGACAAAAGGTCTTCTAAATGAAAACTTTATTGGGCTGACTTGCACCCAAAATGGACTGAATCCCTCGGCGGCGGCGAAAGGACAAGCGTGCTCGGCAGAATGCCCGCCGCTCTCGGCCGTGCTCAATTTAAAGCTTATAGCGAACTTTCGAGATAAAGCGTGCAAAGTTACTAGAACATTCCAGAACAACGTATAACTTGCGATGAACTTGTGTGGTGCGGTAGATTTTAAGAATGAATAAACACTGCAAATGTTCGCGGCAAAACTCCCCTCTCAAAGAAGCATCGACCCTATGCATTACAACAACTAGTGCGACTAGTAAGAGATAAAATGGATCTAGCGAAATTAGAGCATGGAAATGCTGCGTCCTTTAGCGCGCATAATACGGTTTCAGACGGACTACATGGACAACTTCTGGTCGCAGGCGGCGTCGCTGGGATGCAGTCATTGTGTCAGGGATGACATCATAATCCAGTTCACTTAGCCGACGAAGAACCTTGTACGGGCCGAAATAGCGGCGCAAAAGCTTTCCACTGAATCCACGGCGGCGAATGGGTGTCCAAACCCACACTTGGTCTCTCGGCTTGTATTCCGCGTTGCGTCTTCGTAGGTTGTAGCGTCTGGCATCGAACCGCTGCTGATCTTTGATCCGTAATCGGGCAAGCATTCGAGCTGCTTCTGCGCGTTCAAGGTAGGCGGCAACGTCAACGTTCTCTTCTTCTGTAACGTTGGGCAGCATGGCGTCTAGCGTGGTCGTGACCTCCCTGCCATGGACGTGCCTAAAAGGCGTCATCTGAGTGGTCTCCTGCACTGCGGTGTTGTAGGCGAAGACAACGTAACGCAGACTGACATCCCAGTTAATGTGTTCGGCATCGACATACATGGCGAGCATATCGGCGATGGTTTTGTTCAGGCGCTCGGTCAGTCCGTTGGTGTGCGGGTGGTTAGCAGTTGTCCTCCTGTGGCTGGTTTGGCTGTAACGCAGGATGGCTTGCGTTAGTTCCGCCATGAACGCTGTTCCTCTGTCTGTGATGCCTGTTATACTCAGTGGCACAGGCAGGGGCGTATTAGTTTACATTCTTTTTTGGCTGCCCCACCATAATTTTTGTCCATGATGAGCACATCGGGGGTGCCGTGTCTAAGAAGAATGCACCCCACGAAAAATTTGGCGAATTGTGCTGCTGTTCCGCCTGGTAGGGCTTTCGCCTCAGCGTAGCGGGTGGGGTAGTCGGTCGCTATGATGATCCACTTATTTCCAGACGTTGCCGTTGGAAAAGGTCGCAGCAAGTCCATGCCGAAACGCTGAAAGGGCCTTGAAGGCGTTTCAATGGGGTTCAGAAATCCTGGTAGACGTGAGGGAGGGGACTTTTGTCGCTGATAATCTCGGCAGGTTTCGGAGAGGGCGAAGGAGTCTCGTACGTCGGATATTTCGTCGAAGAAAGCAATCGTCCTTCGTCTGTTAATGTCCCGGTATTCTTCGCTGAAGTTAGTCAGCGGAACTTCAGCCTGAACATTGCGGAAATGTGCGATGCCTCTGGCGATGCTGATTCCACGGTCTAGAAGCAACTGCATGTTCCCCTCGATGATGGCTTCAGCGTTAATGGCTTTCGTGGCGCGTACGGTCACAATAACGCTTGAACGGGGTGGGATGCTCACTTCTTCCTCCAGGAGACTCAGGGCAACATGATTTTCTCGAGTTTTCATCGAAGCGATGGCTTCGTCCGTCGAAATTGTGATCAGCTTGGGTCCCAGGTCGATGATCGCCTGATGTTTATTAAAAAAATGCATACCCAGGATCACTTCGCGGGAGCATTGCGGCAGCACAACAAAGGTCGCAGGATAGGTATGTCCTTTGACAGTCACTCGCGCTGTGCATCGTCCTGATGGCGTAATGAGGTGGCGCCCCGCGGTGCGAATTTTTGGGCCGTCCCAAGCCGTTGTGACTTTTCTCAGATGCGCAGCGTATGATCCATTCATCACCGAGTAATCGGCTCCTGTGTCGACTAGAGCAGTAACTTTCCGGCCGTGGATAGTCACTTCTAAGTCGGAGGTCCTGGCTCTTGCATTGGATGTCGCTCTCGGCGTCTGGTCACGGCTTCGTCGCGTATGCGAGTCGCGGGTTGGGCGTGTCGTCGAAGCTTTTCTTTCTGGCGGCGTCGTTTTGACGGCCGTTTGCGTCGTGGTTGGGGTTGTCATTTTTTGCGGCGTCGGTGCAGCGAGTGTCGGTTCTTCATGCGGCGTCGCGGGAGCAGCGTCTTCATGAAGCATGGTCGGTGGAAGGTCTTCGGCGTTTCGCTCGTGAGCAACCTCACCTCGAGAGGTTGCTGCCTTTAGTTTCGCCTACGGGGGCTGGGAGTCCTTCCTCGTACCGCGTCTGCGTAGTTGTGGCGTGGCAACGCAAAGCGCGAGGTTGATAGCGATGGTGAGAACCCAAAAGCGATTCGGCGTGTGCTCCTCTCGGCGCAGGAACTCGTCGATTTCCTACGGACGTTGGCCGAAGCTTGGTCGTGAGTCGTTAACGGCAAATCCTCGAAGATTGATACGTCGGTACGGGCAGTGACGAAGAATATGGCCGGTCTCACCACAATGGAAGCACAACGGCCGGTTGTCGGAAGTCCTCCAGGCGTCACATTTCCTAGGGCTTGAGCGTCTACCGTAGGCTGGGCGGGCGGGGGGAGAGAGGTGCCGATCGGGAACAAGTTGTTCATGTCGGGCAGAATGCAGGGGTTGTCTTTGGGTCTGAGGAGCCCTTACTGCAGCGGCGTAGGTCATGGCCTGGGGTCCTGTGGCCTTCGGAGTGCCAAGTGCCTGTTGCACTTCTTCCTGTACCACATCCATCACTGTCGCTGCTTGTGGCTGTGGGGAGGATGGCAGTAATCGGCGTAGCTCCTATCAGACGATTTCGCCGATAACTTCCCGCAAGCTGTCCTTTGTGGTGGCCGTGGTGTCCGAGCGGATTGCACAGGCCGAGGAAGGGCGATTGTACTGCCTAGCTCGGACGTCGAGGGTCTTCTCAACCGTGCAGGCTTCTTGCATGAATTCTTCCACTGTTTTTGGCGGCTGGCAAACGAGGCTGCCAAAGGATGGTTCTATTACGCCGCGCATTAAAAACTGAACTTTCTTTTCCTCGGTCACCTGGGGTCGGCGCGGCGAAATAGGTGCTTCATCTTCTCGACGTAACCGCGGACGAGCTCATTCGGAAGCTGGATCCTGGGCTCGAGGAGTCGTTCGGCTCTTTTTTTCCTCACGACACTGGTGAATAGCTATAATCGTTCTCTCTTGAATAGCTTACCTGTCGTTAGGGACGACTCGTAGTTTTCGTACCACGTGCTGCGGAGCCATCCAATGAGAAAAACACGTGTCCAATTTTTTCCGCATCATCCAACTTGTTGAATGACGCCACGCGCTCAAATTGGTCCAACCATTCTTCAGGGTCTTCGCCTAGGGATCCATTGAAAGTTGGCGACACCCGCGGCTGCTGCAGCATGATCGGTGTCGACATATTCAGCGAGGTTGCGGTTCTCGTAGCAGCGTCTTTTCGCTGTCTGCTGCGTTCCGGCAGGGTCCCGAACTCAGGCTCTTCTCCCTGGAGATGTTGGCTGGCTCGCTCAGCTGCTGGCTTGTCCTCGGGGGCGAAGCGCTGAGGGCTGGCTTCACGACTTTAAGGGGGCATCCGGAACATGGAAGGCTACCCCGCACTCCAAAAGATGTCACGTAGTGGTGACGGCAGTCGAAGCAGCGATGAACACAGACAACAGGTCTTCTAAAAGAAAACTGCTTATTGGGCTGGTTTGCGCCCAAAATGGACGGAATCACTCTGCGGCGGCGAAGCGACAAGCGCGCTCGGCGGTCGTCGAACGGAATGCCCGCCGCTGTCGGCCGTGCTCAATTTAAAGCTGATAGCGAACTTTCGAAATAAAGCATGCAAAGTAACTAGAACATTCCGGAACAACGTATAATAAGCTCTGCCTGGCTGCGATCAATCGAGATAAATCTAGTCGCAAACAAAGCGATAATGTTGTGTAGCGGCAGATTTGAAGAATGAACAAACACTGCAAATGTTCGCGGCAATATTTTCTTTTGTCACATTGAATGGTGCACCTGACTTGTCGTAGGTGCGATTTAAGCATTATGAAGTGTTATTAAATTCAACTAATGTGTTGAAGCTTGAAAGGCTACAGAAAAAAATAGTACGAATATTTGGAAACGTTGAATACACAGAACCTTCTTCACATATCTTTGCTTCGGTTAATTTATTGAAAGTAAGAAATATATGCGAATACAAATTATGCAGGCAGTATCGATTAAGTGTCCAACTAGACAGTAGAGTATTTACGGAAATGGCAGAATTAAGACCCAATTATCCCACCTACAACACCAGAACTCCAGAACGATGGAAAGTTCCAAAATGTCGCACTGCCTGTGGACAACAAGCGCTCCGGTATAATCTTCCGCGATTATTGAATGCTGCAGAAAAAAAGGTGCTGATATATTCAATATGTCTCTTCCAAATATGTACAAATATTTTGCTACTCATACTCTTTTTTGTGAATGAATGCAAAGTTCTATCCTTATATTCAATTACATTACGTTGTTTCATTTTCGAAAAAACATTTTTCCAGGCGTCCAAATCCAGTTCTCGATTGAAACTCTTATTTAGGCTTATTTTATTGTCTGATGCGATACAGTGCTATTTTTCTTTTCTCTTTGCAACAAAAAATGTGACTGTCTACTGCCCCACTCTGCTGCTGTATACACTGTAAGGGGGCGGAGGATTTTTCAAGCCGCAAATGTACGGCTTTTCCCTCCACCTCCTTCCACTTCTTGGTGGAGAATAAAACTTGTATGTATGTATGTATGTATGTATGTATGTATGTATGTATGTATGTATGTATGTATGTATGTACGTATGTATGTATGTATGTATGTATGTATGTATGTATGTATGTATGTATGTATGTATGTATGTATGTATGTATGTATGTATGTATGTATGTATGTATGTATGTATGTATGTACGTACGTACGTACGTACGTACGTACGTACGTACGTATGTATGTATGTATGTATGTATGTATGTATGTATGTCAGTGAGTTATATTTTCGTCTGTTGTCGTGGTGTTTTGGGATTTTTTTTTGTAAGTTCACTCTCTAGCATGGCAACTGATTTGCACTGATTTGCATGAAATCAATTCATGCAGAATTGATTTCATCGCCTGACCACTTTCACTCCATTTCCTAACATGTAGCTTTCTAGCTCAGTGTTTTTATAATGCCGTTTAGAGATATTTTCTCTGAAACCACAATGGCGTCATTGGAATGGTTTAGGGAATAACAGATGGCGCTTGCTCGCCATATTGGTAGATTTTATTCTCTGTTACCGTTAGCATGCATGATATCACACATCATTAATGAGAAGTATGTTGGCATTTTATAAGGATCATTCAGCAATGTAAACTGATATGAAATGTACTGTTTTTGTGTGAAGTGCACACTCGCACAATGCATGCCGTTCTGAGAAGGAAATCCTGAGGTGGCTGAGAACCTGTTCGTCGAGGGAGGATGACTACTCAGCAGGCTCACCACTGCGGTTCACTCTACAATGGTCCTACTGTCAAGATTATGGATGTTCAGCTTAAGCTGCCGTATGCTTGCGTACAAGCTATTCCTAGGAGTTAGTGTCGCTGTCCGAGCCTTCCTCAAACTGGTTTATAGTGATTCGCAGGCATGAATTTTTGATTGTTTCCTCTGAACATTTAGGAGGTAGATGTAACTGCAACTGAATCTTATTTCTGCAGCACCATAACACCAATAAGGCAGGCATGGTGCAGTCGTTCTTTGGATGGTAGTAAGGATTTCATTGCCGAAGCTTCTCGCACTTTGTGGATGTCTTTGTTCTGACAATAAAATTGTTTCACATTTCTACAGTATTGTGTTTTTCGAGTCAATAAATATTTTTTGTTGACGCACAGCCTGTCTACTGCTATGAAGAGCTCCAGTAATACAGGTAGGGGTGTAAGAAGCGCCAAAACGCCAATGGCTCGGCGGTAATAGCGTGCAAGTCGCCTCCACACCTTTAGGTCACTTTTTTTCATTTTCGGGACGGTTCTTTCGCGAAACACTCCGCGTGCAAGGTGTATGAAAACACCAAGACTCCCTTCTGGGCCGGGTGCAAGGGTGCGGGTTATAGACACCTGAAAACTGCTTTAAAGGTGTATTATTTTTTCAGTGTAGTTCCTTCTTTACTGATTGTTGGCTACCTCTGTGCTTTAAAGCAAGATTCTCTCCATATTGAACTTCCTTATATTGGCTACCTTGCACTTGTGCGTTAACTTTGACGGATCTGCAAGTTCTGTTCGGTCTGTACGGCTAGACTCTTTTATGCTTTGGCGTTTCTTAATCGGATCTCGTGCTTCGATTGCTTGCCGGTATCTTATCGAACCATTTTACCACCTACGTCTGCTGTGCACTCCATAATGATAGCTATCAGATTATCGTTCATTTCTCCATAAAGTCAGCAGTAAAATTCCAGTAAGCAAGGATGTCAGGCAGGGTGTCACAATCTCGCCAATGCTATTTACCGCCTTTTTGCTGGAGGTGTTCCAAGACCTGGAGTAAGAACAGTTGGGGATAGGAGTTAATGGCGAATAATTAAATAATTTGCGATTCGCTGATGACAATGCCTTGCGGAGTCAATTAGGCGATGAACTGCAAAGCATGATCAATGAGTTAGAGAGGCAGAGCAAAACGGTGTGTCCAAAAATTAACATTCATAAAACCAAAGTAATGTTCAACAGTCTCGCAAGC
The DNA here is from genome assembly GCF_052857255.1 of Amblyomma americanum. Classification (NCBI taxonomy): domain Eukaryota; kingdom Metazoa; phylum Arthropoda; class Arachnida; order Ixodida; family Ixodidae; genus Amblyomma; species Amblyomma americanum. The sequence goes on from NC_135498.1 coordinate 142,371,792, forward strand.
GAATAGCAGTTCGCAATTCGTAGGAATGCGTCGGAAGTGGTAAAGAAATACGTCTACTTAAGGCAGGTAGTGACCGATGATCCGGATCATGAGAGGGAAATAACCAGAAGGATAAGATTGGGATGGAACATGCGGCAGGTTCTCTCAGATCATGATTCCCAGTTTACAAATATCTATCTAGAGAAAAGTATACAAAAGCTGTATCTTACCGGTACTCGCCTATTAGCAGAAACAGAGGCTAATGAAAAAGGGTCAGCTTAAGTTAAGGCCAACGCAGCGAGCTATGTAAAGAAAAAAATATAGGTTTAACGTTAAGACACCGGAAACGGGCAGAGTGGGTGAGAGAAGAATGGCGAAATAATGGCATCCAAGTCGAAATCAAGAAGAAGAAATGGGTTTGGGCAGGGCATGTAATGCGAAGGCAAAATAACCGCTGTTCCTTAAGGGTAACGGAGTGTATTTCAAGAGAACGCAAGTGTAGCATGGGGGCGGCAGAAGGTTAGGTAGGTGGATGAGATTAATAAATTTGCGCGGATACAGTGGCCGCATCTGCCAAATAACAGGGTTAAATGGAGGGGCATGGAAGAGGCATTTGCCCTGCTGTGGGCGCAGCCACGCTGATTATGGTGTAATTGTTATTAGATGTTGGTACAGTGAGCGCTACAAATAAAAAGCGCAGAAACTCTGACGAGCGCAAAGGCGAACGCGAACAGTTGTTGAAGCTGTAGTTCATGTTCAGGATTATTTCCCTTCGTTTTCGCGGTTCTATTATCGTATAGAAGCCGGTTTGAAAGAAAGGAGGCGAAAGACGGGAGTTGCGTGCTAGCTGTTTTTTGTCACTACAGGAAGGATGAAGAGGATGACGCAGAGGCCAGGCCACCGGTTCCAGTTGAGCCACAATCACTGCCACGTGCAAAGAGACGAAAGTTTTAACATATGTAGGAGGAAAGATTCAAAGAACAGACTGTCGTCGCAGCAACCTCGCCCACCGAAGCGTCGCTGATTTGCCGAGCACCCAGAGTCATAAACAGCAGTGCCGTCTTCTCCTTCGTTCTACGGTTGTTACCGGGCGAATTTCCGATAGGCTGGCCCCGGGAAATGGTCGAGTCTTTAGAAATTAGCAGTACGGAAGGCTGCGTGAGTAAGGCATCGATAGCCCATCTCAAAAAAACAATAACTTCATATTCTTCGCATTGGATAACCCGCTTTTGTTCTTCCTGGTTTCTATTCTATTCCACTAAGTTCTGATATGACTCTGCTTGTGGCTATCTTTGATGCAATATTTACTGTACCTATGTGACGCTCTTTTTTTCCCACACGTGTTGCTCTGGATATTGTACGCTTGCGCCCTTTCTCCTTTTTTTAAATCCGAAAAGTGTGCCATGAGGCTTAAGCCGAAAAAAGGGGAAGGAATGCGGGAGATAGAAAGTTAAAAGGAGTGAAGACTGGTTGCGTTTAGGTAGTCGCAGAGGCTGCCGATGAAATGATTGTTCATAGTCCACTTCACATCGTCACGTTCGCGGTTCCACCTGAGGCCCACCTCCCAGAGGAGCCATTTTCTAATAGCAGCCGTCGCTGGGCACGTTCACAACAAGTGCCGCACATCCAAAATGTCTGGTGCAGCGCCACCGTGAGAGCACCTGTCAGTAGCTGGCAGATCTTTTGCACGCCACTGATAACGGACAGATGGTGTCAGAGCTGCCCCTGCTCGAATCCGGTGCACGGATACCTCCTCCTGCCGAGTAAGACTACGGGGGAGAGGGTGCGAACACGGAGGAATTAGAGCGCATATTCGCTGGCACAGAACTTCGGAATTGGGAACAAAAGACAGGAACGGATCTGGGGGAAGAGGGGAAGGTAGCGGGTCGTCTGATGGTTCAACGTGAGTCATAACATGCGCTTGAATGTTAAATGGCTTGAAGTTCCAATGCCAGGGGAGTGCATGTATGCGCGGTATTTGGATCCAAAGCATGGCCGCGAACCCAGTCTATGCGCAGAGTACATGAGTACTTTTCCCAGAGCACATGAATTCATCGTGTAATCTGGAATGTGCGTCGAACAGCCTTAAGACTTTTAAGGGCGGTGAGGGAGTCGGTGTAATTATGAACTGTATTGAATGTGGGAACGAGTGGAAGGGAAGCAATGACATTGTAAATGGCTTGAAGTTCCAATGCCAGGGGAGTGCGCGTATCCGCGGTATACGTCGCGCGAGTGTTGAGATGTGGATGGGAGAGACTATACCCCCCATAGCAGTAACTCCCCTCTCTGCAGTACGTGATGCATCTGTGTACAATATGCACCCTTCACGCAGATGCGCGGCTGATACCGACGAGGAAACAGTGGGGCGATTGTCGGTGAGCTGAGAGTACGAGCACGGAGGAAGTGTCTTTAAACGATGAAGTTGGAGAGACTGTTTTCGAGCTTTGATTGCCACCCGTTGGTCGACGAGTTCACTTAGCGTATTAAGTTCGGCGAACTCCTGTAGCACAGGTATGGGTGTTAAACGATCCATATATGTTATGGCGCGCATAGCATCACGATTAATATCTTCAAGGCTATTATTCCTATGCTATTAAGCCTATTATTAAGTCGCACTGTCTGTGGGTTAGACGTTGAAATTGTGTCTGATTTTCTATCCGTGGTTGAAAGATAGAGCGCACACGCTGGCCGGTCGTATAAGCAAGCGCGCCACCAGAGCGCATAGTTATGCGACGAATCAGTTTACGGGTGGCTGTCAGCCACTTCGGATCTTAAGGTGGTGTATCGTTTCTGAAAATACAGATCCAATTTCGCACTCGTGTGTGTGTGCGTGTTTCTCCCTCCCGTCCTGTGTTAATCTGTGCAAAGTTTTCCTGCATATGTCGCTATACCAACTGGTCCAACGTTCTGCTCTACAACAGTATACTTCCGCACAGCTCTGGTTCATGACAAAAATGGCGCGGCTGTTCTCCGCTCGGTGCTAGTGTTCGCGTCGTTAGGTACTTGCCCCGAGTGCATCTTATGCTTCCCTAATAACATTTTTGGCTCACAATATTACTTTTTTTCTTGACGGTCACTGGGAACGATGGCTAAAGCATACAAATTATTAGCAGTGAAACTGAAATGCTACTAGACTGCTCTATTTAACCCCGTTTCCGTCAGCTCTCGCTGAGCGATGGTGAAAAAAACGAAAAGCTTAAGACAACGATGTTTAATGCCACAGTTGAAGTAGGCAGGGAAGGAAAATTACTTTTGTTGATTTTATTTCTTGGTATAAATATTAATTCTGAAATACCAGCTTGTTTTACACCACGCTGACACGAAAGGAGCACATTAAACGCTATATGTGAATATGATTTCGACGAAGATGTCATTTAGCGGGAGTACAAATTTGTCGTTGAAGCGAAGTGGCAGTGACCGCGGGCAGTCTATATCTTAGCATGCGAAGCCTCCGGTTCTCGTCTGATTCTCCGAAATGATTTGCATATTTTCGCCTAAAGACACCTCCACTAGCTCCGAGAGTGTGAGGAAACATAGGCGAATCGGGCAGACTCCGCCTAGTTCTTTACCGCAAATCGATCCTCAGGCATGGATGGATCGAATGTGTGTAGTGTAAGACCAGCTAACAAACCGCGTCATCATGCCTCAGTCTATAACAAGACCTCAATTCACTGCTGGTCAAGACCCCTTCCTTGACCGGATCCTTAACGCTGTCGCATTAACATCTCCATCAGGCGCGGGCTTGAGTGCAGTGGCACCTGTTCTATTTTCGGTATTAGGGTTTAAAAGCCCTCCCGTGCTCGTGATTTACTTTAACTTCTTTTAGGCTATTTTTTCTTGAATTGTAAGTTTATATTCGATCCGTCGGTATTTTTTGATTTTCGAGGTCCCTGCTCTTCATGAATATGCACTAAGCGTGCATTCTGCTAAAATGCATGGCACACTGGCACACGATGGTGCAGAAATATCGTGAAGAAACTAGGAATAAGTACCGTAATGTGACGATGTTGCACGCAGGGGAAGGTAAGGTATCGCTCTTATAGCTGCCTAGTTGAACTGGAGTTGACGGCTGGTAAGGCGAACCATGCGGCGAAGTCACCAGCGCAGTGAGTGCTAGGTGGGACAGGTGGTGCAGGAATGGTAATTGCTTGAGGTGAGCAACATGTATCATTTAAAAAGAAGGTGTGGCGGACGGGATTTAGGGATGGAGCGTGGCGATCTCTTATGTCACGTCGGTCACTTAGCGTAAAATGCGGTAAGGGCCCGTGTAACGATGCAGAAATTTTTCGCACAGCCCCACACTACTCGACGGGAGCCAGCGTAGGACGAGGGAGCCTGGAGAATAGGCAGCGTCATGGTGGTTACTTTCGCCGCGCCTTGGGAGGAAGGCAATCTGTAGGGAGCAACCTGGCGGGCGGCGTCTTAACGGGTAATGATATCACGAGCATAAGTGATGAAGGATTGGGCAGCGGGCAGTAAGGTACTGAAGGGCAGTAAGAGGTATTCATCTTTAAGCAGCTCGAAACACAGGACAAGAGGAAGAAACATGAGACGACACGAGCGCTTTTCTAACAACTGAACTTTTATTTTAGAAAGTTTAGATATATAGGCACCAAAACAATAACCGAAAAACACAAAAAACCCAGAACATAAAATCGCGATAGTCCGTAAACCGTACGTGTACGCAGTGGGAGGTTAATCGCCTCATTTTAACAAAGCACAACAGCAATCTAAACACAAGACATGCACTCAGCTATCACCCTGTCGCCACACATTTCCCAAGAGCGTGAATCTCTTTTTCCACCAGATTGATAGAAGGCGAAGCGACACAAGATTCAGACTCGTGCCTTATCAGAAATGCTTCAACTAAATCCCTGCAGGTGCGGTCTGGGTGACTAAACAAGATATTTGTCCTGTCCAAATGGGGGAAACAGTCTTTACATTTTCAGCAGTGCACACCTAGGTTAGACGAAACTGCCCCTTTTACTGAACTTCGATGTTCTAACAGCCGCTCGTTTATACAGCGGCCTGTCTGGCCGATGTACATCTTGCCACAGGAAAGCGGGACAGAATAAACCACTCCAGTGTCGCAGTCGACGAGCGGTTTTTTATGTGTAACGGTGCACCTGGTCCTCCCTCGGTCATCACGGCCCCCAAGCTTCTTTCTTACTGCACTGCAGACTGTGCTCAGTTTATTCTTAGCTGTGAAAACTACTTTTACCCCGTATCTTGGCCCTACCTTCTTCAACCGGTGTGACAATCCATGTAGGTACGGAATCCCGACTATTCTTGTCAGCGCACCGTCTTTTCCTTTTTCTTTTGCGAGACTATCGACCCTAGTAAATATTCTTTCCGATATTTGAGCCAGAGCCACATCAGGAAAACCAGCGTCCCTAAGCCTCTGAACCTGGCCCTGGAAGCTAGTCTCAACCCTGTGGGAGCACGATTTACGCAATGAAGCCTTGAGACACGAAGTCGCTTTCCCCGCCTTGACTAATTTTGAGTGCTCTGAATTGTAACTTAGGAGCGGCTTAGCTGTTCTAGGGTTATATTCCCAACACGTTCCTGTTTTATGGCTGATGACTTTTAAGCTGATGACTTTTTGGCTGATGACTCTTAAAAGTCATCAGCCATAAAACAGGAACGTGTTGGGAATATAAACCTAGAACAGCTAAGTAGCTCCTAAGTTACAATTCAGAGCACTCAAAATTAGTCAAGGCGGGGATAGCGACTCGCAGCGCCTCCCCAGAGCACGCACGAAAAATTTCGTCCACCACTCGGGGGAGGAAGCAGCTGTCATGGCCGTTGAGCAATTGACGCGGGGGGAGGGGGGTGCATAATAGAGTAGCACGTCGTTGAGAAGGAAGTCAGCACGTCACTAGCGCAGCAGGCCGCGAGGTCGCGCGTGATCGCGTACCGTGTGGTATAATCGGTGGCGACTGCGATTCATTTGTTCCCCGAGGTGCACACGGGAAAGGGCCCAAGTAAGTCAAGGCCATCACGAGAAAACGGCTCGATCGGAATAACAGTCGGCTGCAAGTGTCCCGGGGGCAATATGTAGGGCGTCTTCGGCTGTTGACAGCACTCCCAAGCTGCACTTAGCGTTGGACGGAGCGATAGAGGCCAGGCCAGAGGAGCGCCGGCTAACCCGGGCGTACTTGCAAGCCAAATCAAGATCCCCTGCCTTCGGAGCATCACGCAACTCTTCGAGGATGGCAGAGCGCTGGTGTTGGGAGACCACAACCGAGAGCTCAGCGCCGTCAGGGCGCATGATCTTGTCGTATAGCACGCTCCCGTTTATTACCAGCGTAGCAAAAGAAAAGTCATAACGGTCAGCGCTGTGGCGGTCCATGATGAAGCATAAGTTTGGATCCATGCGCTTTTCATCGGCGATGTGGCAGAAGTCCGAGATAGGCAAAAAACAGGCGTCAGACCACAGACTGTAAAGGACGGAGGATCGACGAGATGACGCAACAGGCTTGTCTGCATCTTGATGAAGCAGGCCGGATTTGCGTACGACGAAAAAGGTATGCATTTTAAAGAGCAACGGCCAGCGCCCAAGGCGGCCATTAGTGTCCTTGAGGAAAGAGAGCCAGCACAAAGCATGGTGGTCGGTAACAACTAGCCTAACAAATAATGGCGGAATTTCGCAATGACCCCAACCAGGGCCTTGCGCTCCAGCTCTGTGATGAAATATTTCTGCCCCGGTGAAGAAAAGAGGCGGCCTGTATAAGAAATCAAGGAGTGGTGGCCGCGTTGCTACTGAGCAAGAATGGCGCCAATGCCATGGCCGCTGGCGTCTGTGCGAACTTCCGCAGGGGCGGAGGGGTCGAAATGGGCTAGTACAGGCGGGTTGCCTGTACCCGGCAGTACAGGCAGGTGCAGGCAGTGAGACTTCAGAAAACGTCAGCGTGGTGAGGGCCCGAATAGATGGGAAGGTCTATCTTCAGCAGATTGGTGAGAGGGCGTGGGACTTCAGAGAAGTTGGGTATGAACAGGCAAAACTAAGAACGCAGTCCTGTAAAACTGCGCACGTCACAGGACAATCGTGAAGTGAGATTGGCACCGAGGGCGCGAATTCTGTCGGGATCGGGCTGAACGCCAGCAGCATTAACCAAGTGGCCTATGACTAAGTTCGTGGCGCAAAAACTACATTTCTTTGACTTAAGCTGAAGTCCGGCGCGGCGGAAAGGCGCAAGGATGGACGGAAGTCGAAAATGTGCCTCTTATATTTGAGCAGGAAATCAATCATGTTGCCCAGGTGGCATAGCCAAACTGTCCACTTAAAGCCCCGAGCAAGGAGCCTATCATGCGTTTAGATGTGGCAGGGGCGTCAAAAATGTCCAAAGGCATTACTTTTAATTAGTATTCACCATCTGCAGTGAAGGTAGCGGTCTTCTCAATGTACCTTTCGTAAACAGAGATTTGCCAGTAGCCGCTCCGAAGTACGAGGGAAGAAAATTAATGGCCTCCGTCTAAACAATCCAGGGTATCATCAATTTGTGTAAGAGGATAGACATCTTTTTTGTTTATCATGTTTAGTTGCCGGTACCGCCAACTCTTTATTCTTAACAAGCACGGCAGGCGATGCCCAGTGGCTGTTCGAAGGCTCGATAATGTCGTTGGCCCACATTATCTCGATGTCCCGCTGGATGACGTCCCGCTCAGAGAGCTACACGCTGCGGCCGCAGCTGTACAGGACTGGCATCACTGGTGTCAATCCGGTGATTCACATCGGACGTGCAGGATGGGTACAAAAGTCAAAATATAACTGTAGGAAACCAAAACGTGGGGAAGATCCTCAGCGTAATCGGGGTTTTGATCTAGCGCAATCATCCTCGAAATAGCAGTTCAACCGGAAATGGGTGATTATGGGGTTTGCGAGACACCAGAAGGTGAAGCAGGCGTTAGGTCTTAAACGGTGCAGTCGACCAGAGGTGACAAACCAACGAGCAACATGTCTTCGCCAAGATCTTGGGATGACCAGCTGAAGTTAAAGCCGGAAAGGAAGTGATATTCTCGGTGGCGCGAATGATGAGGTGTAGGAGAATGGCGTTATGGTGAAGAACAAAATCGGCAATGGTGCAAGCGACCTAGTCGCCGCCAGAAAAAGGCGGCAGAGAAAGGTAGAGAACAATAAGGCGGTAATCGAGTGAACTTCGTGAAGCATAGGCGGGTTGGCCTGGAGGGGACATCAGAGCATAGGGGAACGTCCAGTCCCAAAAGCTGCTAGCGGGAGCAGTCGATAAGGGCAGAGAGTACTGCTAAAACGTCCACACCGAGAATCACGCCGTAAGGGCACTGGTTAAGTACGGTGGACAGAACCGGGATGTAATGCCCTGTAACGATAACTCGAGCGGTTAACATTCCAGTAATAGCAGCAGTACTCCAGGAGCAGCGTCGGCCAGTTTCTCGAAAAGATGAAGATGGGAAGGAGCTGCGACGACGAACAGGGGCACGAAAACGGCGAGCTTGCGGGGAAGGTGGGCGGCTGGACCCATGAGCAGGCGGAGTGGTCTGTGAGTGTGGTGGCCGATAGCCAAGGGATGAACGGCTAAGGCCATAGTCGCCACAGCGATCAATGAAGCAGATTTGGCGCTGGGGAGAAAACAACGGTTGCGGCAATGGCGAGAGATGTAACCGACCCACGAGCATGCGAAACAGATGGGCTGATTGTCAGATATACCCCACCTCACAGGATTGTAGCACCGACAACGTGTCGTCAAGGTGTCGGGGGGTATAATGGTAGCGATCAGAGGAGGGACGGGACTTTAAACTGTGTTTTTCAGGGTGCGGCCAGAGGGCTTGCCCATGTTTACAACCTACTGTTGAACAGCCAGAATTTGAGGTTTAATAGCCAGCGTGTTGTCCGGCAAAGGTGCGGTAAAAGCAATGGGAGTCATACTTTCAGGGTTCGAAAGCCGCTGCAGGGTCGGCAGATCCTCGCATGAAAAGCTGGAAGCCGAGTTTGGTAGACGATCAAAATAGGGCGCCATTCTCCAATGTTTGACCTGTTCGAAGCGCCGGCACATCTGTAGAATGCAGTCATCTGTGCACCAGACTTTACAGAGGGGAAGCTTAAGGCGTCGTCATCAATGCCTTTTACTATGTGCCCTCCTTTATCTGCCTCGGACCTTTACCCATCAACTTTTTTGCACAGGGCTAAGGCGTCCTGAATAGTCGAAGTTGTGGCGCGAGCAGCGAGTTCCTTTTTAGCGTGGAGCAAGATTCTCGAATATAGTTTCTAACCATATGCGCCCGGTTCCGGCAAGGTAAAATATCACGCTCGCAAACATGAGCGTAGCGTCCCACCCATTATGCTTGCTGACAAGCTCATAAAGTTAGAGCCAGTCCTCCGTATTCACGTCGTCAGAACCGCAGAACTTGCCCTCGTCATGGGGGTTGGCCACTCCGAGAGTCTGTGCTGTGACGTGGATGGAGCCATCGCTAATAGTCGTGGGTAGTGACGTTGATAGTCATCGTGGAGCGGATGTATTCCGCCGCTGACAGGCGATGAAAGAAACGGCGTCTCGTTTCGCCTCTGACCACGACCTGCAATGCCGTAACGACGGTTCTCACACGTACATTCGCGGGCTGTCTTACGGCAGTTGTCAGGACTTGGCGTTTACGTCTCAGAGGCTTGCGAGACACGTCCGGTAGTTTTCCGACGTATAAACGCATGGAAGTGACCACATCCCCACATATATTATAGTTCCTGTTCTCGTTGCATGCAGATCTGCCGAACGTTTGCAACGAATAAACTGGTCTATGTTTAATACCTTGATTCAAGAAGCCTGCAGAGAAGACATTACAACATGCATTGAAGAGCGCATCAAGGAGGCTATTGAACACGCCAGATGCTTCTTCACTCCAAAGCCAAAGCTCACAGACTATTATGTGGAGCTGCAGTGCCTCCGATCAATTCGATGAAGTGCAGAGAGAAGATACAGGCGCACAAAGTCGCTGTACGACTTAAGGGATGCAAGGCGCACACAGAACAAAATCCAGCGCAGAATTCAAATCTTGCAGGCTGACCATTGGAAGGCATTCTGTGAATCACTGGATCCTGGAAAGCCTCTCTCACGCATCTGGAGTGGGGTGCGTGGTTTGCGAACATCTCCTCTGCAGCTCCAACCATTCAAGTCTCTCGCAGTTCACCAAAGACATAACGAAGCGGAGATTGGTGAAGATTTTTGCGCAAGAATAGCAGGTCCCAGGAACCAATTCACAACTCTGAATTGCAGCGAAGTGCCTAGATCTAGGGATTCGCGAATGGACCTTCTTTTGTCTATGGAAGAGCTAGACACCGCCATGGCCGGTTGCAGACGGTCTTCATCGCCGGGGCCCGATGGAGTAACATACTCTGCACTTATCAACCTTGGTCAGGAGGCTCGACGTGTTCTTTTAGACCACTTCAACTCATCATGATGTGCGGGTACAGTTCCGGACGTGTGGAAATCAAGTCGTCTGGTTCCAGTCCCTAAACCAGGAAAATCGCCGCTTGACCTAGCATCGTACCGTCCAAACGCATTGGCTAGTTGCGTCGGCAAACTCATGGAAAGGATGGTACTTGCGCGAATTGAGTGGTATCTGGACCGCTATCAAATATACCCAGATGTAATGTCCGGATTTCGGCGGGGACGTTCGTCTGTTGATAGCATGATTGACATTGTGTCATCAGTTTAACATCAGAACCATCTGAATCCCTTGACCACGGCGTTCTTTGTGGATGATAAAGGGGCGTCTGACAACGTCACTCATCAAGCTGTTTTGGGCTGTCTGCAAGCTGCAGAACTTGGTGGTCGCATGTTCTGCTGGATACGCAGTTATCGATCCAACCGATCACTATTTATGCATACTGAGGACGGACCAACACCTTCACATTACACTTCCCGTAGGGTCCCACAGGGTAGAGTACTTAGTCCGACGCTTTTAAATTTTGCGCTTGTCGGTCTTGTCGATGTACTACCACAGTCGGCGAGAGTGTCAGTCTATGCAGACGATATTTGTATCTGGGCATAAGGAGTTACGCGACCACAAGTTCGAGCAAGCCTTCAAAAAGCGGTAAGCATTCTGCGGCCTATCTCCGCCTGCAAGGCCTGGAGATTTCTACTGAAAAATGTTCTGTTGCTGCCTTTACACGCAATAGCATGTCCCATTACCCCTTACGCCTAAATGGGTTAACAATATCCTACAAAAGAAGCCATCGCTTCCTTGGAGTAATCATTGATCGCAATCTAACATGGAGCCCCCATGTCTCGTACATGAAAAGGCGCCTGACATCGATCGTTCATGTTGTCTCCTTTCTCGGACGGAAGCCGAGAGGACTATCAGTTCAGTCGATGCTCCAGCTGTACACCGCATTATTCATGGGATTCCTTCGGTACAGTACCCGTGCACTAAGAAACCTGAGGAAAACGAACATACGGTGTCTGCACAGTTTTCAAGCTCAAGATCTGCGGACGTGCCTAGGACTGCCAAAATGCGCGTCTACAGCCGCAGCAGTACTCATTGCCCAGGAGACTCCAATGACTGCCTATGTCACAATCGAAGCCTTGAGAGCGCATATTCGTCACCTCGCTCGGATTCCCGCACACCATCTTGCCAGTCTTCCTGCTAACCGACCGAGTACATTGTTTGCGAAAATTATTGATGCCCATCGCGACTTCCTACAAACAAAATTTACACCAGCGTCTAGACCGTCGACTCTATGGAGTCTGAACCAACCTCGTGTGCTTCTTTCCATACCGGGCATCAAAAAGAAAGCTGATTTGTCGTCGACAGCACTAAAACGGACCACTCTAGAATATTTGCATGAGGAACACGGACACCGACTGCACGTATACACCAATGGCCCAGTTACCCATTCCAGTTCCTCGGGCTCCGTAGTCATCACCGAAACGGCCGTAGTTAAGAAAGTGAAAACATCACACCGAACTTCATTGACTGGTGCAGAACTCACTGCTATTTGTGTCGTCATTGAGCATATCAGTGAAGAAACACCCCAGTAATGGTCTGTTTTTACTGATACAAAGGCAGTTCTCCAAGCGTTACAATATGCTCTTCGTCATGGGTCCCATGAACAACTTGCCGCGGAAATCCTAGAGCTCCACCACACAGCCATCAACAAAGGACACGATATTGTTTACCAATGGCTGCCGCAGGCAACCACCGCGCGGACGAGGCCGCGCGAACTGCTCACCATGAGGGCGATTGTGTTTCCATCCCCACCTCGAGAGCCAACGCAGCGGGTAGGCTTAGATTACTGTCGCGGGACATCGCGCTTAACACGTGGAATTCAGGCCAATTCTAGCATTCACGTTTAGAAACCTTGCACCCAGATCTGAAGCTCCGGCTTCCATCCGGCCTACCACGACGTGAAGCAACTTTGTTGTGTCTCCTGTTGCTTGGTGTAGCTTTCACCAAGCGCTACTCCTTCTTAACAGGCATGGCTGAGAGCCCTGCATGTGACATCGGCGGGTGTGATGAGACTATAGCCCACATTCTTTGTGAATGCCCTGCCTACAGCGCCGAAAGGCTTTCTGCCGTGCACTGGAGCATCTATAAACCTGCGCCCACTGACGGAAACGAAGATTCTCGCCCACTGGCCGCGGCGGTCGTCGGCGGTGAAAGCCTCCGAAGCACTGCTCCGCTTTTTGAGGACATCTGGCCTGCACGACAGGCTCTGACTTGACTGAACGCTGTGACTTCGCATAGTGGCTTTAATTTCCTGCAACTGTCTTTTCCCCTTCATCTTTCTCTCCCCTCACCCCTTTCCCCTTGAGCAGGGTAGCAAATCGGCTATTTTTCTGGTTAACCTCCCTGCTTTTCCTCCTCCTCCTCCGTATGGCCTTTCGAGTACGTCCGTATGCCCTTTGGTCTGCGAAACGCTGCTCAGACTTTCCAATGCTTCATCAACGAAGTCCCTCGTGGCCTTCGTTTTGTGTTGGCGTATCTCAATGATCTGCTGATTGCCAGTTCTCCGTCAGAGAAATACCCTTAATACCTGTGCCTGCTCTTTTCACGCCTCGAATAGCACGGTCTTGTCGTCAACCCGGCCAAGTTCGTTTTTGGCCTCAATGCCACCGAGTTCATTGGCCATCACGTAACAGCGCAGGGAATTCGCCCTTTGGAGAGCAAGGTGCGCGTCGTCCGCGGCTTTCCTCGCCCCAACTCGCTTCGCAAGCTTCGCGAGTTCCTCGGCCTCCTAAACTTCCACCCACGTTTCTTGCCGGGCATTGCCCACATTATGCTGCCCCTAACCGATCTCTTAAAGTCACCGCATGGTCTTCACACTCCTCTCGAGTGGACGTCAGCTGCAGAATCCGGCTTCCAAGCCGTCAAGAACACCCTTACCGACGCTACTCTGCACCTGCACAAGCTGGCCGAAGCCCTGTTGCGTCTCATCACCGACGCATCTGGTGCAGCTGTAGGCGCCGCCCTGCCACAGCTTCAGGACGACTGCTGGTGCCAGCTGAGTTTCTTCTCCCAGAAGCTCAAGCCCGCAGAAACACGCTGCAGTACTTCCTGCCGTGAGTTGCTAGCTGTCTATCTCGTCGTTCGACACTACTGTCACATCTTGGAAAGAGCCGTTTCGTTAAGTGCTCACGGACCACAAGCCCTTAACTTTTGCTTTTGGTGTGAATCAAAACTAGTACACTGAACGAGAGACACGGCACCTGTGATTTATTTTAGAATCTACGGCGGATATGAGACACATCGAAGGACCCGTGAACAGCGCGGCTGATGCGTTCTCCCGTGTCGCTGCTCATGCATCAGGCGCGCTTGACTTCGCAGCGCTGGCTGCCGCACCGGCGTTACAGTCAGCCTCAAGATCTCCAGGCCAGCCCTGGCTCTCTGAGCATGTCTCCAGTGTCCCTGCCGTTCTGATCAGACGCACTTGTGTGTGTGTGTGCGCGCGTGTGTGTGTGTGTGTGTGTGTGTGTGTGTGTGTGTGTGTGTGTGCGTGCGTGCGCGCGCTCGCGCGCGTGTGTGTGTGTGTGTGTGTGTGTGTGTGTGTGTGTGTGTGTGTGTGTGTGTGTGTGTGTGTGTGTGTGTGTGTGTGTGTGTGTGTGTGTGTGTGTGTGTGTGTGTGTGTGTGTGTGTGTGTGTGTGTGTGTGTGTGTGTGTGTGTGTGTGTGTGTGTGTGTGTGTGTGTGTGTGTGCGTGCGTGCGCGCGCGCGCGCGCGCGCGCGCGCTCTTCCGGTTCATTGCAAGTGCGCGGCGTCCTGTGGTAAGTTTTTGTAAATATATCGCTTTGAATTTCCTTCACATGAGTGTTTAATCGTTTTGTTTGTTCATCGGCTAATTGTAACATTAATCTTAAGCGTCGTTTCTAACAATCGTATGCGGCGTTTTCCGTGGTTTTCCACGGTCTTTTGTACCGACCGTGTTCCGCCGCCAAATCTTCGAACAGCTGCACAACGCAAGCCATCCCGGCATATGTGCTACGCAGTGGCTCATGACGTCTAAGTTCGTCTGGCCAAACGTGTGTCGATGGGCTCGTGAGTGCTTCCAATGTTAGCGTGCCAAAACAACGCGCCACAGGCAGTAGCCTCACCACCATTTCCGGCCCCCCGACTGTCGTTTCGACCATGTTCACGTCGACATTGTTGGCACTCTTCCTCCATCACGCGGCTTCCAATACATCCTTACGTGCGTTGACCGCTACACACGGTGGCCCGAAGCCTTTCCGCTGCCCGATATCACGGCGTGTGCCGTGGCGTCCACTTTTGTCAGTGGATGGATTTCCCGTTTCGGCTGCCCCACTGTACTGACGACGGATCGTGGCCGCCAGTTTTTCGCGCCTTGTTTCGCGCCCTGACAACACCTCTACTTGGCGTGCGCCATGTTCACACCACTACTTATCATCCCTCCGCGAATGGCGTGGTTGAACGCTTGCACTGACAGCTGGAGGCTGCCCTTGTTGCACGCGAAGCTCGCACCTCTTGGCCTGATTTCCTTCCTTTGGTGCTCCTCGGCCTTCGATCAGCCTTTAAAGAAGATCTTCAGTGCACGGTGGCCGAAATGGTCTACGGGACTGCCGTCCGTCTGGCAGGCGAGTTTTTCGTTTCGGCCCACACTGAGGACATCTCCCCTCCTGCCTATGTTGAACTACGCCTGCTCTTCAGGCGCCTGCAACCCGTCCCCACACGTCCATCGGCTCACAAAGTTTTCGTGGGCAGAGACCTCGCCACGTCCATGCATGTCTATGTGCGTCTTTTGACAGCGTAACATGGGTCTCCCGCATTGGATACATCTTATATTGCAAGATTGTTAACTTTCTAGTGTTGCTTTAGCTCGTCTATTCTTTCACTTAGCCCGCGGTTTTCGGCCGTCTGTTTATCGTTCTCTTTTACTTTCTTCAAGTTCACTTCACGGCTTTTCTATCTCATTCTTCATTTCTTTTATGCCGTCACAGGTGTCAGTGCACTTTTTCACGCTTTCTTTCAAAGAAGTAATGTCAGCCCTCAGTTTCCACTACAGGTTTGATTGCTTTTATAAAAGTATCACGGCACGAAATGACCCTTTTTTGAGCCGCATTGTTTCTCTTGTACCATATGCCACACCCTATGAAACTAGAAACAATGGAATGTTTGCAATACCCAGATGGAGAACAAACAACGCTTGTGCGATGTTAAAATATATTCTTCCGAAATGTCTGAACACCTCTCTCTATAGCAATTTAACAAAAATGATTTCCTCTGCACTTAAGGAACTGTGCATTGACTAGGTTGTATTTTGTTACTTTGTTGAATGTTTTTGCCTGTCATGTCTTTTTTTTCTTCTTTCTCTAACAATGTCTAACAATGTATAATGACTCTCATGTGTAACTGTGCCTGCTAATGCTGCCAACTTCTACAGGTAACGAAGCTTGTCAAGCGGTCATTGCGAACCGCTTTTTTTTCTTCACCCATAGTTTTTGTGAGACAAAAGCTGAAATAAACTTGACTTGATCTTCAAGCGCCTTGCTGATATCTTTCGCATATTTGCTCATTACTACCAGAGAAGTATGAAACTCAGACTAGCACCACGTTCAGAACACTAGTCAATACAAAGCAAATCGAGCTATTCAACAGCCAGTGCTGTGTTCGGCAGCGGAGCACAGGCAGCGTTCTGTATCGCGGAATAAACATATAAACCTCGCCTGCGACAGCAACAGAATCTCTCAGTGCCGCTTGTGCATGCGCTTTTGTTCAGCTACCAGCGCATACACACAGAACTTCCGAACCGAGGCACGAGGACGCGTCACGGAATCACTGCTTTCTGTTTTTCACATGGCTTTACACTGGCTTCATAATAATAGCCTACTAGTAACGTGACAAACGTGGAGGTCAGGCCGAGGCCAAGATGTGGCTGTTTGAAGTGGTTATTGTTGTCCTAACAGTTAATGGCACATACCGGCACTAACATATCGGCCAAGAGTGACGAGGCATAGGAAAGGTGCCGTGCCGTTACGTGATTAATGTATAAAATAAGAGAACAAAACAAAACACAAACAAAAAGCATATGATGACGAGCGTCTGAAAACAACACGGGAAGATCCAATTAAGGGAGGGCATGGGTTGGAAAAAACGCTGAGATAAATAGAGGCAGAGAGGTTCATACTGTAAAATTTAGCAAGTTAATTGATGAGATTAAGTAAAAAAAACTTTCCTGTGGAACAAACAGGGCTGTTTGTTCTGCTTTTGCGCCACCAAGTACGACGGCGTAAGACCGGACTGCTAAAACTAATGTCATGATGCTGCATGGGCTCCTCCAACAACCTTTCTCTCGAAGAGGCCAAGTGGCGACAAAAAAAGCCAAAAATTATCTAAAGATTTGGGTTCATGGCAAAGTGCACGCGAAGTGCGCAGAAAGGAGAAAGCGCCAAATAGAATTTCAGAGGATGGATAGGGTAACGCAGCCTCCTTAGAAAAACTTCAAGGTGCCGTGTTCGATAGAATTTTCCGCGCCAGGAATGTTAGAGATGTTGACAATTTGTGGACGTTAAAATTGACCCGTTCTGCGCAACTAATGACGCACGTGTCCGAAACCTAAGTGTTCTGATATGCGCTGTAACAGGGAGCATTGCAGCTCCCCTGGCAGTGGCGTTGCCGCTGAGGCACGCTTTTCATAGGTTACCAGGCAAATCAATTGCCGTTGCACTACGGTGACGAGGTGCCAAATGAAATGTGCAAGGCTGAAATGAGAGGAGGCAGTGAAAAGACCGATTTAGATTGGAAGAGTCAAGAACCAATGCGAGGGGAGAGCACAACGTTAAAGAATCTGTAATTACTACTACAGCGAGAAGAGAAGGGTCTCTCTTGCGTAGAGCAAGCACTACTGCCAGAAACTGCTTAGAAAATGTGCGGGAAAACCAGAAGATGCACAAAACAGAACAATATTGAGTTGCACAGAATATTACCGCACCCGCATTTTCTTTATATTGCGAGGCGTCGGTAGCTATCACAATGTTAGTAGGTAGGCCCCCACAATGGTCTTCTAATAACACATTCAGAATACGGGTGGATAGGGGGTAAATGTTCTGCATTCTCGAGGACAAACTCCTCAAAGGCGATTTGAACAGGAAACTCCCTACTTATCGCCTGAACGAGGTTAAGAATTTGCAAATTTAAAATTTCGTTTATGGTTTACAGAGATATAGCTTGTGGGGATGGCCATCCAGAACTTCATTTAGTCTACGTCCTCGTTCACGTAATCACGTTCGATTTGTGGGCTGCCAAATGCATGAAGGAAAACGAAATGACCAACCTGTCTTACTACCTTAACGGTCATCATCACCTTAACGGTCCTGCTCTTATTCTACTCATTTGCCTTTCACTGATTCGTAGGTGTTTTTTTGTAGTAAAGTCAGTGTATTTTCTCATAGTTTACACATGTCGCCCATGTTTCAGTGAACAAAATTTCTTACGCCTTGGGCTTGCACCTTGGGAAGAAGAGAATAGCGGCACATCCATGCTGTCTCACGGCCCACTCCAGTGAGCACATTCAATGGCCAATGTCAGCAGCGCCGCATCAAAGGTGAAAAGCCCTGTTGTCTCCAGCGCCAACCATATGGCTTTCCCCGCAAAGAACTTGGCAGGCGCGACGGATGAGGCCACTGCATGGCTCAGCGATGCACCGCAGCACTCGTATCCAGGAGCTTCGGCCAAGCGGCTTTGTGAGTACCGTTTAATTTCAGACTACGACGCCTGGAAGGAAATGTAGTTCCCGAAACTTTTACTAGCCGTCCTTGTTTTCGCTCTGTTTGGTCTGGAAGAAGCTGCCGTCCTTGAGACACGAAGTCACCATTAAGAATCCGTGGATATTTTAGCGTGCCTAACCAGAGCTTTGTGGTATTTGCATCTACGTGTAGGTGGCTTACTCCATCACGCGCACGGATACAGAGAACGGTTATACACGGGCTATGGATTCTAGTTTGTCATAACTTCACTCGGTGTTGTATTAATGATGTTTCGCTGCTTCCTCTTCTGCCTCAAAATGGAAGATAAAGCATAACGAACGCTTTGCTTCGCCGCTAGTGTGTTTGCTGCTCTCTCGATTTCGGTCTCATTTCGTGCTTCTCGTTCCTGTTCGGTTGTTAGGTCTCTTTTTATCCCGATTTTTGCGCAAATATATTCGATTTAATACAGAATGTCCCAACTCGCCCAAACGAAAGTACTTATTGGACATATATCTCCTTATTATACTTCCTTGTGACCACAAGGTAGATAAAAGAGAACGAAATGATGAGAGAGGGTGTGGCACCAAACATGGGCGATCGTTCATGAAGTGCACCGAAGGTGTGGTCTATGAAATCCCCCTCTCGTGCGGCCGCTCCTATATAGGGCAAACTGGACGCTGCGTTAATGAGCGAATCAGGGAACATGAAAGAAATGTGGAGCAAAATAAGGAAGGGCCAAATTTGCCTAAGCATATAAGGTCTTGCCCGTCACGCTCTTGTGAGCCATGTTTTTCTGGTGTGCGAATTTTATCAAGAAGTAAAGACACAAAAGCCAGGGAATTAATCGAAGCATTCTTTATTGCTAAGAAAAGAAGCATGTGTGTCAGCGACACGTCCATATCGTTGTATAGGGCAGAGAACGATTTTTTCACGCGTTCGCTGTCATATCAGATTGGAACATGATGGTATTCCTTGCGTGTCAGCTGGTATATATATGTTTGTCGTGCCTTTGAATAAATCAGTTGTGAGGGCGCTCCGTCCCGTTTATCTACCTTGTGGTCTGTCTGTTTTCGCGCCTGTAATCCAAAGATGTACCAACTTGCCCAGCAAGACGTTCTTTTAAACTTCCTTGTGAAGCTCAGATTTCCCTTAATTTTTCACAGTTCACCTAGTTATTCATAAAGTTTTCCCTGCTATTACTATAGGATTCATTCTATAGTTCCCAGCTCCTCCGTCTGTTACTTCCGCATCTTCGCTGCCCATCAATTACAGCGTTTGGCGCTCTCATTTTCACAGATCTCAGTTCAAGAATCCTACACCACCTTTTGTCATGTCTAACAATCCCAATTAAAAATACGTGGGTGGCCTCTAAAACTGTGTGCGCGTCGCAGCCGCATTTTCCCTAAGCCTTATAGCATTCCAATTAATGCTGTATATATCCTCAAACGGAACAGCAAGATGAGCCTCAATCGTTATAGTCCTTGAGTTGCATATGTAGTCAGGTCCAGTTCTATGCGGCGGCCTGGCCATGTCTTGGGACCATTACCACCTTCGTTGCATGTATTTGACCACCACCTTATGGGTGGCTGCGGTCTCACTGGGAAGTCAAGGAAGGAGGTTGGTAGGTTTACATTAGAGGTGGTGGCGATGTACCACACCAGGGCAGCGGCAGAGTCTTGTCCTGGTCAGTGTGCGCGCTCTTGTTATTCTCTCAGAGGGCTCTTCTGCAACGGTTACGCATTTGCTAGCATAGCATCGTCCTTCGAAAATCTTTTTATAATGACGACAGGACTTTTGGCATACAGTAGTATTTTACAGGTGTAGGTACACGTCGGATTCCCGAGGGAAATCTAGCAAGTTGCAGTGCTGGGCTCCGTATTCAATCTTTTACATCCGGCAGTCGACCTGGCGTTGTCCGCATGGGGGCAGGTGTTCATGCCGCAGGGAGTTGCAGGGAGTGGCGGGTCTAGAGTATGTGTCTGGTCTCCACCTCGCAAATAGTAGCGAGGCCTATGAGACAGCAGCCGCCGCCGGGGGCATGGAACTATGCCGACCACGACCACGCTGCCGCAGGGGTGAAGGATGCAAAACCTCTTCCCAGCGCGGAAGGCTCGCATGGAGATCGGTGTCATACGATGGGAGAAGTGCTAGCGTGGCTCACTGAAGCTTTTCTTTTGTAGTGATAGGTACATTACGGTAGCATTTCGAGCCTTCAGCGGGGCGGCGCCGTGGCAGTGGCGGCACCGCCACCCTGTGGCTGCGCCGCCACGCTGTCGCGTAGTTCGTCACGTGGTGCGGAGCATCTGCCGGCAGTGCGGTGCCGCGGCTGATCACGTGGTTCGTCACCTGGTTGGTCATGTGACCAGCCACGTGGTGCGGAGCAGCTGCTGCTGCCGGCGGCGCGGCGCGCCAGCGAAACCGAGGTGCCACAGCTGTGCGCATGCGACGTGTCAAGTGGGACGAAGATGAAGAAGGAACTCCCAGCGAAACAAATCGGCGAAAGACTGACTTTGCAATTAAACTGAGCAAGTTCCACTCTGTCAGCTGTAGCTATCGCGTCACTCCAGGAATAACCAGAGCTAAACCACCGCCAATTTTTATATGAGGAGCTCTGTATCCGAAAAGGTGGGCCGACTGAACGGGAGAAGGAAGTGTTGGGCGCCCGCTTCCTCCATCCTCCAAGTCTTCAGTATACAGGACATTTAGACGCTTTCATTTTACACATACGGGAGGAGAATTTCTGAGATAAGCACCAGACCTGCTGTGCCGAAATGTCGGAATTGAAAACACGCCGCAGACAGCGGTTGGCCCTTGAGGAGTCTGTAAACATGCCAGTGTGACTTGTACAGGGCAGTAGTGGACAGACTTCTATCCCAAGACTTGTGGGGCGGATACTGACGAGCACGAGAACAGTATACGCATTATTACGAGCACCTGTGTACACATGCATAACGCCTTCCGAATGGCGAACACATTGTCATGTGATGCCGACCAAGCGGGAGAGCAAACGTATAAGCATTTTGCTATCTCTTTCAACACATCATGGCTTTGGAGTTGCTCGCTGAGATCAGGCAGCGGACAAGACCAACTTATTTCTTAACATCGCCGCAAGGTTTTCTTTAGTCGCTGAATATTTCTGCCTCCACCGGTATTCAGACATTGTCTGTGCTGCGCATGAGGCGAATGCACTAGCTCTAAGCCATCGGAGCACAACAAAGAATTTAATGGAGAATAAGCTGCTTCGAGCAGATATTCGCAGAGCGAGAGGAATGATAAACCTGTTCAAGCACTTTATTCAATTGAGCCTGAAAAAACAACTACATCACTCTCTAATACACTCATGTTTGCAGTATGGGAACCACCACCAAAACATACCTCGAATCAATTTAGACCGCATAAAAGGGCGGTAAGGTCCATTTGTAACCTTTATATCCTTGCGCACTCTGCGCGGTTTTTTAATAAGCTCAAACTACTTGCCATATTTTACCTATTCATACATAAATTATGGCTCGAACCATTTCGTCTCAGACAGACCACCAAAGAAAACTTTAGCAAGACTTTCGCCATAAAAGTAATGTCATACAATTTGAGGCATGATACAATTTCCGTACCACTAATATGCACTAACTACGGAACAGGGGCTTTGAATTTTCAAATGCATATCATATTAAACATTCACCCGATTGTCCAAGAGAAGATGGAAACGTGTCATTCTGTCCTGAGTATTAAAACGCATGTGAAAAAATATTTTTGTCAACCTTATGTACATGAGATCATCATATGTGTTATTTTCCTTAAAAGGGTTAGAGGAACCCTTTCGTATCGTTTGTTTGAAACTGGTTGTTAGATCACTGCGTTCTCATGTACGGATCATCGTATTTTCTCTCTTCTTTTTGAATGAAATTCCTATTTGCTGTGCTGTTGTTTTCTATCCTTCTTTGTTTTATTTTTTTCCCGGAGAGTGTTAGGAGCGTGTTGAGTGTTGTTGCTTTTGTCAGGCAAAAATATTGCCTTTTGCTACAGCACCTGAGGCTACTGAACGTCTCAAAGAACTAATAAATTCATACAAACAACGTGGCGTAAATTTGAAGCTTTTCTTTTTTATTATTTGCAGACCCCTCGACAGAGACCTTCGGTGAGCCGGCCGGCTGTAGCAGCCCCAGGGAGCCCGAGTCCGACTTTGCTCTGCCCCTCTCAACGCGGGAGACGGTGGAAGTGTCCCGTTTTGGTCCCCGGATGATCTCGGCCGCCTCCTGTGTGCTGGCGGCGACGCGCTCTCTGGAGTCCCCGTGCAGGCTGTCGCCATCTTCCGACGACGAGCAGTGGATGCTGCCTGCGCTCGACAGGGGTGAAGGCGGTCGCCCCACGACACGGATCCCTTCGCGCAAGGTGCGCGTCTTTCTCTGCGATAACGAAACGCGCTTGCAAGAAAGCCGTGCATTGCTTTAGCAGTGACCGCAGCGCGGCAGTGCGGCTGAGTGGGCATTCCTCAGAAGCCGAAACGTTGCTTTGAATGGAGGCTTTTAGGATAGCGGAGACGTACTACGTTAAAAGCATACCGGACGTCGGCTGAGCACACACAGGGGCTTCGCCCCTTGCAAAGCGCATGCTTAGGAGGAAGCTGGTAAACAGACATGCGTCTAAACTAGTGCGTCTTCTCTATACTAAATGTCTCTGATACCAGTGCATACCCTCCTGCGTACACTATCAAACTTTCCAAGACAACATACACGAATCTGATGACTGATGCATGCCAATTAGAAGTTGTTGCATGCTAATATGAACCAGAATCCGAAAAAAATGATTGCTTTTCCGGAAATGAAAAAAACTATAACAGTCTCACTTCTTAGTGGACACCTAAACCACGCCATGGCGGAAGGAGGAGGGTGGGAGGGAAAAAAGGAAGAGAGAAAGTGGTGCCGTAGTGGAGGCCTCCGGAATAATTTGCACTACCTGGGATCGGGTGCGAACCCGACCGCCGCGGCCGCCTTTCTATGGCAGCGAAACCCCAAACGCGCCCGTGTGCTGTGGATACTCAGGACGGGCATACTCCTCTAGAACATGGTGGAAGAATGGCACCTCGGCTTGCTACTGATTTCATGCGACAGCCAACTAACAATCCTTCCCGCACACGTGTACAGACGACATAATGGCACAGTGAACAAATCTTAGATGTACAGCCAACGGGCCCCAGACAACCAGTGCGCATAACAGGGCCCACAGCTTGGCTCGACAGTTCTTTCGCTTGTTAACTGCCGGACAAGTCGGCCGCGCCCCGCGCAAGTGTGCTCGTATACATGAAAAAATTGGGCTGCACTTTGCGGTGAACTACAAAATTCATTGCCCGTTGAGCGTAAGTATGCTCGATACTCGGCAAGGAGGGGTCCGCGACTAACGCCGCTTGACGATCTGATCCCGGAGGTCAGCGTGTTGCAAATTACTCAGTCAGGTTTTACTCACTCGCTTTCGAAGACACAATCTGCGTATTGGGCAAACAGTAACACGTGAGCGGGATCCCTGACGCTACACTATCACTTTTGTTTAACTTTCTATCTTGAGCTTTGTACCAGCCAGCACAGTGAGCTTATTCTGTCTACTTGCTTTAATCCCGCAACAACTGCTGTCGCCGACCAGCCCTGCATGTCGTGTAAAACAAAGAGGAGAGTGTGGTCTTTCTGAAACATTTGAGGAAGTGCCAGGTTGACTATGGAAATGTGCTGGTGGCACGACGCCCATTTCTTCGGCTTCACCCAGTGTTTTCTCGTGCCGAAAGATTTAAACGCTCTCTCAGTACCCACAGCTCTCGCGACACGAGAACTTGCTTTCGCCACGGAGCAGCCATATTTTTCTTAGCGCGCGGAGGTAAGTCACACACTCCGAATCTATCTATTAAACACGCTGAATGGTTGCTAAACTTTTCATACTAGCTGTAGAGCGGATTCTATAAGCCATCGGATTGCTGTTTAAAGGCGACCGCCGCTCGTTAACCTTAATTAGCAGAGACCACGCTCCCGTTCGGTAAAACTTCTTTGCTTAAGAACTCTGCCTGAGCTCTCGGCGTCCCTGCGCACGCCACGAGTGATATACAGTAGCATACAGCTGATGGGAATAACGGTGCCGGTCCTCAAAATAGGTACCCGAAATCAACCAGAGATCTGGGTTTTAAACACAATTCATTGGTTCCGAACGTTGCATCGTCTCTGATCATACATTTGCGCTCTCAGTTGGCGCAGAGTGCATTGCATTCGCCGCCTCATTCATGGCTCATCTGTTTGGCATACCAAAAGCTGTGCCAAGCATTATATTATTCTCACTTAAAATTTTACTGTTGGAGCAAGCTTTTGTTAAAAAGGTGTTATATACGGTCCCTGAGCAGGTCAAGCTATATAGGATGTCTTGGGAACCCGTCAGAGTTCCGTGATGAGAATGACGCCGACAACACAAGTGATTGCAAATTAAATGGGAACGTTTTGATGTCGACGACACAGGTAAGTGGCAGGGTTAAATTTTACCTTGTCGCGCTCTGCGCCTATTTGCGATCAGGATTGTGAACGCGCCATCCAATACCTTGACTTGGCCGGTGACCTACGCTTCTTTCTAACCTTTTAAACCTAACCTGGTAAATTTTCATCACACGCTTCAATAATTAAGTGATATGTTTTATTTTTTTTAAATAAGCTTTACATCCGTCAGCGTTTATTTGCTTTTCACATTAACAGGACTTACGCGGCACCGAAGACACCAATCTGTGTCCACAGTTTAACGCTCAAGGCTGTCACACCTTCAACATAGAGCTGAAAAAAATTTATTGAGGGAGGAAGTATCATTTTTTAAGAATCTTTTTCCGATGCCCTCTCGTCATTGCCGGCCGCCACTTGCAGCATCAGTTCCGGTAGCAGCCGGAGATTTCAGCGACGCCCATGCAATCACAGCCGGGACACTAATAATCTCAACAACGGTACGGAATGAACCGTGAAAATGATCCTAGCGCAGACTCCCTAAACGCAGGCTTCCCTCGAGGCGAATGACCTGAGCGATGTCCATCGCCTCTCGGGTGAGCCGTCGCCGCCGCGGCTCTCGGGGCTTGCGTGCGGCCTCCTCGTAGCGGGGGCCGTGCTGTGGCTGGTGTCGGCGCTGCTTGCCCTCGTCGCCTGGCGGCTGGACAGCGAGCCTCTCGGTGCCGACCTCGTATACAACGTGTCCTCGCTGGTGCACCGCCAAGAGGGCCTCGTCTCCGCCGGAGGAGAAGGGCAGATGGGCGCCGAGGGCGAGGACTTCGCCAACGGCTCCACAGTGGCTCGGAACTTGTCCACCGTCACGGCGCACCCACCTGCTCAACCGCCGAAAGTCGGCCTCGTCTTAGGGCCGCCGTTCTGAACACTACGTTGAGCTTCGCACGCATTATTGATCATGAAACAAATTGTGACGATGGAGCGATTAAATGACAAATGGTTTTGCAGTATCTATAAACACTTATTCAAGAAAAAAAATTTTAGACCAGCGCTCAAATTAGGGCATTGTTTTTAAGTTCAGTTTCGGTTCATTTGAACAAACTAGGTACTGCAAATTCTGCCCACTCCCATATTCCTTTACCGCACAGTGTGTCCCCAATATAAATTGTATTTATAAGTCGATTATTTATTGATGCAGAGCTGCACCTAAAATGCCCCAAATTTGTCCCGGTTGTGTACCTTCTTGCATGGGGATAATGTGGATTAAACTGGCATAATTAGATCAGAGATTAGGGACCATTCTCGGCAAATTTAAAGGAAAACTACTGCACCGCTTAGTCGTGTCGAACTTGCCACTAGTACGTGGCGGTGTTTAAGCGACTCTGATACTATTTCCTGGGATGGACAGGACGCTCATTCCAGCTAGCTTTCTTCTGGCACACACAAATTTTCAAACGTTTTCATCTTCATGAGGGGACAAAATGAGCGCACCTATTAAGAATCGGAACCATCCGAGTTGCAAACACACAGGCTAATGCGTAAACCAGGCAGGCCACCATTAGGTTAGGCAGCGGTGGCCAACTGGTTAAGCATCCGCCTCGTATGCGGGAGGTGCGGGGTTCGATCCCCACTGCCGCCGGGTACCGACCGGTGATACAATGGGTACCAGCTTTCCCCCGGACTGGTGCACGGCTTATATGGGGGGAAATGCTTGGTAAATGGGCAATTGACCCCACCTTGAGAAGTTGAAAGTACGTTGTGCCGTGGCGCTCTTTAGTCTTAGACGCCCTTCCGCCAAAAAAATCATCATCATCATCAGGTTTTCAAAAAATAGGCTTAGTTTTCCTCAAGACCACTAATATATGGTTCGTCCGTGCGCCACATTTTACATTGGCGTCTTCAGTGATTATTGTTGTCCTGTTCGGTTGGTCATCCACTGTATTCTATGCAAACCTCTCCATCGGTTTTAATAGCATTCCAGTTGAAGAACATCGGCTCTCTCGTCCCTACTTTCTCTCGTCTCTTTCTACTGTAAAAGCGCAAGAACACAGTAAACTAAGATGCATTTTTTCGGCGGCTGAGAAGCAAAGTAAGTACCTCTTCTAATCAGTGCCGTCCACAGAATCTCATTTGCGTGGAAACAGCTGTGAATATTGCTTTGCAAAGTTGGCTGTTGGGTTAGTCTATACAGCAGTTTAAAAACTGATAGCCCAGGTGCAGACCATGGAGGCAAGTGCACCAAAAAACGCTACTCGCAATTAAGCTTATTTATTTAAGGTGAACTGCCCACCTACGCAGAACAAAAGAAGCAAAACAAGAACACCAAGATAGAATATGAAGGAGCCACATGTGCGCGTCGTTCCATATAACTATTGAGGATAGAGGTTCCTATATTATATTGTTACGTACTCAGCAGGCACTGAGTGAGTCTGGGGTGTTTATTTAAGAGATTTAGCGACGGGGC
The DNA here is from genome assembly GCF_052857255.1 of Amblyomma americanum. Classification (NCBI taxonomy): domain Eukaryota; kingdom Metazoa; phylum Arthropoda; class Arachnida; order Ixodida; family Ixodidae; genus Amblyomma; species Amblyomma americanum. The sequence continues at coordinate 142,398,853 of NC_135498.1, forward strand.
GCAGAGCTCAAACCGATCAGACCGACCAGCTTCCTTTTTTCACTACGCTTCTGATCTCCTCTCCTTCGTCGTCTACGCAAAGCACGTTACACTTCCCCCTCCACAGACGAAGCCTCCCACGGCGAGCTAAGCAGTGCCCCGAGGGCTAAAGCGTTTGAGCCGAGCAATATACACCACATGGGTCTTTCGTGAGCATCGGCCGCTGTCAGTAAGGCGTGAGACGACGAAGTTCAAATCACTGATGCGCTCAAGCACAACCAAAGGGCCAGTGTAGTGGGACAGAAGCTTCTGACACAAACCGCGCTTCCGGAGCGGCGTCCACAACCACACTCGGTCGCCAGGGTCATAGGAGATAGGCTGGTGGCGAATGTCGTAGCGGTGTTTAGAGCGCTGCTGAGAGTCCAAAATGCGGACGTACATGGCTAGCATAGTGGTGAGCGTGCGGTTTGTGCGTTCGACGAGGCCATTCGTTTGTGGGTGATACGGTGTCGAGTGACGAAAATTGCATTCGCAGCGACGAAGAAGTGCTTCGACAACATCCGCAGTTAACTGGCGTCCACGATCACTGATGAAAACGCGAGGAGGTCCATGACGGGGAATGAGAAAGTGCAGGAGAAAATTACACACATCGGAAGCAGTGGCAGACGGTATAGCTGCTGTCTCACAGTATCGGGTTAGGTGATCAACACAGACGATCGCCCAGCGGTTGCCATTCGCAGACCGGGGAAAAGGGCCTAACAGGTCGATGCCCACTTGCTCAAATGGAGTGGTCGGAGGTGTGGCAGGGTGCAGCTGGCCTGGCGAACACGATGCAGGGATCTTGAAACGCTGACACTGGACACAGCTGGCCACGTATTGTTGAATCGTTTGACGCATTTTGGGCCAGTAAAAACGTTCTTGTGTGCGGTGAAGGGTCCGGAGAACTCCCAAGTGGCCTGACGTCGTATCGTCGTGCATCAGTTGAAGAACAGGGATTCGAAGGCTTTCCGGCACGACGAGAAGGAACCGTGCACCGCCGGGCGTGGAATTCTTCTTGTAAAGTAAACCAGCGAGAATACAGAAACGGGCAGCAGGGAAATGGCCGGCGGCGTCGAAGAGTGCTGTTAACGTCGTGTCCTTGCGCTGTTCAGTCTTGAACTGGTTAGCATCAGGAAACGTGGGTGAGACAGAAGCGAGGTAGTCGTCGAAGTTGTCGCCATCGCAAGCAGTCGTCGGATGCGGCAAGCGCGACAGACAGTCAGCGTCGGCGTGTTGACGACCGCTTTTGTACACGACAGTGAAGTTGAACTCTTGTAGCCGCAAAGCCCAGCGGGCAAGTCGGCCACATGGGTCACGAAGATTCACGAGTCAACAGAGTGAATGATGGTCGGTGACGATGCTAAAAGCATTGCCGTACAGGTAGGAACGAAAGCGTTGCACAGCAAAAACTACCGCGAGACACTCTTGTTCGGTAATTGTGCAGTTTCGTTCCGACTTGCTCAACGACCTACTGGCATAAGCTATCACATGCTGACCTCCGCCGTGGCGCTGGATGAGCACACCGCCAACTCTGACACCACTGGCGTCGGTGTGAACTTCGATGGGAGCCGACGGGCAAAAATGGCGCAGAATGGGTCCCGACGTCAGGAGAAATTTCAGATGGCGGAAGGCAGACTCACAGTCAGGGGTCCACTGGAATGGCACGTCTTTTTGTAGGAGGCACGTGAGTGGGAAGGCGACGTCGGCAAACCTCGGAACAAAACGGCGAAAATACGAGCACAGCCCTAAAAAACTGCCAAGTTCCTTGACTGATTGCGGCGCAGTGAAGTTGGTGACAGCCTCAACTTTCTGGGGATCCGGCCGGACACCGTCCTTATCAACCAAGTGACCGAGGACAATTATTTGACGTTCACCAAAGTGACACTTCTTAGAGTTAAGGACCCGGCCCGCTCTTTCAATGCAGTTGAGGACGATAGCGAGGCGGCTGTTATGTTCGCTAAATGTCTTTCCAAAGATCACGACATCATCCACATAACACAAACAAATCTGCCACTTCAGGCCACGCAAAATAGTGTCGATAAATCGTTCAAATGTGGCAGGTGCATTGCATAGTCCAAAAGGCATGACATTAAATTCATACAGTCCGTCAGGTGTGATAAATGCAGTCTTTTCTTTGTCGTTCGGGTGCATTGGTATTTACCGGTACCTTGACCTTAAATCAACCGAGGAAAAATATGAAACGGAGTGTAGACAATCGATGGCATCGTCTATGCGTGGGAGCGGATACACATATTTTTTTGTGATGACATTTAGGCGACGAAAGTCTACGCAGAACCGCCACGTATTATCTTTCTTTCTCACGAGGATCACTGGGGCCGCCCAAGGACTTGAAGATTCCTGGATAACTCCTCGGTTTATCATGTCATGAACATGTTGGTCTATTATCTCACGTTCGGTTGGTGATACGCGGTAAGGCCTTTGTCGTATTGGAGGTGCGGATCCAGTATCGATCACATGATGAATGCAAGAACGGGGAATGGGTACTAGAGGGTCTCTGGAAAAATCGAACACTGTGACATGCTTCGAAAGCAGTCCCACCAAAAGGCGACGCTCGGTCGTGGAAAGGGACTTATTAATCATGGCCTGAACTTTGGACTCTTCACTGGGGTGCCCCGGTTCTTCAAAAGCGTGATCACTGAGCGCCGCAACGGAAGCCGACAAGCCTTCCTCGAAATGTGCAAGCTTCATGCCACGAGGTAACACGGCGGGCTCTTCCGAATAGTTCACTGTCCACAGCGTGGTGTGGCCGCCACTAGTTACGCGGACTACGCAACGGGGCACGAGGACACTCTTCTTAGCACACGTCAGTGCAGTGGGTTCCACCACGGCATCGAAGGCATCACACAAAATTTTCGATGAAACAACCGGCACAAATCCGGCAGACATCGCCGGTACAACTGTGTCCTCTGACACAGAGAACGCTCCGAATTCAAGAGAGGAGCTTTCCACAAGAGCCGACATCAGAGTTGCGTCCAACGAGATCCCTCCAGTACGACAGTCTAATGTGGCACCGCACTGCTGCAAAAAGTCAATTCCAAGTATAACGTCATGTGTGAAACGTGACAGCACAGCAAATTCAGTCCTGAACACTTGACCACCGATAATAACGTTCGCAGAACAGACACCAAGGCGAACTAATGTTTCACCCCAACACCCCGAAGCACCACAGCCTGATCCCAACCAAACATTACTTTTCGACCCAAACTATTCTTGAAGTTCAAACTCATTATAGATACTGTCGCACCGGTATCTACTAACGCCATAGTTCGAATTCCGTCGATAAGCACTTCAAGTTTGTTCTTTAACATAAACACGGGAAGAGGGATTGATGATATCGACTCGCCGGCGGCCTCACCTCCATCGGCCGCGCCGTCTACTTTCCCGAAGGAGGCGAGTGGCGTCGAGGAGATGGTGAGCGTCGTTGACGTGAAGGTGGTGGTGTCAGGCTGCGGTCGGAGGCAGGCGAGGTGTTTCGCAGCAATGCCGCACGGTATCTACCCCAAGAGGATGTTGGCGTTGGGTGCTGAACGTCCGCATCGGAGTTGAGGGAAGTGTTCGGCCACAGGCGATGGTCTGGTTGCATCGGGCCTCGTCGGCGGCAGTATCGGGGTATATGTCCGGTCGTGCCACAGCGGTAACACACAGGTGGCGGGCGCCAGCGATCAACGTATGATGCTTGCCAAGCGTGGTCAGAACGTTGGTTGTAATCATCTCGAGGCTGTTGTCGCGCCAAGTCGCCTGTGTAGGCACGCCGTCTTCCCACAGACTGGTAGGCAGACTGTACCTCGCGGGGTTTCTGATCGGCAAAGTTCTGCGAAACGCCAGCTGGAACCCAAGAAGTAGATGGTGTTGCGGGCTCTGCCTGCAATGCGCAACCATCTTCCTGGGCGTCATCCCGGCGCACAGGGTCTTGATACCGGAGGAGTTCCTCGCGCGCAATTTGGCGAATCATGTCAGCCACTGACACTGGAGCAGCGACGTCAACGCTGGCGATGGAGGTGACATTCGCCAGGCGCCCAAAATTCGGCACAATACGACGAAGCTTCAAAGCCTCGAACGCTCTGCAATGCTTGATGACGTCGGCCGTCGACTTCAAGCTGTCTTTGCTAATAAGGAAGTTGTATACATCTTCAGCAATTCCTTTAAGTAAATGTCCGACCTTATCTTCTTCAGACATCCGCGGGTTCACTAGCCTGCACAACTTTACGATTTCTTCAATGTACATGGTGCAAGTCTCACCAGGTAATTTGGCCCGTTGAAGCAACGTCTGTTCGGCGCGTTTCTTTTTGGCAGAGCCGTCACCAAAACATTTCTTTATCTCTTCTATAAAACGTTCCCACGTGGTAAGAGAGTCTTCATGGTTATCAAACCAAATCAGCGCTGTCGCTTCCAAAAAGAATACGACGATGGCTAGCCTCACTGTGGCATCCCAGCCGTTATAGCGACTCACCCGCTCGTAATTAGTCAACCACTCGTCGACGTCTTCATCGGACCTTCCAGCAAATCCAGGTACTGGGATCGATACCCAGCACCTCCACCACAACTGTTACATACTCAGCAGGCACTGAGTGAGTCTGGGGTGTTTATTTAAGGTGGCGGTTCCACTGCCGCCATCTTGCGAGTAGTTCAAATTCTGCCACCAGGCTACGACACTGATCCATGACTGGGAAAGTGTCTACACGTCTTGCCCCTGAGCGACCCGAGACTGGTTCTGGTTGAGATGTGTTTCCGGTCCTTTCTTGACCCGCGCGCTGCGTGAACGCTTTTCTGTTGTTGCTGCGCCTGCCTTCAGAGGATTACAGATGAACCATGGCAAACCCGGCTGCTTGTCCCCGCCGTGCGTGGGGGGAGTTGTTGGCTGGGGTGGTTCGGCATGCTTCTTTCTCTGCCTGCTCCTTGCTGGTTTTTCCACAACCACACACGGTAGCCTTCTGCGGCTATGTAGCCAAGGCTAAGCATAGAGGGAAGAAGGGCCTTGTCGTCGCGAGTGGAGCTTCCTTTGTTCGGGTTATGGTTGTGGAAGGGTGAAGGGAAAAAGTTGGAGAGCCGGGACAAAGAGGGTACCGTCTTTGCCCAAACGGCATCGGAGGGGGAATTATCTTTGTTCGGGATAAGGATGCGCGGCACGGGAACAAAGGACCGCTTCCCTCCCTCTCTTGTTTAGCCTTGGTTCACTTGAGGGTATGTGCCGCTTCGTTCTTGCGTTGTACCCGACTACAGACTTTTCTATTTTCAATGTCGATACATATATTAGTGTTGGCAAAGAAAAAGAAAGGAAGAAAAATAATGCTGCCCAGCACGCAGTAAGCGAAAAGGGAAAGCGGACGACAAAAATAGAAAGGTGTGATATCATGCAAATTATACATGCTTTTTTATGTCCCAGGTATATACTTCTGGCGTTTTTTTTTTTTTGCAATGAACCTTATAGTTGAAGTCGGTGCCTTTCTTGTGCTCTTCTTTCTGCCCTCGTCTTTTGCGCGTACAATCACTTCGTCCCTGTTGATGCATAGTAATATTAGTAGTAGTCGGAACACTCCTGGTCTAGAGTGTAACCTGCCAACTCGAGCGCTGAAAAAAAAATATTTTTTTAACAAATAATGTTACATCTATGATAATACAACTGTAACAAAGACAGCTAGACAACTTCAGACAACGCTCGACGGATGCTTGTCCAACCATAGAATCTAGGGTTGGTGAAGAACAAGGTTTAGAGAAGTGGGCAACTGTCAATTTCTGTTTACCGCTGAGATGAATCGATATTGCACAAGAGACGTGAAATTGCTACCGAGAGGGTTATCACCGCAGCGTGTCGGAATGAGTTCGCCTCAGAAAAAAATATTCGTCGTACATGCGGCGGCATCTTGCAACCAATTCGGGACGGTCAATTTGAACAGAATTTTGCCAAGGTTTACAAAAATGCAGTATAGATGCATATCATTCACGAAGCGGACTAAGTCTAAACACTGAACGAGGAAGGGGGGGGGGGGTGTCAAAAAAGGGGCCAGCTATAAAGGGATAGTTCTGTAAGCACTTAGGGCGTCCCCCTCCCCTCTCCCGTTTGGACCCTGAACTGTGTGCTCTTATTTATGTTAGACGTACACCCCCCGTCAAAAGTATACGGCCCAAGGGGTTTGCTTGTGAGGCCTGCTGCGTGCCTCGTTATGCATGCTCAGCGACCGTGACCTCTCGAGAGAGGAATAGCATCGCTTCCTCAACCCTCCCTATGTTTGGAGTGCTAGATGTGCTAGGGAGCCCCGCTAAACAGCTTAGAAGTAAACCCCTTGGGCTGTATACTTTTGACGGGGACTGTACGTCTTTCTTCTTGCATCCAGTTTGCCTTATTAGGTTGCTTACTGCCTTTAGAATTTTCCATCGCGTGCTGAAATGTATATCTTACTCGCCTTGCGTAGATTTGCCCCGATTTGGGGTTGGTCAAAGATAGAAAAAGCGTGCGTGCGTGTGTGCGCGTTCACGCACGCGTACCTGGAAATTGAAGCGACAGCTGTTATTTTCACACCGTCCGTTGTCAGGCAACTATAACATCCTTGTAGTCATTTTTTGATATTTTTTTCCCGCGATATTTTATTTGACACTGAAATGCGATGTCAAGAGCGGCACGCTATGGAAGAACGTTGGCAGCTGCTTCCTTGTCTTGCTTCAGCTTCTCGTAATAATGCACGCGCTAAAAGCAGAGTGCATGCCTTTGTAGTTTTCGAAAAAATATATTGGGCGGACTACTGTCCATTATTTCAATGTAACCGGAGTGTATTGTCATATTTATTGCACAGGGAACACGCAAGAAACGTGTGTACAGTCATGAAATTTATGAGCGTGAATACGGGAGCGCATGGCAAGTATCCTCAAGACCTACTTGTGGCGACACGCGGCGGCTGCTTTTATCAACGTGGTGGAAAGGGCTATGCCGCCTTGCCTGCTTCCAGCAAGCAGAAGGACACACATCCCTTTCCACTTTGTTTATGAAGGCGACCGCCGCGTATCGACAAGAGTAGGGTTCGAGGCTATCTGCCACGCGCTGCTGTGTTCACGCTCATAAATTTCATGACTGTACTTTCGTGTTGAGCCCGCCCTTTGGTTTCATGGGTTAGTAGCAAATCATTTTGAGATGGGCCAGTTGCCATGCATTCACACATTCGCAGCAAAATAATTCGCTTACGATTTTTATTCCATACAACACCGTCCATTGCGTGCGACGCATTTTTTTTTCAGCAAATACTAAATGATTAGACGCACCGACCAGATCGCATTCTGTCCAGATCGCATAAACACTAACCTTTTTGTGATAATTATGCAGGTTCAAGTGACAAAAAATGTTCATGTGCGCAAATACATTTTTTTTTTCCGGAACTAAGCATTCCTTTATTGCTACACAATTTCCGCGTAATTTCGTAAGCAGGAGCACACCAGAATTACTGTAAATTTGTTGAGTTCAGCTATGTTTTCTTTGTGAGGTCGGAATTATGTGAAAAATGAGCTTTATAAAATTGTTATTTTCAGTTCCTACAGCGAAGCCGCAGTGTAATTATGGCCATGGAGTAGCGGCAAAGTAACGTGCGATCCTTTTTTTCGGCAATGGTAGGTAACGTAGGCGGTAACGCGTTCTTTTTTTAGCGTAACGAGTAACGTATTTAGTTACTTTTTTTCGATAACGCCTACAACACTGGTTGTACCCGACTTATAGATCCGTTCGATTCGCCTGTACCACATGAACTGGTTCCCGCGGCACTCCAGCTCACATGGCTTCATTTCAGCGGTGAAACACGGTGCGCTCTGAACCACGGCATTCGTTTGAAAGTAGTGCGAGTGTAGTTCAGGAAAACTGCAACCCTTCTCGGTGGTTAGTGCCGAAATAGTGCAGCTGCAGCCGCCATGAAGGCAGATGATATGTTTGCGCGTAGTGATAAACGGCGGAGACTCAAGTAATTCCACTCGTCGACAAGCTAGAACACTGCTCGAGTTCTCCAAAAAAACGGCTACACGTAACTGACATCACTGTAAAAAACAAAGACGTGCATGCAGCATGATGCACGTCGACACAGTTCAGTCGCGTTGTTTCGCGCCAGCTGTCACGAGGTGCACATGCACGCATCGAGGCTGGTTCATGGCAACATTTTATTTTAATGTGCTCTTTGAAGATTTCTTCACGAGATACGAAATGTTGGCAGCCGCTGATGTGGGGTGTAAACAGAAACAGCTGGCGGCAATTCACTGGCGTCACCAAGGCTAGCAGACGACCAGGCCTGCACTCGACCATCCGTTTTGGAAGCAGACAGTGCCAAACTGCGCTCAAACCACGGTGAAAGACATAGCCTACTCTTACACCGTGGCTCAAACTGCCGGAACTAGCGCTACACACTCAGGGGCACCGCCGCACAGCTTTGCCGAAATGGTACAGCGAGTGCAGGCGAATCGAGCGCTCTCCAACTTCCCCTCCACAGCGCTAGCCGGAACAACGAACAACCGGCGGCACGAGGCAAAAGCCTGTCTCCTTTCTTCTTCAGCAATGCCAAAGCTGTCCTCGAAAAATAAGACGACGCCTAGAATGCTTTTCGTAGCGTCAGGGAGAGGCGGGAGAGGCGATGGAGAGCGCGCGGCAGCGGCGGTGGCCCCGGCACGCTAGCTATGCGCCGCTACTGCGCATGCGCAACTGGCGAGCGCGGCGGCGGCACTTCTGAGTCACCGCCGCAGCGACGACGGCGGGCGCCGTGTGACGTCACTGCTCCTCGCGCATGCGCAGTACCTCCTTTCCTCAGCTCTGCGAAATGGCTAGGCGACTCGCGTAGTGTTGCTTTCGCAAAAAGCAACCCAGCAAAGCAATATGGTGTAAATCTGCTCGGAAGCTACAGAGGGCAAAATGGAAGGGAACGTGCAAATATCGTAGAGAAATGTGTCCCTCTCGTGAACACTTCCTGATTTTAGGTGTTTGGCAGCGCCACACTTGTCATTTTTCTGAACTGGGACCATTTAGTACATGTGCGCTAATGTAGATGGCGATACTTACTACATTTATCGCATGTCGCTGCGTTATTGCTATTATTGTTTGTAATTTGTGGACTTTGTAGTCGATAATTTTTACAAGTTGAATAAAAGAATAAGAGCCCGATATTTTAAGAGTATATTTACCTGTAAAATAGAAGCTGCGGAACGTTCCGAGAGCTTGTGCCCTTCATAAGCACAACGAAAAAGGTAGCTAAAATCAACATTTTTTCAACTAGACAGTGCACGTTCCCCAAAAGCCGTAGAGTAAAGGCGATGCTTAGCAGCGTAGAGCGCAGTACTAAGTTTCTTCACGCAAAATCTCAGAATTGTGAAGTGCTGGTTAACTGAACAGTATTGCATTCCGTTTTTAAATATTTCGAAAAAACGCTAACTTTGATCAGGATTAACTTTTAAACTAAAAAAGGCAGATGAACGAAATTTTCAGAATAGATGAGCGATTTGACGATCTCAAATTGTACAAGAAGTCGCCGCAGTGCAATGCATATCTCAAAAGTTATTGCAGATTATATTGTTCTGTTTTCTATGCTTTTCAAACTAGCGTGGCTAATAAACTAATCTATACACGTACTTCTAAATGCTTAAATATGCGCACTAACATCACATCTCAAAGTATTTTGAAAGATATTTGTCTAGGTGCAAGAGGTTTTTCACAATTTTGCATTTCCTGAGACAAGCTGAGCTCAACTGCCAGTTTTCATCTTTGCGTTTTCTTTTACAGTTGAAACAAATTTGCAGCTACCGTTAAAACAAATGCATCTTTTGAAAGCAGACAAAACTAGCTTTTCGTAGATATCTGAACCATATTTATGAAGCAAACGAGCGAGGTACAGTCGACGTACAAATATCACCAAAAATGGTTCCCGCTCACCGCCAGTGTGGGACCGCCACCTTAAGAGATTTAGCGACGGGGCGCAAAGCTCAAACCGATCAGACCGACCAGCTTCCTTTTTCTCTACGCTTCTAATCTCCTCTCCTTCGTCGTCTACGCAAAGCACGTTACAATATAACTACAGGTGAAGGCGAAGCTTTCGAGCTGATTTTGGCCGAAAAAAACGCGTGCAATTCACACATTGCACGTGAGCAGGTACATAGCTGTGTAGGGAAAAGCAGGAAAAGGAAAACTTTTGCAGAGTGAAACGTTTCCAGAGTGAAAACTATTTAGTCACGCAAGTCTGGGTCGCTATTTGAAGTCGGTGGTTTCAGGTTGCAGTTCGGCGCAGCATAACTTTTAACTGGAAGGGCGGCCCAGATGTCCAAACTATAAAGTGCCTGCGGGGGTGGCTGGGAGCTTGTGTCGACAGTAGCGCAGTGCCTCAGTGACGAGTGAACAGGAACAATATGTGTGTGTATTGTTAAGCTAGGCGCCAGATATCGGGACAAGGGCGTTTGAGTATGCGGTGACTGCAGAGGCCACGTAGTGAGGAATGTGTGCGCTTGTCATAAGATTCGAGAACAGCGATTGTGAGGAAGGAAAAATGGAGATGGCGACGGTGTCATAGTGTTTTGAGCCTCTTTATTCGACGTTTGCGGTGGGAGCTGACACCTTTAGGGTTGTAGTCCTCCCACCAAGGAAGAAGGCTGCTCGGTGATGTGTCCCGAGTCAGGGCATGCGCGTGTTCGTTCCATTCCCCTTCCAAGTGGCAGGGGCCCAAATCAAGAACGAAGGTCGAAGAACGAAGAACGAAGCTATGATGATGTGGCGGTCAAGCATATTGCGCTTGATAAAGTTGTATGACAGCGCGCAAGGAGGTGGAGTGCCAGCAGGGTGTGGTCTCTTTTTACCTCCCGCACAGATTTATTTATTTACAACGGGCAAGTCGAGGATATCTCCCATGGTGGTATATTCCGCGAAAATTCCGCATTTTTCGAGGAATTTGTTCTAGTTTAGGAAGCCGTTCTGAAGCCATTATTAGCGGTCCATAATTGAGTCATCTCTTCTGTCTCGTTTTGTGGACAATTGGACCGGTCGGCTACCACTCGCAGTCCACCTGCGGCTTCACTTTCGTGACAGTGTCCACAAGAGCATAGGTACTCCGATGTGTCACGCTTGTCACGCTACTAATCCGCGTGGAATCAAAAGTGTTTTTTATTCAGAATGTTTACCATTAAACGTAATGAGAAAGGGGAAGGGTATATGCGAGAAAGTTAGAAAGAGTGTAGCTATGCCTCGCTTAAAATGTGGCAAAAGTTGTGGATAAAGTGATTATCAAGTGTCCACTTGCGATAGTCCTTTTCCTTTGCAGTAGAAGAATACTGCCCCACTGCTGACATCCTGCCGGCGCAACCGCGCGGATGAATTCGTTTCTTTGCTCCTGGTTCCTAATTACTGCTGTAACGTCATCTTCCCCTGGCACCCCTGTTGCTCTGCAAGCTTGTCCTATCATGGTATACCTGCTCTCAGCAAGTCTGCCGTTTGTCGGTGACAACAAGTGAATGAGTTGTTTGTTTAATGCAGGAACCCCAGTTTTTCCGCTGCATCTACTTTTTAATATCTGCGGTTCCCATCATCCACTAGTCTTGCGGGTAAATAATTGTGGATGGCATACCATGGGCACAGCTGGCAAAGGACAGAGTTAATTGGAACGGCATAGGGGAGGTATTTGTCCTGCAGGGGGTGAAGTCAGGCTGATGATGACCATGATGGGTGGCATTTGAGCCTTCGTGTGGGCAGCGAAGTTCAAGTTGATCCATGCTAACTGCAGATATTCAGAAGAGGCGAAATCTTAGCAAGCATAACTTACCTGGCACAAAGTGGAATAGAATTTTTAAAAAGCTAGGGGGATTCCCTGGAATATCTGACCAAACCTCTTCCCACCTCGGGTTATCGATCAATTTTGTTTCGCGCTACCATATGCTAGCCGTGCCGGTTAGTTCAGTTGGTAGATCAACTGCCCCACTGAAGCGATGGTCCTGGTTTCGAACCCCTGACCAAGACTAGTTTTTCTTCTACTACACAATATTTCTGCGGAAGCTGTGTAGCTTTCTTTGTGGCCGTGTGGCTGCACTTGTGTGGATGCCAGTGAGTATATTATTACTTTGGTTTTCTGCATATTAATTTTTCTGCTCTGCCTGTTCAAGTCATTGATCAAGCTTGCAATCCATCCTCTGATTGACTTAGCGAGGCAATTTTGTTAGTACATCGCAGGTTACTAAGGTATTTCCACTAATTGTTATCCCCAACGGTTTCCAATCCAGGCATCTGAATACCTCCCGTAAACAGGCAATGAATTTTGACTCCCTGCCTGCCATCATTTATTATCCAAATTTTATTGCTGACTACACTGACGCGCACCCGCTACCGCACCGTTATGAATCTGAATTTGCAGATAAGGAATATGAAAAGCCCAGCTGCTCAAAACATTACGTGCTAAGATCTTTGAGGACTGCAAGAGGTCGTATAGACTTCCCACAGGGAGTTTCACTGCTTCCTCTCAAGCCTAATTTTTCCATAGCATGAGAAAATAAACCGTGAATGAACTGCAAGGTGCTGAAAAATTGACTGGGAACGATTGTTGCGAAACAATGCGGGATTGTTTTCAGATAAACACGCCACGTAAGGCAAAAAGTTCCGATCACAGGTTATTGGCGCATTTAACCTCTTTCTAAATGCCGCAGCCGCAAGCAGTACAGAAGCTGTGTTCAGCAGCAGACGCGCATAACCACCGCGGACGGGATACAGCTTGGGTAGCGCTGATGAGTGCTGCAGAGTTTGCAGCATAACCTCTCACCAGACAGCAGGGCGCAGATTCGCACTGCTGTCGCTTTCTTTACGAAACACTCCATGCAGCGTAACGTTATAGTTTGCTTTTTGGGTACCTTACCGGTGCTAAATCTTTCCATGAAGTCTCAAGCGGTGCATCTTGCTTGAAAACCAAACCAAACTGAATCCAGCAGTGCATATACCATACCAAGTGTTTCAGGCAAGACTATATAAGTAATTGTCAAAAATAGTTTTTTTAGTAAAAATATGTCTTTCTCGACATATTACTAGTATTGGCGGATACTAGACAACCGAATAACCACGTAAGTAGTCAAGCTGTTTAACTAATTTTTAATAATAAATTTTGAACTTTAAGAGTTAGACGCCTAGTTGCAAGCAGAGATTTCTAGCCGGCCATTACCAATAGCCATATTCGTTTTTAGAATTTAAAAAAAAAGCGATTTCTCTTGGCACTGTGGCTAGACAAAATTCGGCTATTTCGACTAGTTACGTGCACTGGAGGGGCTGCTTTGCCTGCATGCTTGGAAAACCACATGTATTTTGGCAAGATGTAGACAGATTTTGTTGAGCCACAGCCCCGAAGATAATCGCGTTTTCGAAATGCTGAAATCTGGCATTAACGACCGGCTGGAAATCTCTATTTGCAACCAGTTGCCAAGCTGTGACCGTTAAAAAGCTAATTATCATAAATTAGTTCCCAGTTTACTACTTACGACCATTCACTGGCTTTCCGTTTTCCGCCAATACTTGCTGTGATGACCCCCCATAATGCGCAGGTCCACACGGGACGGAGAGGCAATGAGACACCGTATGGCTCAGTTTAAACAAACAGATATATTCAATAATTACACATGATTATGATTATACATCAGAGGCTGGGGCGTCCGAGCTTACGTGCCGACGACTTCGTGGGGACGATGGAGGGGCTCCGGAGTTGAGCTCGATCGGTTGCTGGCAGAAGCTGCACGCCGTCGGGCTTCGGCGCTGAAGGCCCCCCTTGGCGAACGATGTCGTCCTGAGAGTAGCCTCTTCCGTGCTCCTTGTCGATTTTTATATCCTCTTATCCCCGCACTACTTAGGGTGAGGACGCCCACGCCGGAGTGGGGGGGGGGCCTAGGGCTTTCACTTGGGCGCACAAACACACCACCGCACTTATGGTCTCGCCCCCCTCACGTGTTGAGTCCGAGGGAAAGAAGGTTGTCGTCGAGGTAGCGTCGGCTGTGGTAAGGCGCGCTCTGGCTGGTTGACGGTTCCCGCGGGTCACAGACCTCCGTTCTCCATCAAATGACACTCGCCACTCAAGGCCGGAACGCGAGGTCACTAAAAGGCCGGGAAAGTGGTCCCTTGTCCTGGGATGTGCTCGGAAGGGTTGATTGATGAAGCCCGCCGTCTTGCCACGGGGCCAGGCCCGCCGAAACGAGGCCCCTTTGTCCCCGGGACGGCCACAGCAATTGGGGAAGATAACGCCCGTCTCCCCGCGGCGGCGGCGGCGGCGGCGTTCGACTCGTGCCGACACTATGAAAAGGGGGTCCGGTTGTGCTTAAACCCCTTCGTTCTGGTCGTTCACACTCAACAAGTATGGCTCGGTAATTGATGATGCCGCTGTCACCTGGGTCGTCTCCGTGCGGTCCACGGCGGCAGGCCCGAAAGCAATCCCACTCAAGTTGCTTGCGGCCATATACAGTAGAAACATGTCTGCTGGCTGCTTCCAAAACGAGACCGGCTGTCGCCGTTCTCCTCTCTTCCAGCTGAATTGTTTTCCCTTGAGTGCTTTCGCCGCCACTGGGGGCTCCGTCTACGCCGCGCCGTCGAACGCGGACCCTCGTAGCACACACAAGGAACGTCACACTCGCTCACCCTCCAGAAGAATGTTCTCCGAACATTTGAGTCCATGCAGCTCCCCTTGTCTTTCTGAATCGCCTCGCACAGTGCGTCCGACAAAACACTTTTCGCTGCACTCAACACCACTGCGCAACACCATATGCCTCCGCTGTCATAACTGGCGTCTCCAGGGGCAGTACTGATCTTCTTTTACAGATAAACATGAAACTCAGCACCCAAGCCTCTCATTTCTAGTCCAAACTGGACGAAATAAATTTACCGCAGTTACAAAGGAGCTCCCACTTCTAGCACGATCACGGCACAGACAAAAATATAGATAACGAAAGGAAGTAGGGCAGGTTCTGCATGCGCTCCGCATGCTCTCCTGTGAAGGCGATACTTAATGACAGAAAGGTTTAACTACCAACTCCGATAGCTTAACACATAAGCACACAGCAATGTTATGAGCTGCAGCATTACACAATTCTAACGAGTTCACAACTCCGCTCTGTTTACGCCATTAGTCCGACTTAGCTTTCCGATTTCGCGGCGGATATCGGCCTTCATGAGTCATACTAAGTAAGTCTGTGACCCTTTGTCTGCTTTGGGACTCGCGAGGGCTCGTGGCAGGAGCCTCTCCTGGCGTTATCTGCGCGGCAACCTCGCGCGCTTCTTCTTCTAGCAATGCATGAAGTAAATCCGGTGGCATTCCGGCCGTCACCTCTGGCGCCTGCCGAACAAATGCAGGAGAGGGCGTTTCTTGCGAACTATCTGCGCGCTCCGCTTCACTTCTGTCCCCATCAAAATCCGCGCTTTCCGTTTCCTCATTTCGTGAATACTGAACCGGTGCCGACTTGAGGCAATTTTCGTGTATCCTTATCAAGCGCCGGTTCACGTCTCGGACTCTGAAGTTTACCGGAGAAAGCTTCTCGACAACCTCGCACGGTCCTCTCCACTTCGTCTGGAACTTACGAGCTAGCCCAATCTGCCTTTGGCAGTTTTCAATGTACACGCTGTCCCCCACATCAAACGGCGCGTCTCTAGCACTGCGATCGTGCACCTCCTTCCTGCGCTTCGCCGCTTTCTTTAAGGCCTCCTTTGCGATGTCCCTCGCCACTTGCAAGCGCGATTCTAGCTCAACCTTATAGTCGTCCAGTGAAGCGTATGGGACACGACGGGGGCCCTCTGGCACTTCACTAGGCTGGTCCGGGTCTCGGCCGTAGAGAAGAAAGAATGGCGATTCGCCCGTGCTCTCGTGTGCTGCGGAATTGTAGGCAAACATTGCATACGGGAGCCACAAGTCCCAGTCCCTCCGGTCGCGCGAAACAAAATGCCACAGGAACCCGGCCACGGTTTGGTTCAGTCGCTCCACCGCGCCGTTGCAAGCCGGATGGTACGGTGTTGTCTGCTTCTTAGCGATCTTAAGCAGCTCGCAAACTCTCCTCATTAGCTGCGACACGAAGTTCGTTCCCCGATCTGTCAAGAGTTGCCTCGGGGGTCCATGTCGGAGCACGATCTGTTCGACAGATGCTCTTGCAACCGTGTCTGCCTTCTCATATGGGAGTGCTACCGCTTCCGCGTATTTTGAAAGGTGATCGACAAATACTAAAATGTACTTGTTTCTGGAAGTGGTCGTGGGCAATGGGCCCATTATGTCCATACCTGTCCGCTCGAAGGAAGCCGAAACCTCAGGGAACGGCTGAATTGGAGCTGGTCTTCGTCCCTTGGGTGTTTTTCTTTCGAGACAGGAATGTCACTTCGCACAGTAGTCTCTAACATCCTGTCGCATGCCACTCCAAAAGTACAAACGCTCCACACGCCTGCGTGTCTTCGCTACGCCAGAATGACCGGCGCATGGCGCATCGTGAAACGCGCGAAGAGCCCTTTCTGTCCACGTCCACGACCGAGGTATGACGACTCTCTCCCAAGCGGTTTTCTCTGGTCTCCCTTTCCTGGTTGGCCTCGTGCGCCGACACAGGGTGCCGTCTTTGCCAATGAAATAACCTAGCTGTTCGGGGTGAGACGGTGCGCCCTCTAAGCTTTCGATTATTCGCTTCAGGTCAGGATCTTTGCACTGCTCTGTGCGTAATTCGGCGGGGTCGACTACGGGGACAAACTCATCTATAGCTGCCACGGCAGCTGTGCGGCTGAGTGCATCAGCATTCAGATGTGTCTTTCCTGACTTGTGCTAAATTTCAAACCAGTATTCCTGCAGGCGTAGATTCCATCTAGCGAGTCGCGAGCTTGGGTCCCTGACACTCATCACCCATTTCAGAGGATGGCAGTCTGTGACTAGCTTGAATTTGCGGCCGTAAAGGTAGCATCTGAAGTGCTTTACTGCCCAGACAACGGCGAGGCACTCCCTTTCCGTAGCTCCGTACGTTTGCTCTGTGGGGCTCATCTGTCGGCTTGCAAAAGCAACGGGATGTCCTTTGCCCTCGATAACCTGAGATAGCACGGCACCAACTGCGAACTTTGACGCATCTGTGGCCATAACGAAGGGCAAATTAAAATCCGGGTGGCGCAACAGCGGTGCACTCATTAGCTTCCTTTTCAGGGCACCCAAAAGCATCCTCCGCGTTTTCGTCCCAGCGAAAGGCGACATTTTTGGCTGTCAAGGCGGTGAGCGGCTGAGCGAGCTTGGCGAACTCCTCTATGTGCCTTCGGTAGTAACCGATCAGGCCGAGAAACTGCCGGACCTGGCGGACGCTAGTCGGGGATGGAAAATCCGTGACAAACCTTAGTTTCTCAGGGTCCGGTCGCACGCCGTCAGCTGAAACAACGTGCCCGAGGTATTTCACCTTGTTTTTGAGGAATTGGCACTTAGAGGGCTTCAGCTTGAGACCCGTTCCTCTTAGTCGCACCAAAACCTGCTCAATATCGCGCAAATGGTTCTCAAAACTGTCACTGTATATGATTATGTCATCCATATACACGAAGCACAGCCTCCCCAGAAGACCTGCCAGGATAACATCAGCGGTTCTCTGCCAGACAGCAGGGCTGTTGGCCAGACCCATCGGCATTCTTTTCCATTCATAGTGCCCTGAGTGCGTGTTGAATGCCGTTTTCTCGGCATCAGCCGGATACATTGCTATCTGCCAGAATCCCGCCGCCATGTCCACTACCGTGAAGTACCTGGCAGAGCCCAGCTGAGAAAGCGTCTCCTGTATATTGGGGATGGGGTATGGATCGATGCGAGTTACGGCATTTAGTTTTGCGGTAGTCCACTACCAATCGATACGAGCCATGTGGCGTTTCCACCAATAGTGCTGATGCTCCCCAGGGTGACTTTGAGTGTTCGACAGTGCCGCGATCAATCAGGTCCTGCACCTGCCGCTCCATCTCATCACGTTGGGAGTAAGGAATCCTGTACGCACGCTGGTAAACGGGCGATGAAGTGCCGGTTTCTATCCTGTGCTTTATAACGCCACAGCAGCCCAAATCCAGATTGGACGCGGCGAATACCTCCGAGTAGTCGTTCAGCAAACCAGCCAGAGCCTCCCTCTCCCTGTATTTTACGTGAGAAAGATCGAACGACACCTTTCGAGAAGCCGAAGGACTAGCATGCTCTACAGTTGCGAGTACCGTATCGGTGGGCTCACGTTTCTCTATCGCAGAGGTGAAGAAAGCCAATGTTTTGTTCTTGGGAAGGCTCAGTGGCTGCTGGCTACAGTTAACCACCCGTAGGGGCACTCTGTGGGCGTCATTAACTGTCACGAGGCACGCGGCTGCCTTCAGGCCATTGCTGAGAGAGTCGACCGGCTCAAGCACTCCCACGGCGCTGCTCTCTACATCTGAAGGCACAAACGCGTACAAAATGTGCTCCGACCAAGGAAGGACGACCGCCTCATCGACCTGCCTAACGGCAACCCGCGAATATACCTTCTCCAATGATCCCACTGTTTGACGGGTGTCAATATCGGTAATGCGAATCTCAGCCCCTCTCCTGTTCAAAAACAGAACTTTTGAGCCGCCCGCATTAACCTCTTCCTCAGAGAATGAGACTACTACCTTCCCTTTCCTCAAAAAATCCTGCCCTAATATACCTGACACTCCGTTTGGCAGAGACACCAGGTGACACAGGGGTGCTCCAATGCAATTCCGCCGAGAGAGAAGTGTAACCGGTAGAGTCCACTTATGCCAAGAGGATCCCCCGTTATGCCTACAAATTTGGTTGCCATACCACCAGACGCTTCCAACACCTCGCGGTCCCCCTTCCTTCGAAGCGTGTTAAAACTGCTCTCATTAAGCAATGTCACCTTTGACCCCGTATCTATCAACAATTCTATGCAAGAACCATTTAACTTGCAACGCACAACAGGGCATGCCTCGTCGGCCACACAAACTACCACCACCTCATCATCCACTGCTCCCTCCCCACGCTCCTCAGGCTGGGGAGGACTATCTAGTTTTTTGTCTCGGTATCTGGAGCCCCGCTGTAGGCTTGCTTAGGGCGTGTCTCGCCTGCTTCTCTTTGTGGCTCCCCACGGCGCACGTTTTGGCAGAACCTGGCGATGTGTCCGCGACCCTGGCAAGCGAAGCATACGATTTCTTCAAAATCTCGCATACCGCGCCTGTAGCTTTGTGGCGGTCTCCGGTTTCCCGCGAATGGGCGCTATTGAGCGCGCGCTTCAACCTGGCGTTCCACCTGCTGAGATAGCAGCTGTTCTAAGCGATCTAACCGCTCTGTCAAGAGAGGAACCTCAGGGTTGAGCACCGCTCTCTCTATGACGCGTACTCTCGCTGCGGCTGTCGTTAACGCCTCATTTCGTTCCTCATCCAATGCGGCCGCCACGGCTTGGTCGAAATTGCTCGGCTTGCGCGAGAGCACGAACCGGCGCACGGGGTCTTGCAGACCAGCCACGAACAAAGCGGTCATTTCCTCTTTAAGTAGATCCTCCGCGTATTTCTTCCTTAGCTGGTCCCCTTCCTCCTCCCTGCTTAACGTATCGCGTGCTAGGCGCTGAAGCCGCGACGCAAACGTTTGCACGTCCTCCCCTACCATCTGTCCGGCGTCACGGAACCTCTGTACCCGCACGTGACGTGGTTCAGTGCCGAAATGCTCATACGCGAGCTTCTTAAGTTCCGCAAATGATTTTGTGGGTTTTACTTTTTCGTCTCGCCATGCAAAATCATGAGCAGCTTCTGCCATCTTACACCTCGCCATTCCCAGCATTTGAGCATCGGACCATCCACCCATTTTCCCAATCTCTTCTAGCATGGAAAAGAAATCGCAGATTGGAACCCCTGTCTTATCTCCTGTAAACGTCGGAATGACGCTTCCTAATGCCAGCATGCTTGCTCCGAGCGACGGCTGTGGAGTGGGAGCTCCCTCAGATATAGACATATTTTTTTTTTCACTCAAGCCCTCCGGTGCCTCAAGCCTCTCAAATGGGGGTAAAAGTCCCACAATCAGTCCCGTGATTCCCTTTTGATTACAATTTTGAAGTCATGAATGTCGCAGCATTCAGAGGACATTTGCTTTTGAGACCCCACTTCTGACACCAGTGTGATGACCCCCCATAATGCGCAGGTCCACACGGGACGGAGAGGCAATGAGACACCGTATGGCTCAGTTTAAACAAACAGATATATTCAATAATTACACATGATTATGATTATACATCAGAGGCTGGGGCGTCCGAGCTTACGTGCCGACGACTTCATGGGGACGATGGAGGGGCTCCGGAGTTGAGCTCGAACGGTTGCTGGCAGAAGCTGCACGCCGTCGGGCTTCGGCGCTGAAGGCCCCCCTTGGCGAACGATGTCGTCCTGAGCGTAGCCTCTTCCGTGCTCCTTGTCGATTTTTATATCCTCTTATCCCCACACTCCCTAGGGTGAGGACGCCCACGCCGGAGTGGTGGGGGGGGCCTAGGGCTTTCACTTGGGCGCACAAACACACCACCGCACTTATGGTCTCGCCCCTCTCACGTGTTGAGTCCGAGGGAAAGAAGGTTGTCGTCGAGGTAGCGTCGGCTGTGGTAAGGCGCGCTCTGGCTGGTTGACGGTTCCCGCGGGTCACCGACCTCCGTTCTCCATCAAATGACACTCGCCACTCAAGGCCGGAACGCGAGGTCACTAAAAGGCCGGGAAAGTGGCCCCTTTTCCAGGGATGTGCTCGGAAGGGTTGATTGATGAAGCCCGCCGTCTTGCCACGGGGCCAGGCCCGCCGAAACGAGGCCCCTTTGTCCCCGGGATGGCCACGGCAATTGGGGAAGATAACGCCCGTCTCCCCGCGGCGGCGGCGGCGGCGGCGTTCGACTCGTGCCGACACTATAGAAAGGGGGTCCGGTTGTGCTTAAACCCCTTCGTTCTGGTCGTTCACTCTCAACGAGTATGGCTCGGTAATTGATGATGCCGCTGTCACCTGGGTCGTCTCCGTGCGGTCCACGGCGGCAGGCCCGAAAGCAATCCCACTCAAGTTGCTTGCAGCCATATACAGTAGAAACATGAAAGGGGGTCCGGTTGTGCTTAAACCCCTTCGTTCTGGTCGTTCACTCTCAACGAGTATGGCTCGGTAATTGATGATGCCGCTGTCACCTGGGTCGTCTCCGTGCGGTCCACGTCGGCAGGCCCGAAAGCAATCCCACTCAAGTTGCTTGCAGCCATATACAGTAGAAACATGAAAGGGGGTCCGGTTGTGCTTAAACACCTTCGTTCTGGTCGTTCACTCTCATCGAGTATGGCTCGGTAATTGATGATGCCGCTGTCACCTGGGTCGTCTCCGTGCGGTCCACGGCGGCAGGCCCGAAAGCAATCCCACTCAAGTTGCTTGCACCCATATACAGTAGAAACATGTCTGCTGGCTGCTTCCAAAACGAGACCGGCTGTCGCCGTTCTCCTCTCTTCCAGCTGAATTGTTTTCCCTTGAGTGCTTTCGCCGCCACTGGGGGCTCCGTCTACGCCGCGCCATCGAACGCGGACCCTCGTAGCACACACAAGGAGCGTCACATTGCAATACTATGCCGCAAAAGCCATATTTTTACCCAAAAAAGCCTGCTTTTCAAACTTGCTCAGTCATCTCTGAAACACCTGGTATTTTCGAAGTTGTCGGCAGCGTTGCCGTCGCTTTCTCATGCGAGCTTGCAACCTATATGGAACGTGTACTCCGAGAAGGCCATCTTGGATGAGCTTTGCCTCTTAGAAAAGGACGAAGAAGAAATATCCGAGCAGAGATGGCCGCGGCTCCCAGGCCACTCCCGAAGGGAATCCTCCGCGGCAGCAACCAGCAGCCCCTGACCCAAGCCGAGGCCGCGCCTCCTGTCGCTGAATGCGGGGGCCCCGGCCTTGTGCCCCTGGGGGGTGCGGCTCCAGCAGAACCCGGGTTCGACCTAGCCGACAGTAGTACCCAGGCGGCCTTGGCCTCGTTCGCCCTGTGCGCGCTCTGCGGCCTCGCCGTGGTGGTGTCGGCCGCCTCCTTCTACTTGAGTCGCGCCGCGGCAAGCGGGAAGGACGACATCAGGACGACCTCTGCGGCACTCGTTACTGTCACCGACACCAAGGCGGCCACCGCCAAGGAGTCACCGCAGGCCCGCGTGGCCCATGTCCAGCCGAGGAGGACCAGCGGCGCCAGTATTCCAACAGACGCCGAAGAATGGACCTCGACGGCTGCCGAAGGTGTGTCAGAGACGCACAACAGGCCAGGACACTAATATCTGCTAGGCCTGGCGGCTGCTTACAATTCTTCCTATACACCCGAGTGAGATTGCTCCGTGAAGGCTCAGGCCCTCTTGCCTTCGTTTCCGACCCATATTGTCGGCGACTCGCTTTTGGTGCTCCATGACTATCTTTTTTTTTCTTTCTTTCTGACCGGCAACATTATTGAACCGCGCGCATTAATTCCGTGATTCTTTTTTCACTTAAGACTGCCTTACGTGATCCGCGATGCGTTGATTAAAAATATAACTGTTTATATCAATAGATCGATCTGTGGCGGAAATATTAGTCACTCCTCAGAGAACTAGAGTCTTGAGTGCTCCCTGAAACTGTACCTGCAGGCGAGTGTCTGAGAACGAATTGGACTTGATTGGAGCTTACATCTCGGTAAGCAGGCCACCTCTAGAAATACAAGTGCGAAGGCCATGTTGTCACGGCGATGCAGCGCTAAAACACAACATAAGGCGCTTATAGAATTCATTGCACTTGTAAGATTTCGCCGCCACTTCATTTCTTGGGATACGACATTCTTGCAGATAATCGTTGGTATTTTTCGAACTTTTTTTCATAAACCCTTGCATCTCCTTCTCTTACTGCGTCAAGAACGCCAAGGTTGGCCATGGGCATAACTGTTGTCTCACTTGCTCTTGGATTGTGTGGCATAGCTTTGTATGATGTTAAGGCAGCAATGAATTTTTTTCAAACCTGCGATGACGCCTTCATAAGGCTTATGACACTAATGTTATTGCGCAATTTGTTGTAGCTGACTTTCGCTCTGCGTTCCCGAGCATTATCCCGATGAGTAGAAATTTAACTATAAGGAAAGGAAAAATGAGGGCATCATTTTGGCTGATGTTTGTGTTGTTATTAAGTTGTGAAATTATACAATTTAAATAGCAATGTAAAATCATTGATTACATCTTCAGTATGTTGTGTTGTGCGGGGTTTTACGGCACATAGTCAGCTAAGGTCATCATGCGCCAAGCCCAAGGTATAGAATAAGTTTCCTGTAGAATGTTTGCAAATGGGAATTATTGTCAATGGTGTAGATGGCCTAAAAGATTTTACTGTCTAATAATAACAGACGAGAAAAAATTTCGAAATGGCTAATTGTAAAAGCCTTAAAAAGGTCAGGTAGCCTCAGCGGCTGTCTTTGGCTGGGCAAGGATCCTGAGGCTCCCAACCAATCAAATAAAAACCTCAGCCTTCTCTCAAGAAAGAGGAAGTGGATGCTGAGGTTTATCATTATATAAAGCGAGCCAGTGGTTCAAAATTTACAGCCTTTTAAGTACGCCTGCTTTTCCTAAAAGCTAAAAATAGAAGGTATGTTAACAATGGCATTATCATCTAAGAGCAGTGTTGGATGAAAAGGGAAGCATTTTTAATGAAATTTAGTAAAGTACTTTTTCTTAGTTTTCCAGTTTCACACGAGAGAATTAAATGTGGTTAACCATAAGTTCATCTCCGCATTCTTCGCCAACAGGCTTGTCTTGTATTGTTAGCAGGAAGTTGTGCGTATGGTGCGTGTGGCCTATTAGGAGACGGCATAATATCACTTCCTTGAAACGTTCCTGGTGCACACACTACTGAAATTCACCAAAAACGGTTTTACCAAGTGTAGTTTATCATTTCCTTCACTGCTCCAAGCCGACTGCCATTTTCTTAGTTTCCTTTCTACTCAATTCATGCACTCAATAAAGGCTATATTTAATTTTAATTTCGTTGCCACGAGCGTTAGCAGCACACAAATCTGCTCTCTCGTTGCCTTTTATTCCGATATGAATCAGGATCCAGCAGAGTTATATGTTTTGTCCTCGAGATATGGCTGTTACTATATTGTGTATGATGTCAGCGAGTATAGGAGTGATTGCGTTTCTAGAGTGGAGAGCTGTAAGCACACTTAAGGAGTCTGTGTAAATAATACTGTTTGGGAGGTTTTCGTTTACTATTTTTATCTATGGCTACGCAGAATGCGTAACTTCCTGCAGTGAAGATGGATGCGCACTGCGGAAGTCGTACTCTTTTTTCCGAATTACCTCGCACCACTTCGCTTCCTATGTAAACATCTGTTTTTGAACCAGCAGTGTAAAAGTCCGTAAAGCTACTGTATTTTTCATCGAGTGCAAGGAACTGTTGTAGCATATGTTGTTGTGGAGTTTGTATTTTACGGAAGTGTTTAAGAGTGAGATCACAGATTACAGGAAAATTGTACCATGAGGCAGTTTACTTCGTCTTCTAGCAACGCCAGGTAATGTACCCTGTACGCCGAGGTTTTGGCAGATCTCTTCAAAACGCAGGATAGTGGCCTTATAGCTAACGGTTTATTGTCAAATAGTGTTCTAGATGAGCAGTTTCTGACTATTTGGGGACAGGTGTGTTTAGGTAGTGAACGAATTTTTAAAATGTACTAGAATGTGAGCGTGGTTCTTCGGTCTGTAAGTGATGGTTCGTTGGTTTCCACATAAATACTTCTTATGGGTGACGTCCTCTATGCACCGTTGGAAAGACGCAAAGCTAAACTGTGAACTGATCCAGCCGTTTAAGGCACGATTGACTCACTGATCCATAAACTATGCATCCATAACGTAACGTTGAACGAACTACTGAGCGGTAAATTTGCAAAAGACAAGTCCTATCGGAACCGCAGTGACTTCTTAAAAACGATTTAAATATTTTTAAAGTCTAAAGGCTTTGACTTTCAAATTCTATATGTATCGGAAGAAAGTGAGGTTTTTGTCTAAAGTTACACCTAAAAATTTATGTTCTTGTTTTATTGTGAGAACGGATCCATTCATGTACAGGGTGGGATCGGGCTGCAGGCCTCTCCTAGAGAGAAAAGGACGGCAACTGTTGTGGGGAAAACTTAAAACCATTTTTATCTGCCCAATTACTAATTTTGTCTAATGTGAGTTGTATTTGTCTTTCACATATTGTATGTATGAATGTTTGAATGCTTTCCGGACAGCGTTTTCCAGCCGGACAAGATGGTCCGCCGTTGAACAAGCTTTTCTGAAACCGCACTGAGTGGAGATCGAGCATTTCTCGAGATTCAAGGATAAACATTAACCAAATATTCACTACGCTTTAGAAGGACTTGGCAAGGTAGCTGGTAAGCACTATTGGCCTGTAACTAGTAGAAGAGGTTGGGCGTTTTCCAGGTTTCAGGAATGGTACAAGTGCTTTTTCCAAGCCTCGGGCGTTTTCCCCAACGCCCAGATTTTGTTTTAAAAATTTCAAGAGTGCTTCTATCGAAAGTTCTGCCAAATCTGCTAACATTTGATATTGTATCTTGTCAGGGCCTGGTAGAGTCTGTTCCCCATTAGTTAATAGTCTCTGGAATACTCTTTGGAGGTCTGTTTTTCTGCTGTGCTTTTGTACTTTAAGAAAGTGTCAATGTATTGTACTGAACTACAAACATGGAAGAAGTGCTCGCCAGGTATGCCAGCCTGCTCGAGAATATTTGTTTGTGCATCAGGGAGTGTCAGGAAAGGAATTGCAAACTGGAGAACATGCCATCAAAGTTTTGGAACTTGCTCCCACATATTTTTTATGTAGTGCAACTCCTTATGGAAGATATATAACCTTGCCATTAAGCTTTCTTGGCATTACGACGGATATATCGAGCTTTGGCCTTCGCCTTTTTAAAATGTATTAGGTTTTCCAGTGTAGGGCATCGACAGAAAATTCCCCATGCTTTGTTTTGCTTCTTTTTTGCAGCTCTATATTCGCGTGTGTACCACACCTTTTGATTTTTTCACACCATTTTCGAAGTCTGGGGAATGGCTTGGTGAGCAGCGGCAATGATACATTTTATGAAAATCTCATTTGACTCGTCAACATCGAGGTCGTCCAAAAATATTTCTTCCAAAGCGGCATTTTGTCGGAAGAGCACCAGTAAGCCATGGCCAACTTCCAACGCCGTGATTTGGTTAAAGTGATTGATAGTAAGGATGTTAGACTGATAATGACAGGGCGATAACCACTGCTATAAGGGTTGTCAAGAACATCCCATTAAAAATCAGTAAACACACCTGGTGAACACAAAGACACATCTAGGCAGCTCATTTTGCCACTGCTTGGAGAGCAGGAAGTGTGTTTGCCCATGTTCAGGAGGCAGACATTGTTTCACTTGAAAGGGGGTTTGTACACAACTAAGTCAGAGGAAAGAGTTCACGGCGGGCGACACAAAACGACGAGCAGGACAGCGAGCAGCGCCGACGGCCAGTCCAAAAAAACCAAGCGATCTCGCGCAGCACGGCGAAACTTCGTCTTTCACCGGCGCCTCGTCTTCATCGGCGCTTGGTCAATGATCTGCCTATGCGGCATCAGGCGAGGCCGTCATGGTTCGCTACAATTGCCCCGGGAACGAAGAGGAGCCACCCTGGCGATCTATGGCGAGGACAAGATGAGCGGGTCGTGGTAGGTCTTCAGGCGGCTGACGTGAACGGTTTCTCGGCCGCGATGGCGCAAGTCCGAAGAGGGGTTGAGCGGCTGCACGATGTAATTCACAGGCGACGTTTGCTGGACGACGCGATAAGGGCCGTGGTATTCTGTACGGAATTTGGACGACAATCCTGGTGGTGAGCCTGGAACCCAGAGCCAAACTAGAGATTTTATCGAAAAAACGTGTTGGTTGCTATTGTGACCGTGACGATGCTTTTGGCGGCCTTGGGATGCCGAGGTAAAAGCGCGCGCCAACTGGCGGCATTCCTCCGCATGCTTTGCGACTTCGGAGAGGGGAGCCCACTCGGAGGCGTCAGGAGTATATGGCAAGATGGTATCCATCGTGGACGACGGCTCACGCCCATACAGCAGGAAGAAAGGGGTAAAACCGGTGGTTGACTGCGTGGCAGTGTTTTACGCGTACGTCAAGAAAGGAAGGACAGCGTACCAGTTGGTCTGATCCACTGCGACGTACAGCGTGAGCATGTCTCCGAGAGTACGATTGAATCGCTCGGATAGCCCGTTAGTTTGGAGATGGTAGGCAGTGGTGGTCCGATGTACCATGCGACATTCGGTAAGCAGAGCTTCAATGACGTGGGAAAGGAAGACGCGGCCTCTGTCGCTTACAATCTCGCGCGGCGCGCCATGGCGAAGAACAAAATGATGCAGCAGGAACATCGCAACTTCGTGGGCAGTAGCAGCATGAAGGGCGGCTGTCTCGGCATACCGGGTGAGGTGGTCGACGCCGACGATAATCCAGCAGTTTCGAGAGACCGTACAGGGAAGCGGGCCGTAAAGGTGAACGCCAACACGATCGAAGGGACGTGCCGGGCAAGGGAGTGGTTGCAATCGGCCGGTCACACGAGGAGCCGAGATCTTCCGCCGCTGACAGGCGATGCACGATCAGACGTATTTCCGAACATAGGCGTACATGCCGCGCAAATATTAGCGTTGAGAAAGTCTTTTGAATGTTTTCAGAACACCAGTGTGCGCACACTGAGGGTCGTTGTTGTAAGAGGCGCAAATTTGAGATCGCAGATGGCGGGGAATTGTGAGAAGCCACCGCCCACCATCAGGCATGTAGTTTCGGCGGTATAGAATGCTGTCCCGGAGGGCAAAGTGCGGAGCTTGACGCCGTAATGTACATGAAGGCGCAACGTTTTGTGACGAAGACACGACGTCTATTAGGGAAGCAAGCCACGGGTCTTTCCGCTGCTCCGCAGGCATATCAGCGATGGTAAGAGACGAAAGCACGGGATCTGTCGCCGAGGAGCAGGCAGCGTCGTTAGGAATGGGAACCCGAGACAAAGCATCGGCGTCCATGTGCTTACGTCCGGAACGGTAGATGACGCGAATGTCAAACTCTTGAAGGTGAAGAGCCCATCTAGCGAGGCCACCGCATGGATCTTTAATAGACGATAACCAGCAGAGCGCATGGTGGTCCGTAACGACGTCAAACCGGTGACCGTACAGATAGGGCCGGAATTTTGTTAGTCCCCATACAATAGCTAAACATTCCTTCTTCGTGACGGAATAGTTGGATTCAGCTTTGGTGTGCACGCGGCTCGCATACGCAACTACGTATTCTTCAAACCCATCTTTTCGCTGCGCCAAGACAGCCCCGAGGCCAACGCCACTCGCATCCGTATGGACCTCGGTAGGTGCTGTTGGGTAATAGTGTCGGAGTATTGGCGGCGAAGTCAAAAGATGGCGCAGGGTAGTGAACGCTTTGTCGCACTCGGCCGACCAGCCCGACATGTCACTGTTTCCGCGAAGTAGCTTCGTCAGTGGCGCAATGATCGACGCGAAATTGCGTACGAAGCACCGGAAATAGGAGCACAAACCTATGAAGCTTCGAAGTTGCTTGAGCCACAGAGGTTTAGGAAATGGCGCCAGAGCACGGAGCTTGGCCGGGTCAGGAAGAATGCTTTCTTTGGAGACGACGTGTCCCAAGATGATCAACTTCCGAGCGGCGAAGTGGCACTTCTTGATATTCAGCTGCAGGCCGGCCTCTGTCAGGCAAGTCAAAACCTGTCGTAAGCGTGCGAGGTGCGTGGTGAAATCGGCGGAAAAGACAACAATCTCGTCCAAGTAGCCGAGGAATATCTGCCACTTGAACTTCCGCAAGATGTCATCCATCATCCTTTCGAATGTGGCGGGTGCGTTGCACAGACCGAATGGCATCACACTGAACTCGTAGAGGCCGTCGGGTGTAACAAATGCTGTCTTTTCTCTGTCAGGTGCAGCCATCGGTACTTGCCAGTAGCCGGAACGTAGGTCAAGAGAAGAAAAGTACTCAGAGCCTTGGAGGTGTTACGTGTCGCCTACGACGCGCGGTATAGCCGGCGCGGATGCAACGGACGCCGCGGCTTCGTTCATCGCGGCCGCAACGCCTCCCGCCAAGCGCGTCCAGGCAGGTTTCAGTGCCACGTGTCGTCGTGCGTGCGTGCGTGTGTGTGTGTGTGCATGTTGGTGCCCACGCTTGTCAAAGCGCGGCAGCCGGGGAGAGGAGCTCCCCAACTGGGAGGCGAGGAGGTCTGACCGGCGCCGGCCTGGCGGACGCGCCCGTCACGTCTGGACATGTCCGTGCGTCGCCGTCTTGTGCGACTCATCCCAAGCCGTTCCTTCTTGCCCTCGACTCCGAGGGTATAAAAAGACAGCTGCGCCGGACGCCAAGTGGGACTTCGATTTCTTCCTGCGAGTAACGTGGTCGCCCTGACCGGCTGCTCTTTTGCGATGCCAGAATAAACAAGTTGTTCTGTTGCCAGTCGACTCATCCTTTGCCGGGACCTTCGGATGTTTCCAGCTTTGCCCCAGGCCGCCAGGCCAACGCTCCCCTTGGGGCTTGCAACCCTTTTGCAACAACTGGTTGCCAGCGGTGAGATCCCGACAACGGAGGCCAGCAGCGAAGATATGCGGTCAACTGTATGCTGAGCAGCACAACGACCATCCTGGAGCAGTGCAACGAGCCCTGTGTGATGACTTGTTGCCTGCAGCGGAACGACTGCGCTGAATTCTTGGCTGCGAGGTTTGGTGAGTGCGGGACTTTCTTCTTCTGAGTTTTGCCAGGCTTTTGTTAGTGTCAGAAACAGAGCTGGTAATTGTGGTTGTCGTTGCTGCCGGGTTAGTTTGCGGCAAGACAATAGTAGGCAGTAGAGAAAGCAGCATTCGGAGCAGCCATGGATTTGAAGTCGTTGCGCAAACCGAAATTGCTGGAGCTTGCAAGAGAGTTGGGTCTTGATGTCTCAGACAAACTCAGAAAACCGGAACTGCTAAGGGCGATTCTTGAGTTGGAGGCTGAGGATGACGAGCTGTCGGAATGCCTTGAGACCATTGAGGAGAGGGAACAAAAAGAAAAAGACGAGCGCGAACGTAAAGAACAAAAAGAGAAAGACGAGCGCGAACGTAAAGAGCAAAAAGAGAAAGAATAGCGCGCTTTGGAAATGAAGCGTCTCGAGGTAGAGATGGAACGCGCTCGTAATGGAAGTCAGGCACACGGTGCAGGAGAACGAGTATCGTTCAAAATGACTGACCTGATGCGGCCGTTTAAGCTTGGAGAGGACATTGGTTTGTTCCTGGTTAACTTTGAGCGAACGTGCGAGAAGCAGGGGTTCTCTCGGGAAACGTGGCCACAGCGCTTGCTCACTTTGTTACCCGGCGAGGCGGCCGACGTAGTCGCTCGCTTGAAGAGAGAGGAGGCAGAGGATTTCGACCAAGTGAAATCGAGTCTGCTAAAAAAGTACAGGCTGTCAGCGGAGGCGTTCCGTCGGAAGTTTCGGGAAAATGAAAAAGGCAGAAATGAGTCATATACAGAGTTTGCCTACAGGCTTATGTCAAACATGCAGGAGTGGCTCAAAGAAGAGAAAGCGTTTGGTGACCACGAGAAAATTCTGCAGTGTTTCGGGCTGGAACAGTTTTATAGTCGATTACCTGAGAACGTGCGGTACTGGGTCTTGGATAGGCCAGACGTTAGTACAGTGGCTAAAGCCGCCGAGCTAGCCGAGGAGTTTGTGACGCGTCGGGCTCGCGGAGCTAAGGACGGTCAAAAGGGTGAATTTGGCTCCAAGTCTGAGAGGCCGAAGTTCACACCCATGAGAGCAAGGGGGGACACGCGTAGTGCGGATGCGAGTGAAAGCAGTCCGACCGAACGTAAGGAGACGGCGGCAGCCGAAGCCGAACGCAGAAAGCGGTTCGAGGCGAGGCAAGCGCGCGTGTGTTATACGTGCCAGAAGCCGGGTCACTTTTCGGCGCAGTGTCCAGAAACAAAAACAAAAGTCGTGTTTTTGTCATTATGCAGCACTGACGAGAACATGAAGCTTCTCGAGCCTTACATGCGAGACTTCCTCGTGAACGGGAAAGAGTGCCGAGTGCTTCGTGATTCCGCAGCTACAATGGATGTAGTTCACCCCTCTTACGTAGAACCCGATATGTTCACGGGCGAGTGCGCATGGATCAAGCAAGCCGTGGAAGCTCACAGCGTGTGTCTGCCCGTAGCAAAAGTGGTTATTGAAGGACCTTTCGGAGCAATTGAGACGGAGGCCGCAGTGTCATCTATGCTGCCCCCCCAGTACCCGTACCTATTTTCGAACAGGTCCGATCACCTCCTGCGCGAGAAGGGTTTTTTGTTTGGTGAGGCTAGCGTTCAGGCCTTAACCAGATCGAGAGTTCGGGAGCTCGCTGCAAAGGCGGTAGTTGCGGGGCCGACGTTGTCGAACAATGAGAAAGGGTCGGAGGCGCAGCAAGCTGATATTCAGAGCACGTCCGAACTGAATAAAATTGAGCCTGTAGCGCTTAAGGCACCAGGTACTGGAGAGGAAACGCCCGACACGGGAAAGTTAGAAGAGCTATCTGCAGATTTGCTCATCGCGCCTACGTCCGATGGACTTAATAGGTTGCTAAAAGTCAGCCGGTCGGCTTTGATAGCCGAGCAAAAAAAGGATGGCAGCCTAGAAAACATGCGCTGCAATGTCAAGGAAGGTATCGCCAAGAAAAATGTTCGTTTTGTGGAAAGAGGTGGGGTCTTGTACCGGAAGTATCTAGACCGCAGGGGAGTCGAATTCGATCAGCTGATCATGCCTCAGTGCTACCGTCAGGATCTGTTGCGCTTGTCGCATGGCGGTTCGTGGTCCGGACACCTAGGAGTTAAGAAAACTAAGGACCGTCTCTTGCAAGAGTACAATTGGCCAGGGTGTTTTCGTGACGTAGAAACCTTTGTGAGGACATGTGACACCTGTCAGCGGGTTGGCAAACCAGGGGACAAATCGAGGGCGCCGTTGAAGTTGGTGCCTATCATTACGGAGCCTTTTAGACGGCTCGTTATTGATACAGTGGGACCTCTGCCGGTAACAGCCACGGGGTACAGACACATTTTGACTGTGATCTGCCCAGCGACAAAGTTCCCTGAAGCAGTGCCGCTTAAAGAACTCAGCTCAGTTGAGATAGTCAATGCACTACTGTCCATATTTGCGCGAGTTGGTTTTCCTTCGGAAATCCAGTCAGATCAGGGCACAGTGTTTACTAGCGCTTTGACGACAGCCTTTCTCGAAAGGTGTGGGGTAAAGCTGTTACACAGCTCAGTGTACCACCCACAGTCGAATTCCGTTGAGAAGCTCCACTCCGTCATGAAGCGCGTGTTGAGAGCGTTGTGTTTTGAGCAACAAAGTGATTGGGAGCTGTGTCTGCCTGGGGTGATGTTTGCATTAAGGACCGCGCCGCATGCGGCTACGGGGTTTTCGCCAGCTGAGCTGGTGTACGGTCGCTCGCTGCGGTCTCCGCTTCGCATGCTTCGAGACTCGTGGGAAGGCAGAGGCGACGACCCAGTCGTGGTCGAGTACGTGCTTAGTCTCCTCGAACGCTTAAGAAGGGCACAGGAGTTGTCAGGTGAAGCAATGGCAAAGGCCCAGCAGAGGGCCAAGGTTTATTATGATCGGACAGCCAGGGCCCGTCGTTTTGAGGTGGGCGATGAGGTAATGGTATTGCGCACATCGCTAAAAAACAAACTCGACGTGCAGTGGGAGGGCCCAGCACGGATTGTTCAAAAACTGTCGGATGTTAACTACGTGGTGAGTCTGCCAGGAAAGCGGAAAGCACAGCAAGTTTACCACTGTAATCTGCTCAAACCCTATAGACAACGGGAAGCAGTGGTGTGTATGATGGTAAACGTTCCCGAAGAGCTTCCGGTCGAGCTTCCGGGACTAGGCTCAGTGACGAACAGGGAAGACACTGATCAGGTCATTAGTGACTTCCTCAGTAAAGCACCGCTGTCGCCTGAGCAGAAAACCGAACTACACCAACTCTTACAAGAGTTTCAAGGTCAGTTCTCTGAGAGGCCTGGTAGGACTTCTGTCCTTACTCATGATATAGAACTTACCTCCCCAGAGCCTGTACGATCCAAGGCGTACCGGGTGTCACCCCGCCAGCGCGATATTATGGAGGCTGAGGTAAAGAAAATGCTACAGCTCGGTGTTATTGAGGCGGGTGAGAGTGATTATACCTCCCCCTTGATTTTAGTTGAGGTACCGGGCAAGGAACCTCGTCCTTGCGTCGACTACCGCAGGCTTAATTCCATCACTAAGGATCAAATTTATCCGATCCCTAACATCGAGGAGCGCCTTGAGAAAGTTAGTAGCGCTCAGTTTATTTCCACCCTAGATCTTGTCAGGGGTTATTGGCAGGTTCCACTTACAGAAGAGGCTAGTAGGTATGCGGCGTTCATTTCACCAATGGGAACATTCCGTCCTAAAGTTTTGAGTTTTGGTTTGAAGAACGCGCCATACTGCTTTTCAAGCCTCATGGACAAAGTGTTGCGGGGACAGGAAGAATTCGCTTTACCGTATTTAGACGACGTAGCGATATTCTCCGCCTCCTGGTCTGAGCATATGGCACACTTGCGGGCAGTGCTAACCCGCCTGCGCGAAGCGGGCTTGACAGTCAAGGCTCCCAAGTGCCAATTAGCACAGGCCGAGGTTGTCTACCTCGGTCACGTGATTGGACAGGGTCGTCGCCGCCCCTCTGAAATAAAGGTGGCCGCTGTGCGAGACTTCCCGCAACCGCGCACGAAGACCGATATTCGGTCGTTCTTAGGTGTCGCCGGCTACTATCAGAGGTACATCCCCAGGTACTCCGATATCGCGGCTCCCCTGACGGATGCTCTAAGAAAAACAGAGCCCCAAACAGTCGTCTGGAGCGAGACAAAGCAAAGAGCTTTTAGCGCCTTAAAGAGCGCCCTAACAAGCCAGCCTGTGCTACGATCGCCAGACTACACAAAAGGGTTCGTTGTTCAGTGCGATGCTAGTGAGCGAGGCATGGGCGTTGTACTGTGCCAAAGGGACAATGGAGAAGTGGAACACCCCGTCCTGTATGCTAGTCGTAAGCTGACCTGTCGTGAGCAGGCGTACAGCGCCACTGAGAAAGAGTGTGCGTGTCTCGTGTGGGCCGTTCAGAAATTGTCATGCTACCTAGCCGGCTCGAGGTTTATCATTGAGACGGATCACTGCCCTCTCCAATGGCTGCAGAACATATCTCCCAAAAATGGCCGCCTCCTGCGCTGGAGCCTCGCTTTGCAACAATATTCCTTTGAGGTGCGTTACAAAAAGGGGAGTCTCAACGGTAACGCCGATGGCTTAAGTCGAAGCCCCTAACGTAGGAATCCGCCTCAAAGTTGTTGGTTACTGATGTTTTCTTCCTGAGGCAGGATTTTTAACATATTGCTTTTGTTTAGTGTTTCAAAGTGATTATGTGCTTTCTAGTGCAATTTTCCAATTTGTGGACGCGTTCTGAGTGCTGCTTGACTACTGTAAGGAACTAGGCAGTAGTATAAAAGGGGAAAGAGCCTGGCAGAGCTTAGTGAGGGTTGTCTCGTGCTTGCTGACTGAGCGGTTGCGTTTCGGCGTAGTTCTAACGCTTGCTGGGAACGAGCACAAAAATGGCAACTCTCCCGAAGTGACTTTGCAGTGTCCTATGTGATCCTGAACCCGAGAACGAGGCCTTCTCTGTGCGCTGCGCTCAAGCAACGTCGAGGGACGATCGGTTTCGATTACGAGCATCATCGAGCGACATCCCTCTGGACAGCGGATGCAGTCCCCTGACCATCGGGATCTCCTTCTCCCGGCGGGGCGGTCTGTTACGTCTCGCCTACGACGCGCGGTATAGCCGGCGCGGATGCAACGGACGCCGCGGCTTCGTTCATCCAACACCCTCTAAATACTTTCTTCAGGCCTCTCCAGGCCCTCCTTTCCACACGCGCTACGTCACGCCAAGTGTCCGGTCAGGCTGCTCACCAAGCGCGGCTCCGCTCCGCTCGGTTGTCTCCCTCGATGTGCTCGCGCTTGCCCGGGCAAGCACAGACACGAACGCAGTCTTGCAGTGAGCGTCTAGCTGCTGCTTGAGTCTTTCAGCCTGGCGTTGGGTGCATTTCCGTTCGCTCCTCGCACGGCTGTGTCTGTTTCGTGTGGCCGTTTCTTGTGTGGCGTGCGTACCTGTGCTAGCGCACGAATGGGAAACTGATTGCCTGCCGTGTAGCGAGTGCAACTTCGTGAAACATGGGCCGGTGCTGTGTTCCCGGGTGCCGCGGGAACTACCAGAATGGTCCCAAAGTACGTGTTTATTGCTTCCCAAGAGACGAAGTACGAAGAAAAGCCTGGTTGCGAGCCATTCCACGGAAGGATTTCACACCTACAGAGCATTCGAGGGTAAGACTCTGAAATATTGCTTAATAGGCGCTGGTAATTATCTTAGTTGTGAGCTGTCGCTCCCGGAAAGGCATGCTGTCTTTGTAGGCAATGATATCACTTCTTACACTTATGTATGAATTGTCCAGGAAGCATTTAGTTCTGTGGATGTGCATAAGGCTTGTGTAAAAGCTGTGTAAATATGTAAAAGCTGTTCACTATTCAGACTCTTTTTACTTAGTGTTTTAGGCAATGGAGAGTCATGGCGAATGGCCTTGCTTCATTTTCTCGTGCAGGTGTGTGAACTGCACTTCCACGCAGGCGACTTCATTACGACGTTGTCACACCAAGATGAACTGACAGGGAAAATAATAGAGGTGAAGCGTGACAGGCTACAGTTGAAGATTGATGCTGCGCCTTCTGTTTTTCCAAACTGCCCAAAATACTTGTCCTCAACGCCTGGACGGAGTGAATCGCCAGAGACGAAAAAAGCAAGAAGGGAAAACGCTGCTTTGCAGGAGGCTATGAGGAAGTCACTTCAGTCTAATGAGCTTGAACAGAAAAGAAACAAAGTTTCATCTTACGAGGAGTTCAAATCTAAGTTGCCTGGAATCTGCAACACGAAATTCTGGACCGTTTCTGTCGATGAGCAGTGCGTTAGGTTCCTTCTCATCGAGAATGATCCTTCACCTAATGTGAAATGCGCCTTGGTAGTTCTCCCTGATTTGTCACTTTCTGTTTTCTTGAATGGAGTGAAGCTTCTGTCGCTTCCTTCAGGCAGGATTCTGCCAGCTCAAGTATGCGACACCTCCAGCCTGTCCTTGCTGCTAGAAGAACTCGAGATAGGCTTGCATAATATACCTGAGGTGACGAAAGAGTCGAAACATACTAAAGTATTGCAGTTTGTCGGTTCACTGCTTGCAGACCTCATTGAGGACAGTGATACGACGAAAGAACAGTCTTCTTTGCTGAAATTTCTGGTTGAGCAGATAGAGCTTCTCCTCGCGAAACAGCATGTGTATAGCGCAGAGCTGCTGGTATTCGCCAGTATTTTGAATTCAATTTCTCCTCACGCATATCACTTCACAAGAGCTGCATCAAGAATCATTCTGCCCCATCCTTCCACACTGCGCCGTGTTTGCTCAAATTACAAAGCTGACCCTCTTGTGGAGCAAAATCAACCGCACTG
Organism: Amblyomma americanum; assembly: GCF_052857255.1. NCBI lineage: Eukaryota > Metazoa > Arthropoda > Arachnida > Ixodida > Ixodidae > Amblyomma > Amblyomma americanum. Next base: position 142,435,409 of record NC_135498.1, read on the forward strand.
TCTCTCCTACATCCGAGAACGAGTCAAATCAATGAAAGACCACGAGAAGACAGTGACCCTGATGATCGATGAGATCCACATAAAACCATACTTCGACTACAAAGGGGGCACAATAGTAGGATCGTCGGTTCATTCAACGGAACCAGCAACAACAGCCCATGTGTTCATGGTACAATCACTCCTTTCTGCAAACAAGGACGTCATTCACATATTACCTGTGAGCAAACTGAGCGCAGAAATTTTGCACGAGCATGCTAAGAACATAATCATTAATGTTGAGAAAATGGGGCTCAAAATTATCGCTGTGATAACGGACAACAATGCTCTGAACCGCAAGATGATGTCGTTATTTGCTACAAGTCCTCAGGTGAGCATTGTCTATCCCCATCCAGCCGATAACGCTCGCCCTCTTTTCTACGTGGTCGATCCTGTGCATCTCTTGAAGTGCATTAGGAACAATTGGATTAACCAGAAAAACCCTGGAACATGCCTCTATTTCCCTGAAATGGACTTGAGTGGAGCAATGCCCGAAGGGCCTCCTCGTATGAAAGCTGCTTCTTTCGCAGCTGTGCGGCAGCTTTATTCTTAAGAGAAGACGTCGCTTGTGAAGGCTGCTTACAGACTGAACGCAAAAGCCGTGAATCCAACCTCAATGGAGCGGCAAAATGTAAAGCTCGCTCTCGACGTCATTAATCAGTTTGTTTCAAATGCCCTCAGGACACATGGTTCCGCGTTCAAGATTCCTCAAGCTGAGTCGACTGCTCTTTTCATTGACGTTATCCTCACATGGTGGCAAATAGTCAATGTTAAGACCCCTTGCAAAGGCCAGAGGCTAAGGGACAGCATGCAAGACCCTGTAAGGTCTGTTGATGACACACAGTTAGCTTTCCTGAGCGGCGTTGTGGACTGGTTGGACGCTTGGGCAAGAATAAACATCACCAGTGGCTCGCTGACGAAAGAGACTCACAGTGCTTTGCGACTGACATGCTATTCTCTGGTAGAACTCTCGCGCTACTGCTTAGAAGAACTTCACTTCAAGTACGTACTGCTGGGCAAATTTCAGACGGATGCGCTAGAAGACCGGTTCGGCCGTTACCGCCAGCTGGCAGGATCACAGTACCACATTTCCGTGCGTCAGCTCTACGAATGTGAGAAGAAGCTTCGTCTTCAAAAACTTTTGACATTTCCACGCGAGGAAACAGAGTTTGAAGACGTAAGTGAGGATCTTGTCCCATGCAACTTTTCTGTGGCTGTCAGCGACGACGATATTACACACGCCCACTCTGACATGGATGCTATTGTCTACATTGCAGGATACGCTGCTCATGCTGCTTTAAAGAAGCTTTCATGTTCTGCTTGCTTCAGCACATTGGTGATTGAAAATCGAGAGATCGAAGCGGAAAATACTGCCATGATAGCTAACCTGTCGAGAGGAGGGCTGAAGTTTCCCCAGCCATGCACAGTTCACATGGTACTGATGACTAAACTAGTTGCAGAGAAGTTGTCTTTTGGAGCAACCGCGGAAGATTTTCTCTCCTGTAGAAATCAACGTGGTGTCGTGATTTCACAGACGATTTCCCTCCTGGACGAACACGACATTGAGACATGTGAAAATGGCCACACTGCACAAACTCTCCTGCGCTTGGTAGTACGCGTTGCAACCAACGTTGTTCTAAACAACTTTTGCAAACTAAGAAATGATGCCATACAAGACAATGCGCAGCAGAAGGCCGCAGCCCGGAAAGCAGCAACGCTTAAGAAGAAGTAAGTTTTATTCCCAAGCAATAAAAATGCTTTGCGCACACTTCATTGCTGGTGTCTCGTCGTTTTTTATTGTAAGGGTCAGATTAGCTGTACAAATACTCAACAGCGCAACATTATTGTGAGTGTCATTATTGCTGTGTGTGAAAGCTTTAAGCAAAACACAATACAGAATAAAACTAACACAATGCGCAGTAGACGGTGTTTTTTTTTTCAATGTTCACGAACTTCTACTTTAACAACTAGATATACGCATGTGCGGTCTGTGCGGATGGATTTTACCGCACGGCAGACATCATGTACGTGATAGAACCTAATAATTAGATGATTAATTGAAATTAACTAATCAATTTTTTATTATAATGACCAATAATGCGAAATTGGCGGCCGTATGCTAAATTGTTTATTATAAAAAACTGTATTAGCAGCTCGAACTTTCTTGACAATAAGGTGTTCTGCAATAAAAAAAATATATAAAGCAGATAAAATGATAGCCTAAGGCGCGCACAAACTAGCGAATTTCTTTTCTGCAGCAACGACAAAAATGAAAATGAAGGAATCACTTATAAGGCAGCTACGTACGGCAGTACCCGAATAGTGCAGACGGGCGCGGCGCGCTGAAATCGCGGAGCGCGGGGCCTGCACGGTCCCTTGGCGTGACGTCACGCGGCCGGTGGAGAGGCCTTAGCATTGAGAGGGTGTTGGTTCATCGCGGCCGCAACGCCTCCCGCCAAGCGCGTCCAGGCAGGTTTCAGTGCCACGTGTCGTCCTGCGTGCGTGTGTGTGTGTGTGCATGTTGGTGCCCACGCTTGTCAAAGCGCGGCAGCCGGGGAGAGGAGCTCCCCAACTGGGAGGCGAGGAGGTCTGACCGGCGCCGGCCTGGCGGACGCGCCCGTCACGTCTGGACATGTCCGTGCGTCGCCGTCTTGTGCGACTCATCCCAAGCCGTTCCTTCTTGCCCTCGACTCCGAGGGTATAAAAAGACAGCTGCGCCGGACGCCAAGTGGGACTTCGATTTCTTCCTGCGAGTAACGTGGTCGCCCTGACCGGCTGCTCTTTTGCGATGCCAGAATAAACAAGTTGTTCTGTTGCCAGTCAACTCATCCTTTGCCGGGACCTTCGGATGTTTCCAGCTTTGCCCCAGGCCGCCAGGCCAACGCTACCCTTGGGGCTTGCAACCCTTTTGCAACAGAGGCAATCGAGAGCGTCGTCGATGCGGGGAAGAGGGTAATTGTCCTAGTGGGTAATTTTGTTGAGGCGGCGGTAGTCGACACAAAATCGCATTGAGCCATTTTTCTTCTTTACAAGTACCACCGGCGAAGACCAAGGACTGTGAGACAGACGGAAAACACCACGGTGTAGCATGTCCTCAACTTGTTCACTAATCACGCTGCGCTCTGCTGCTGACACACGATATGGCCGCTGTCGAAAGGGCGGGTGAGAACCAGTCTCTATGCGATGAGCGACGGTGGAAGTCCGGCCTAGAGGAGTGGTCGAAAGCGGAGCGAAACGTGTGTCCGGTGGGCGGAAGGAAGTGTGTCGTCAATTGCGGCTTGCAAAGCAGCGTCAGGCAATGGATCAGGTGCCGAATCAGAATGAAGAACGTTGATGGAGGAACGGCGGGAGGTAACGGTGGCATCCAGGCCAGAGAGAATGTGGGCAGGTTGAATTGAACCAGGAGATTCGCCACGTAGCAGGGTAAGCGGGCAAGAAGATGGATTATTGCTAAGCATCTTCGTGAGACCTCCGTGAACATCGAGAACAGCAGACGGCAGCTGCAGGTTTTTGCGGTGGACAAAGGAAGAAGACGGTGTAAATAAAACGATGACGGCCGGCGCAGCAGGGCACGAGAAGGATACAAGAGCCGAAGCCTCCGGAGCGATATGGACGTCTTCAGTGACGGTGAGCTTCTGCGGACACACGAAATGTAGGTCGTCGGCCAGCTTCTTCGCACAATGCAGAAAATTCTACCTCAGCGCGGGCGCAATCGATCACGGCGTTATTTTTTGACAGGACGTCCCACCCGAGAATCACGTCGTGGGAACAAGACGGCAAGACCAAGAATTCGACACTGTACAAAATGTCAGCGATGACAACCCGCGCTGTGCATGTGGCCAAAGGTGCGATCCGCTCCTCGATTGCAGTGCGAAGCGACAAACCACAAAATGGCGTCGTCACTTTCCGTAGGCGACGGCACAGTCTCTCATCAATCACTGACACAGCAGCACCCGTGTCGACAAGCGCGGACACAGAAAGACCGTCGACAGACGCCACTAGAATGTTCGTAGGAGAACGATGAGGCATTGAAGTGTTCTAAGAGCACGCAGTTCTTGCCTCTGGAACTGCGGAACTTAGTTTCCCTCGTCAGCGGACGTACGGCGACGACGCATAGGCAACAGTGAACGGCGACGTGGGGACGGGGATCTACGGGTCGTATACGGACGGTGGTCGCTAGCATACGCTTCCGGAGGTGGAGCAGCCCGAAGCAGCTGGGATGAGCCGGCAGAAGGCGCAAACGCTGGAGGGGCGTCCATGCGGCGACGACAGTGGCGTGCCACGTGGCCGGGGAAACCGCACGAAAAGCATATAGGCCGATTGCCCGGTGTGCGCCAAGGGTTGTAATGTGGCGAAGGGGGAGGATGAAGCGGGGCCGCTGGTGGGACCGGTGCCGGACGCAGGACAGGCGGACTGGGTGAAAACGCCACAGGCCGAGGTTGCGCAGCCACGGCAGCGCACGTCAAGGGCGCCGCCACAGGAGCGGTGAGGCTATAATGTGCCGCGGCTTCAGCGTACGACAAAGGAGGAACGGAAGGAACTTCAGGCAGGGTAGGAAGAGCCTCGGCGACTTGTTCTCGGATGACGCGCTGAAGCGAAGGCGCAAGAGGAGAGGGAGCGTCAGGACTCGGGTGGACGAGAGAGAGCTGACGAGCAACTTCTTCGCGAACAAACTGCTTTATCTGGGGTAACAGTGGCGAGTGGTCAGAGTCAGACGTCAAAGCCCCCAGAGGCTCCGGGATCGAGAGTGGAGAGCGAGTGAGAAGACGGCGCTTGCGTAGTTCGTCGTAGCTTTGGCATTGGGCAAGGACGTCGACGACGGTTGCTGGATTTTTGGGCAGATGCATCTTAAAAGCGTCGTCGTCGATGCCCTTCAGGATGTGATCGATCTTGGCGCGCTCCGGCATCGAAGAATCCACACGCTTACACAGGCCCACATCCTCAACGTAGCTGGTGAAATTTTCACCAGGCAGCTGAGCCCGAGCATGTAGCGTTGCTCAGCGCGCAACTTGCGCACCGCAGGCCGGCCAAAGACGTCGGCGAAATTCTGCTTGAAGGCGGACCACGATGTGATGTCAGCCTCGTGGCTGCTGTACCACAGATTCGCAACGTCCCTAAGATAGAAGATGACGTTGTTCAGTTTGAGGGCATCGTCCCATTTGTTATGGATGCTTACCCGCTCTTACGAGGTTAACCAGTCCTCGACGTCATGGTCCCCGGTTCCGCTAAATACAGCACGATCGCGCTGGCGCAAAGTGCGGCAGAAGTGGGGCATGGTGATGACCGGAAGCGTACGACTTCGAAGCTGCAGGATGTCAGCAAATCCGCACCTCCACCAAGTGAAAGAGCGTTTGTACCCAAATAAGTCAGGAAAAAGAGTTCACGGCGGGCGACACAAAACGACGAGCAAAACAGCGAGCAGCGCCGACGGCCAGTCCAAAAAAAACAAGCGATCTCGTGCAGCACGGCGAAACTTCGTCTTTCACCGGCGCCTCGTCTTCTTCGGGGCTTGGTCAATGATCTGCCTATGCGGCATCTGGCGCGGCCGTCATGGTTCGCTACACCGTGAATAAAACGTTCTAGAATTCGGTACCTCACATACGTTTGTTCACTTCCCCAAAATGAGGAGTGAGCATTAAAATCCGCCACTAAATTATATGGCTCCGGAAGTTGTATTAAAAGTGTTTCGTGAAGTGTAACTGTCAAGTGTAGTTCGAGATAGAAAAAACATATGTAGTAGTTTGAAAATCAAAAACGGTGACAGCAACTGCCTCATATGAGGTTTTTAGTATGGTTTTCAGAGTTGCAACACCACCCTGGACCACAATAGCAGGGCCTTCAGAGAACCTGCTTGAGTTCTCTCGGTCACAGCGAAAGACTTGGTTCTTTTTAGGAGTGTTTTTTTCTGTGGTCCTAGGTTAGTTTCCTGGAGACACAGTGGTACCGGAGAGAATGAATTAAAAATATCTGTCAGGTCAGTGTAGTTGTTTAAAAGTCCACGACAGTTCCAGTTAATTAGAAGTGCCTGATTTTAGACGAGTTGGGGACGAGGTTAAAAATCTAGGTTGGTGGGTCTTTTGGACATGTTATAGGGACTTTATCCCTTTTTTTGCGCTCCAGAGCTTTGCTGCCGCTGCAGCAGGGGTGCGGGAGGAGTTGTGCCAATTGCCTCTAAGAGAGGTGCTGGACGACTGCGGAAAAGCCGCGGGTGTTTGCGTTTCAGACCTCCCCCGACAGGGGGAAAGTCCCGCGGGATGCCAACCCAATGACAGGCGCTCCAGGCTTTGGAAATGGCAGGAAGCTGTCTCTGCCTGGGGCGTGGATGGCATTGCCATCGGCTTGGTGAAAGCGACCTCGGCAGTTGCCGAAGTCGCAGGTGCCGATGTGCTGAGGTGGTGCGCAGGTGCTACGCCCCTGCGCACCACCTACGCAAAGTTGGGTTTCGCTGTGAAGTAGAATGTGTTGGTAAGCGCAGAACGCCTTCTGGCTTCCTTAAATGAAATGTTTTCCTTCGTCTTTATGGTGATTTTCTCTTTTTCTTCCTTCTAGAACGTACACGCCCTTGAGTACGCAGCATGGTCTCCTTCACAGTTCGTGCAGCGCGGGGCTTCGTCACATTCGTCTAATTATCCTTTCTCTGCGTTGTGCACACCTTCTCTTGAGCGCTGCCCTCACTCTTTCTTACCCCCACGTGTCTAGACGAAGTTCTACCGGTAATTGCTAATTTAAAGACGACCGGCCCAGGCGTTGACAATATCCATGCAAAGCATGTGAAAAGTATCTGGTCATTGCTTGCACCAGTCCGCAGCCACATCTGCAATCTCGTTTTTAAATGTGGAAGTAATCCCAAGCAGCTCAAGATAGCGAAAATAATACCGGTCTTCAGAAAAAGGTCCTCCAGCTGTACCAAATAAATATCGACCGATTGCAATTCTTCCCTTTTTGAACAAAATTTCAGAAAAACTAATTGAAATAAGGTTGTCGAGTTATATTGAAAATTTAGCATATTGACATATAGTCAACATGGCTTTCGGCGCTGACTATCTACAAATACTGCAATAGCGTCTCTCAATGATTACGTTAGGCTGGCTATTGATAGAGGAATGTTCTCAGGGGCAGTATACATATATTTTAGTAAAGCATTTGATTCCCTCCATCACTTTATCTTGTTTCACAAACTACAATCTATGCGGTATCACTGGACCTCCCCTAATGCTCAAGGAGAGCTTTCTGTGTGACCGAGAGCACATAGTTTCTATTAATGACCACGCATCTAACATAGCTTTTATTAGTAAGGGGGTTCCACGAGTGTCTATTCTAGGCCCTGTATAGTTTTTACTCTATATTAGTGATTTACCGTCCTTTTTAATGCATTGCAATGGTATACTAAATGCAGATGATTCTACTATGATACCATCGCACAAGGACATTAATCAGCTGATACATAACCCAAAAATTGACCTTAATTCTCTTGAGTACTGGTACCGCATTAATCGCCTGTTCGTGAACGTCACTGAGACTTGTTTTCAGATTTTACGTCCTCGTCTGAAGCAATTGCCCATTACACCACTACAATACCTGAATTCTTCTGCTATTTCGTCGCAAAATCGAGTTTCTTTTCTGGGTGTTATCATTCATCCTCACTTAAAATTCCATCATCATGTAGCTGAAACGTGCAACAAATTTTCATATCAGTTACGCGCACTAATTAAAGCCCGAAGCTATTTCCCAATTCAAATTTTATTATCGCTTTGCTACTCATTCATCCACAGCCACTTAAAATACAGTATCTCATATTGGGGTAACGCCTATCATATTCATCTCTGGGCTTTAATAAAACTGCAAAAGCAATCCATGCGTATCATAACCTATACCACTCATAACCTATACCTCACGCATTTTGTTCATAGATTTAAACGTTCTACCTATTCTTCTACATCATCAGCTCGATCCCGCTAAGCATATTTTCTCCTGGCACGATCATAAGCAACATTGTCACGTGTTTAGCGCTTCGTAATAACTTTTTACTACCTAAGGACAGAGAAAACTACTGGAAACAATGCTTTCATTTTTCATCCATATCATTTTGGAATTCTTTTAACTTAGACATCAAACAGACTAATACGCTTTCTTTGTCCAGGTCAAAATTAAAGCTTTTCCTTTTTAATGTGCGATTTTTTTCTTATTCATTTTCTGTATCGCGCCATCAGTAAGTGTTTTTGTACGTTCTCCTGCATTATATTGTTTTTATTTAAATATTTTGGTAACTCATATTACACTATGTATCTATTTATTCCCTGCATCCCTAATTAATGTGGTGCGTATATCCTATTGTGTTGCCTATTGAAATTTATTTTCATGAGAGGTCCCACCCGCAGTCTTGTACCATGAGACTTCTCGCTGTATAGCTTGCAACTTTGTTTGGATTCCTTGAAAAACTTTCAACTTTCTATGGTGATCCTTCAAAGCACATTTTGCGCAAGTTTTGCGGCCGCGACAACTTTGTGAGCCGTCCCGCTGCGGGGAAGTCCCTGCGGATGCTCAGAAACACGTGGTGTCGCCACTCACTAACGTCGGCACGCTGCAGACGCCCCTCTGCAGGGAACATCTTTAGCAGTATCCCTATTAACATGACCTGTAAATAGTACAGGTCGTTTGCCTTTTATAGTATCAGCCAGCTAACTGCGCACTAAGAGCGCATCAGCGCGATCCGCCACTCGTTAACGAGACTGCCACGGAGGTGTCCCGGCTTGTGAGGATGGAAATATGAGGCTGTACGGCTTCTTTTTTATCTGTTAAACGGCGGGCTCCGTCTTCCACTAATCAAGGCGCGTACGAGTGCAGCGCAACTGCGCATGTCAGAACTGCTGCTCGCGAGATGTAGAATGTGGTCGCTGTGCAATCAACTGATAAGGATGCCGAAAGCAGCACGTCGGGGAGATTCCAGAAAAAGCGCTGCTGAGCCATGGTTACGCTTTCGCCGGCCAGCACGAGCGGTCTCGATGGGCACGGATGACGGGGCGGCACCCTACCGGAAAGAGAGAGGACGGAAGCTGTGTCTCGGAGACGAAGATGGAACAGCTGTTTGGCGTGAGTGGCTGTTACGCGAGCAACCTGCAGGGTTTCTTACGCTGCTTCGAAACCCCATTTGACTGTGCCGGTTCGTTCCATTCGGGGCTCAGGGTGTTTCTTATGTCACGCTCATGCCTTAGCGACCGTTTTATTGCAGACCGTTCACTGCGCGTCTCGAGAGCCTGGACCCCATGCTCTGCTCCACCGCTACGTTCACTGTTGAGCCAGGTTAAATGCGCTGGTTTGGTCAGGAATAAACCAGTGTCTTTTAGGCTGGCTGTGAGTGTGTCACTCGTCGGTTGAGATCATGGCTCGCGAACCCCGTTCCCTGCAAGGTGAACCCTTCAGGCAGTGCCAGCATATTATTAAGGCGAAAGCATTAAATAGGTATGTTGATGCCGGAAGTTTCCGCAAATTGCGTCACCGGAAGTTGGCTCCCTGTAATGTCACTAGGTATGTGACGTCATCAGTCATATGACGTCACGAGTCATTTAAGTCATAAGACATTAGAGTAAAAATGAAAGAAAATTGTGGTCTACGTCGTAATCGAATCCGGGCCGCCGGCGGGCGAGGCGGGGGCGTTGCCGCTCCACTGCGACACTTTTCTCCTTATTGCATTTAAATAGTGCCAAAAAGGAAACTCTGAGTGTGTTTATGGCACAAAACACCAGGCTGTGTAATACGAGAGAGAGAGGGAGAAACCCTTTAGTGAAAAATCTGTAAATGCAGCCGACTTTTGAAAATCCATGGCATGCTACCCTGCGTGGGCAAGGGAATTTGGGAGGTAAAGACGGAAGGAGAGCAGTGCGGGAAAGGTTAGATTATAGAACAAAAGAAGGGGACATAATAAAATGCGGTCATTAATTGGATACTAAGGGGCAACGGCGAGAAATAATGCAACATAAGAAATTATAAAGTCCAGAGTCTGATAAATGGGCTAACAAAGTTCCGCGACAAGAATGCATGAGGGCAACATGCTAGATAAAATTAAAGCCTGCCGAGATGTCCAATTTTCTTGAAATGCTAAAACAAAAAGTTCATTGCATGTCTGTGTTGCCTAGGGCAGGCTATGGCACCTAAACACTATCCACTGTTAGAGGCACAGAGGAGAGATTTTCTATGCACTGTTTATAGTGCGCACACTCATCCCCATATGCAAGACACTCAAACAGGATATGTTTCACAGATTCGATCGAGCCGCAGTTGTGGCAAAGTGGACTGTTTGTTTGACTGAAACAGTATCGCAAGCCGTTTGTAAATTCAGCGTTCAGGCGAAGTCGGTGATAACGTATCTCCAGGTGGCGAGCAATTCTGGGTGGGAGTCTTCATCTGAGAGGTGGGTAGACTGAGTAAAGAAAGTGCTAACGATGTGTCGGCAAGCTCCAGAGTCGATACATTTCGTCTGAAGCAAATCGTTTAGCTATTTTGGACGCATCAGATTTTGTGAAGAATAAGGTCCGAACGTATCTCCGATGTTGGGGACCTTTACGGCCCGCTTGATCTGCTTTTTCAATGGCCAAATTGTCGCAGTGTGCTGGTATCCACTGAAATGCTATGCAGTGGCCTGCGGCAATAGCCAAATGATGTAGATAACAGATGTTATGAGAAACGAGCTTATGATTGCTTTTATTCAGCAGGTTAAACAAGATATGCAGATACGCTTTGGAGTCAGTGAAAATAACCCATTGGCCGGGGGTTTGGCGCAGGATATAGGAAACAGCTTCTTTAATGCCGTGAAGCTTCTCTGTCATAGAGCATGTCATCCGCTGCAGTGGGTAAGAAAGGATATGGCTTGTTGAGCGCATATTAATGCCATAGAAAGAAGTTTCTTCAACTGTTGAACCGTTAGTGAGGATGTGGGTATGCTGCGTATATTCCTCGGTTAAGTAGGCTGGCGTAGCTTGTAAAAGAGCTGCGTGCGGCATTCGGCTCTTTGCATGCACAGCTAGAATAAACTCCTTCACCTTTAGAGGAGAGAGTGTTCAGGGTGGAAAGCTAACTCGTTCGGGCAATGGTGCATCTTTATTTAATTGCAGAATCAGAGCGACGACGTACCTCTTTGACCTTGCCACCGTCCTCAGAGGTGTAAGTGGTTAGCCTCCTTGGTGAGAGGGCGCCTTCCTCACATAGATACTCTTGCAAATTTTCATTGGAGTAGGTAGCTTGTACATCTTGAATTTTGTCTTAACTGCCCGTGTAAGAATATGGGGCACGGGCCTCTACAGCCAGACCAGCCAGCTTAGTTACTCTAAGCAGACGGCTGGCAGCGGACAGTGTCGACACTGCAACCATTAAGCTCCCGTCCTTGTTTAGGCGATGGCTGAGTACTTTCGCTTTAGCCGACTCTACAACCGCTGAAGCCACGATATTACGGTTGGTTTTCCATAGGCTTCTTCCTACCTCTGTGGGCCTGAAGACGATAGAAACATCAGCAGCCCTCTTTTTCTTGTAGGACACAACCGTGAAGGATGCCAGGTCCATGTCTTCTGCATGGTCACCCAAAGGCTCGTAGCTGGCTTATTCGTCACGTAGTCTCTTGTTCGCGGGACCCTGGTCCGTACCCGCGATTACAGGGGACACTGAACTAGCCGTTGCCGCCATCAGTGCAGCATAGAGTTTAGGTGGCGGGGATGCTCCGGGTCGCTGTGCATTCAGTGCAGTGCGCCTAGGAGCTCACTTGACGTGCTTCTGCCAGTGTCCAGGGACCCTCACGTCGTCGCACGTCCAAGAGACACCGCAAATTAAGGACTGGTCTCAGACAGCCGGCCCGTTAATCATCGTCGTCCTCTGTAATGCGAGCCCACCATGCCCCTGCACGTCCCAACATTACCAAACATAAAAAGTCTTGGAGGCACACACATGCATCTAGATAAGGGAGCCAGCTAGGCGGCTCTTCATGGGGAGCATATACTCCCCGCACGAAAGCGTACTGCTCACGAAACAAAGATTTAGACGACCGCGGTGATTCGGAGTGGTGGTCCATCATACATCTCTTCCAGAAGCTATATAGTCTGATCAACATAAAGAGACAAGATGAAGCAGCACAGTTTTTCTAAACAGGCAAAAAACGAATACTGTGAGGTGTAATTTTAATTTCCTGCTTAAGTGTTTGCTCTACCATGTCACAGACAAACATAGTATCATTGCACAGAATAAAACAAAGGCCAATGGCCTCTGGCGCAATGCACAGGCGGCAATTCACCGTCCATGGCACAAACATCTCTTCAGCATGAAGCCATACCTTCACAGGCAGCGTCGATGTGAGCAGTATACAGAAGAACGTTTTTGCACCAAATAAATCCACATTCGTCTAATACACTTTAAAACACCAGTGTCAAAGAACTCCAGAAAAGGTTGCCTATACAACAGTACAGGAAATAATCTTTAAGTACCTGCGTCATCTGCCTTCTGGAGAGGCTATAGAGGCAATCTAAATAAAAGCGCACAGTGAGGAAATTGAAGGTGTCAGCAACTTACATAAGCTTCAGGTTTATGGGGGTGTAACTTCCCAAAGCGATTGAGACTATGAGGGACGCCGTAGTGAAGGGCTCTGGAAATTTCGACCACCTGGGGTTCTTTAACGTGCAGTGACATCGCACAGTACACGGGCCTCTACAATTTTGTTTCCATCGAAATGCAACCGCCACGGCCGGGATCTAAACCGCGTCTTTCGAATCAGCAGCCGAGAGCCCTGAGCCACCGCGGCAGCCTGAAAATTCCTTAAGGAATCCCCATAAAGGCCTCTAACCAGTGTGTCCACTCGGTCCGAATAGGAAAACCAAATGAGCTCTAAGACGCCTATTACGCACAACTACCAAAACAAAAGGGTGGTTTGACGATTTCATAAAGAAAAAACGCGAAACAACCTAATGCACGAATAAGTGAACAAAGCCTATTCCACCAGACTGTAAGGAAGAACTAGGTTGTCATGACGCATGGGTTCCCATTGCGAGCGCAATATGAAGGTAGCGAATGTTCTGTGCATCACCTGCTCAGGTGACGCACACAGTTCTTCCTCGCAGAGTGGGGAACTTGCAGCACATAGGCAAGTTTTCCACATAAAAAAAATGTTGCATACTCCTACATCGACAGGTCCCTGCCGATCTGAGTCTGGGTTTGTCGCCTCATGGGGATTAGCTGCGAATCGCAGTAGGCTGCACTGTTAAGAATTTGGTGCAGAGGACCCCTAGGTACTGTTGGGCGCCGCAGTCCTAGCTTATGCCACCAGAATGACTAGGCCTTGCGCCCCAATGACCCAACCAAAATTCCCTGGGTTTATCTCATTTAAGAGCCGCACCCGATACCTCTGAAAACTGTCCTGTCAAATGTAGTGCCTCAACTACACTCTTTTTCTGAGAAGAAAAGAGACCGACATCATCAGTATAGGCTACAATCTTATTTTCACATTGAGCCAGTGGAAAACAACGGATATTTGCGCTCTTAATTATACTGATGCAAAGGTGTTCAAGATATAGGACAGCCAATAAAGACGATAATGAACAGCCTTAGCGAACAGATAATTTCAGTGGTACAGATATGGATAGCTCTTAGTTAACAATTAGCCTTGTATAGGACTCCTTATAGCATAGACTTGTACTCCTGAGTAAAACATCTCCAATATTTCGATGCTCTTAGACAGCAAACAAGAAATGGTGACGAACTTGATCAAATGCCTTGTCAAGGTCAATCCGAATAAGGGCTACTTGGTCGGTCTTATCTGACACTGTCTCCAATACCGAACGTGCAATATGAATGTGCGTTTCGATACTGCAGCCTCTGATACCGCGGACCCGGTGCGAGCCTATTAAATCAGTGACAGCTAGCTGCAGTCGATTTCAAAAAACCTTTGCAAACAGTTTGTAATCTACATTAAAGAGGGAAATTGGACCATATCCTTCAACTGTTTTCAACTGATTTGTATCTTCGCTTTTTGGAATTACTATAGTAGGCCCGTAACAAAATGTGGGAGGCAAAAAACCAACACCATAAGATTCCTGAAAAACCTCCACCAAAACAGCCACAAGCAAAGGAAATTGTTATATAACTCGTTAGTAGTAGTAGAATAGTTAGTAATCGTAAGTTATTGGGCCCTCCACTACAGCACACTTCTGATCGGCAAGTCGAGGAAAGGCTTCGAGCACGCAACTGTAATCTGAGCACCTATTTTGGCTATCATAACTACCAAAGAGCTTCCGATTATAGTCAAAGGAAGCATCAATAATACCAGGAGCATTACTGTACGTACAGTGTTCATAATGAGTCTGCATTATTTCCTTTACAACAGCAGCCTGCCTTTCATCACTCAGGGCCCGACGAGATGGTTGCTGCTCCAGAAACCTACGGGATCTAGCCCTTACGAAAGTCCCCTTGTGACTTTTGGTTTGAAACTGCTGAAGCTCTGCTTTTATGGTAGTTATATCATCTGCATATATGCCTGGGCTAATCCTCTCTAACTCATGTAGCTCACATAAATACGCCCGAGCTCACGAAGGTGATGTCTCTTCAAAAATGCGATTCTTTCTGAGGCTTCAATACCCAAGTTTTAGTTTCCTGTTAAAATAAGTTCCATTTTTGAAGAAAACTGATAGCTCCTCGCATGACTATGTGTTCCTCAAGAGAGGGGATACCGCACGTTAAACAATTTCATCTCAAAGCAGACAGCTATTCAACTTCCAGAGCTCCCATCGAGGATGAAGTATGCGCCGACTGTATCTCCCTATTTGAAGATACACAATGCAACGATGACTGGAGAGTATGGACAGGACCCAGAATCCAGAAACGCTGGCTAACATGCTTGCTGAAACATAAATCCTGTGAAGCCGAATATTAGAGCAGCCCTGAGAATCAGTAAAATGAAAAATGTAGCCCTTATCCTGTACAACATAATCAAGGTTGTATTAAAATGCAAAATCGGTACGTAAAGCAGCACTAGAGTCATAACGCTTACTTAACACTGCAAAGTCTTGATCCCTACAAATACAACTGAAATCACCCAGCAATATAACTTTACGATCTGTGCAGAAATAATTAAATACATAAAAAATATCCTTCTAATCGCAGCTTTATAGAGGCATAAACACAAATAATTCCCCACTGTGCACCCGAAATTCCGAGGTCACAGCAGAGAAGAATCCCGTCATCATCTATGCAATACGACACGGCAGTAATCCCCAGTGTGTTGGCCATGAATAGAATTAATCCTGCTGATAAACCTCTCGAGTGACCAACGATAATATTCAATTCTGACAAAAAAGGCTCGAGAGCAGCTTCAGTAACCTAATTAAAGGAAAGCTTGGTTTCCGGCATCGCTGCCGCACTCACATCTCATTTATTTTAAATATGCCGCAAATGATATTGCCTTCGACGGTTACACAAACCCCTAACGTTACAGGTAGTGACCTGATATGCTGCGACGCTCGCCATTTTAGGGGCTTGCCTTATTGAACGCCATCCCTTGTACGCGGTGGCCCGCTTGCAATTCGGCTGCCTGTAGGCCAGACGGCGCCCTTAGTTTTGATGTTACCCTTCCTAGTGCCACCACAGCGGCTACCTTTTGCTCATCGCCACCGGCGCACGCCTCCCCATCTTCAAGACACTTGAAATGTGCACTGCTGGCCATCGCCTCTTCCGAGACCGCCAAGGCTTCGGCCCATGAAGCCGAGACACGACACGCAACGACACTTCAACGTTTGAAGCTGAATAAAGGCGCGTCTAGAGAATATATAATGCCCTCTTTAACTCTCACTTAACATGTTGTTATTAAGTATGGAGCACAACCACGAGATCTATTTTACACAAGCTTGCAATTATTCAGAAGAACATTGTTCGCTCCAACGCAAATGTTAATCCTATGTCATCTTGTAAAGAATGCTTTTCCTCCCTGAACTTTATTCCCATAGATAACCTATACAACTTTCGTTTATTACAGGCAGCCTGCTACTCCTCCCCAGGACTAAAAAGCCCCATAGCTTTGTTGGCGACTTAAAAATTCAAACAGCGCATTAAAAATTCAATCATAAATACAAGAAACACCGAGAAATGGGCGATTCCGCGCTTTCGCACTTTCTATAAACATCAGTCAATTGAATTCTTCAATTCAATTCAATGTTTGTTTTCTAGAAAGTGCATGGAGGGTCTCCCTGGCTAAAAGCTGCTCATGCAGCTTGACTAAGGCCAAGAAGACCGATACATAGCAGTATCAGTAACATTATATTTTAGTTAAAACGGACATGTTACCTACAATTTTCAACAGTAGATACAAATTTTGTACTATATTCGGAGCACTGAAAATTATAGCAGGTAAATAACATAAGTCAGGCATCAAACAAAAAAACATTTCTAGAAACGTGGCAAAAACATTGTACAATTGATTTGCATGAAGTGAAGCACAAGAACAGAAAAATAAAACAAGATATGATAAGGTGTAACAAAACAAAGTAGAAGAAAATAAGTATTCCCAGAGGATAGCAATTACAAAAAACAAGATCTCAAACCTCTTCTACTCAAACCAAAAGTGTCAGTACTTTTGTTTAGTATAAGTTGGAGGTTATGTGATAACGCATGATATTTATAAAAAGTTCGGAACCGTAGAATTTTCTATAAATCTTTATTTCTTGTGGGTACGTTAGCGTCACGGCGCTGCAGAGATGCTAACGTCATTAGTTATTTCGTTGTAGTAAGGGAGGAAAAGTAAATTGTTTTCAATAATCGAAATTCATAAGTATCCTCAATACGAAGTATTTCAAATAATCTAAAGTTACTTTCTGTAGTGGCCATCGGTTCCATATTCGTAATATGACTTCCTTGACCCATAACCTTCCTGTTGCGCTCAACAAATACTATTCTATTCATGAATAGTGTTAAGCAGCTGCATATCTATTTGCTAATATATGGTTTCTACTACTATTTTTGTTCTGTTAGCGATATTTCATATTGAATTGCACATTGATGTTAATGCTATTTTGTTGTCGTTTTGCTTTGTGTGAGATCTCTATATGTGATACGCCTCACGTATGCTAAATGCTGTGTGTATGCATGGATATAGTTGAGATCAATTTCGTTTGTGAACTTTTTGGGTGAATGTTTATTTTTTTGTAAACACACTCTATTGCCATGTATTGCGTCTCTGGGCCTAGTCAAGCTCATAGCTTTTAGCTAAGGCGACCTTTCCAACTTCGGAAAAAATAAAATAAGTATGTAAAAAAAGCATGCCTTCGACGTATGTTCTGAGACATGCATGAGTAATTATGAGCATGTTAATTACATATGCTGCATTCAAGCGAGTACCAAGCTTCCTCCGTTTTCGCTAAATTTCCTTCGTGCTTGAAGCGCAATCGTAGAGCCAACATGTGGCACCCACTGAAAGCCCCCTGGCAATGTACGGCGCTGGCCCAGCAGATGGCTAAAATGGCGTATCGCTCACAGCTTTCGCAGTTCCGCACGTAAGGAAACTCAAGTGCACCTCGTAATTTTTCTGGTGTGCACAGCACGGAACCTATTACCTTATAGCCACGCCCGCTGTCCGTTATTAATTTATATTAGCCCGCCCATCGTAATATTCCTCTTCATTGCATGCAGCGACCTCATAGTGGAGCTGAAGGTTGATTGCTGGGTGTCTTCAAGTGGGCGTGCTGTTCCATGTGCGGGTCCACGCTTCAGCGATTTCATGGCACCACAATCCGGCTATGCCTACCTGCACATGGAGTCAAAAACATGGAAAGACGGTACCCTATGAGAGTGGATCTGCGCTGTCTTAGCATAACTGTCGCTGATGCCTCTGGTGCAGTCTGTTAATGGAGACTGCACCCGATAAAGCTGACAATTTCTTTAGATGCGGAAGCTGA
This sequence comes from Amblyomma americanum, assembly GCF_052857255.1. Classification (NCBI taxonomy): domain Eukaryota; kingdom Metazoa; phylum Arthropoda; class Arachnida; order Ixodida; family Ixodidae; genus Amblyomma; species Amblyomma americanum. The sequence continues at coordinate 142,453,360 of NC_135498.1, forward strand.
CGTCTAGCGTTCGAGCTAGACTATGCAATTGTTGCTGGGACGCTTACTTTATTTGTTTCAATATTGTTGGCCAAGCGCGCTCAGCTGTTTTTCGTCTGAGGTAATAGGACAAACGGTGGAAATTCATGGGTGCAATTCTAGAACAGTGGCCTGTATGTTGTCATTCCTGTATTTCCTTTCCTTTTGTCGAAAGTAACCCATTCTGTATTTTCTCTTTTGGGAGGAAGGCCGGCTGCTCGCTGCAGATCTAGAACAAAAATGTTGCATGTCACCTTTTGAGGAATCTCTAGCCGTCTTGCAAGCTGCCCCTGCACGATGTAGGCAGTCGTCTAGCGTTCGAGCTAGACTATGCAATTGTTGCTGGGACGCTTACTTTATTTGTTTCAATATTGTTGGCCAAGCGCGCTCAGCTGTTTTTCGTCTGAGGTAATAGGACAAACGGTGGAAATTCATGGGTGCAATTCTAGAACAGTGGCCTGTATGTTGTCATTCCTGTATTTCCTTTCCTTTTGTCGAAAGTAACCCATTCTGTATTTTCTCTTTTGGGAGGAAGGCCGGCTGCTCGCTGCAGATCTAGAACAAAAATGTTGCATGTCACCTTTTGAGGAATCTCTAGCCGTCTTGCATGCTGCCCCTGCACGATGTAGGCAGTCGGCTACCGTGCATCTTGAGTAGTCACGAGGAAATATAAGCGAAAAATCGCGCAAGTGGCACGTTCTCTGCGCATTGAGTAGTAGTCCTCTATGGTAACTTAAGTTTTCAAAGAGTGAAATTTAGGTACAAGATGGCGCACTTGAGCAGCTCGTGCTACCACCTGCAAGCAGGAAATAGCAACAGCACTTACTCCTTACACAAGCAAATACAAGCAAATATGGAAATGCAGCCAGCTACGAATCGACCTCCTGACGTTTCAGTGCTATAAGAGGAAGTTTCGGACACTGCTTGGGAAACTCCATAAAAACGTGCGATTCCTTGCATGCCTCTAGAAAGACCTTACTGTTAGGAGCTTTTAAACGCACCCAAAATTTATTTGCTAGCGAACAGAAAGTGCTCTTCTAAACATAAGTTCTGAAGTCAACAAACGAACCATTAACGGGAGCCTAACTACGCTCACTGAACATTCAAGGCTTCGCTCAGATCTCCTCAATTAACCCTGTCCGATGCCAGACGCGACCACATTATTCCTGCAAACTTAGTAATCCCATTGGGCCACCCAACTTTGTGGCGTTCCATGCTACGCTTGCCTTCTTTTGGTGTCCAGTGCATTAACCTTAACGACCATCATTTACATTACCATCGTATCATATGTGCCCTGCCCAAGCCCATTTCTTCCGCTTGATTTCTGCTAGAATAAACGCCTACAGAACGTCGGGAACTCTTAATTAGTCATGGCGGAAATATCTATAGTTCTTTCAGTTACGCTACCTGGCAAAAGGCATAAAAATGTCCCCGGAAAAAATGACCCCGGAATATACGTCCCCGGAGAAAAAGCCCCTGATGGGGCGCCCTCTAGAAAAAAGTGTCCCGAGGTGAAAAATCACGTAAAAATGAATTCGACGAGAACAAGACAAAAATTATCCTCTTTATTAAACTATTTACTTTGAGAACAGATGCAACCATGAAGTTCTTTGCAGTACCACCTCACACCACGGTCATGCAGTGTTGGTTATGCAAAAAAAACACACCGCAAAGCACTTCAGCCGGTGACTTAGCTGGATCGCCGAAAGATCCATCGACACACTTGCCCTCCCACTCATTTCCCGCCGTCATCATTTGTGTGTGTGTGTGTGTGGACACCTCTCACTTTTCCATTGTTTTGTCCTATCTATACCGATGGGTGGAATCGCTGTAGCTTACAGTTTTGCTTTATTGTTGATCCCGTGTCCTGCATCAAGAGTGTCCAAGTGGAGACTTCATATCACAGGAGGCTAAGTGGGAGGCGTTCACTGGAAAGTTTCCATGTTTCGAGCTCTGTTTACGCGCCTGTAGGCACTGGACAATTATCACGTATCCAAACACCATAATATTTTTCGGGTAGTTGCTGGCTCTAGTCGCTTGAAGAATTTTGCAGCGATTTCTTTTCGCTGAGTCCCAGTGGCTGCCAGGGGCAATATATTTTTGTCTCATTCACATACAACCGCCAAGGCCAGTCTTGTGCCTGATTTCTCCGGCTTGATAGTTTTCGTTCTGAAAACAAATGCAGCATATTTAAAATCAATACCAGGACAAGTATTCAATGTAGGGCCCACTGCATACCGTTAATGCACATGCCGTAAGATATGCCCAGTAACAGGCGAGGGGAAAGCTTGTACTCACTAAAAAGCTGGTGGGTACCGGGTAGCACTGGGAACAGAACCCCTACTCCCGCAAAAGAGACGGATGCTGAAATCTCCGGGGGTTAATTACGGTACGTTTGGTGCACACCGTTTGGGGGCATTTTTTTCCTACTTCAGATATCGGGATATATTTTCCGGGGACATTCCTTCCAGGGACATTTTTTTTTCCGGAACCCGCTACACGGGACTTATTTCGTGTCTGTTATGAATATACATGTGTGCTGCATATGAGTTCTACGTGTCACAAACGCGCCTTGTTTGATTTCGTTAATGCTGCGTACGAGTCTATGCCTGCCACAAATGCGTCTCATATGAACTTATCAGTGGCACACGTCGACAGATACGAGATACGCATGCGCACGCACCAGCTAAGGTGTGTCTCGCGTCAACTCTCATCGACCTTGTACTAAACACGCAGCGGCTCACGTGCGACCCCATCAACTCCAGCGTGTTAACGAAACACACGCAAAAGAAATGACTAGCAAGCGCTTAGCAACACACATTCGGAACACAAATGACACAGGGAGCCTGTTTCACAGAACTTCCTCCGTGCTTCTGCGCTTCTACCATCTTCAATTGCTCCGAATACTGTCCAGTTATGCTGTTCGCCGTCCGGCGCTTCTCGATGTATCTACACGTTACAAACGCTTATATGGAAAGTAAACGCGCCCCCTTCAGCTCTTTTGAGCGGTAGTAAAGCTACGTACCGCATAAACCAAGTATTTTCGCCGAAGAGCTCTGCGTGTATCGAGATATACGTGTCCTATGAGAACGCGCCTAAAGAAATGCGCTGTGAAAATTATAATGCACGAAGATGTTTAGTGTTTATAAGACTGCAGATCAAGATTCACAACATGACTGGCACCTCCAGAAAGTCTGTGAGAAGTTTCGGTACCGTTGAGGGACGATTGTTGAGTTTCATCCGTACAGAAAAAAAAATTGAGTAAATTTGTCGTACATAAATACTGCAACGATTTCGTATGGCTTTCTTTCCCGAACTGGCAGTAAAAGGGGGGAAAAAGCAGGCGTAGTGTAGTGATTAGCGAATCAGTTAAAGGTATGACTGCAGTGTGGTGGTTCGCATCCAGGTGGTGTGCATAATTTACTTATCTGGTTTTGTTTTAATACATTGTATGGCAGGCATTATAGTTCAGATTTTTTTTTTTACTTCAAGCGCAGCTTTTCTCTAACCACATAATCACTTGCGGTTCACACGCTTATGAATACGCATATTCGCGTATGACACATGTCGCGCATGTATTGCAAATGATGATATCGCCCTATACCCGCAGTACCTAGGAATCTCCAGCGTATCAAAATCTTCGAATAACGCATCCTCGTCATCCATCATTGTATACCCTTTTATGCCTTGAGGCAATAAACATCGCTTCAAAAAGAAAAGCTAATACGAAAGTACATCCCAACCAGCTTACTGCACGTTGGTTACAACGTATTTACTAACGCAATAAGTAATAGAATTTATGAGGGTTATTCTTGTAATAACGCTCAATGGGCTAGCGTGCGAGCCCTAGCAGTCAGAGCTGTGACCCACAACCCGCGGTGCGGTAAGTCGCAACCACGGCAGGTTCGGGCCAGGGGGGACAAACACGAGCATTCTACTCGGATGAGCGTTTATTGCTCCCGAGCAATACAATTAGTAGCAAGCAACAAAATACCCGCCGCAACGAGGGAGTGTTCTGCTCACGTATGAGGGTGAAGTGCACAAAAAGGGTGGAACGCACACAAAATGGTGGGGGAGGAAGGTTCCGCTCACCTGGTGTGGCTCCTCGCTCACGGCCCGCGGCGGTCAGTTCACACGCGGTGGCCGGGCGATAACGGCAGCGGTCTCCGTGGCAGATATGCGTCCGTGCGTGTGCACAGCTCCACCCAAGAGACAAGCAAGCCCCAGAAGAACTGCGCGACCGCGCCTTCTTGCGGGCTGTGGAGAGGACGTCTCTCCGTGCTAAGAGGAGAAAGAGGGAAAGTCTCTGCGGCGGCGTCGCTTCGGGGGCGCGAAAGGAAGCGGGGGCGGTGTTAGTGCCCTCCCTCGAAAACCTCCCGAACAGCGCGCGCATACATCGCGTGATAATTATGCGCGGCCGTAACCATGGGACAGGAGATTCGCGTGTATCCCCACAAATTTGATCAACCTCTGAGTTCAGGCACCCAAAGAACCTAGCTCGCTTTCAGAAAGGCGCTTGACAATGGACCATATTGTCACCGAAAGCCGGCAGAAAGGGCAGAAGGGCGCACCAGGTCTGGCAAAGCAGACACACTAAGCGAACAAACGCACGAGCCGGGCAAGACAAGGAAGACCAGCGGGTGCTGTCGCACCCCATGGCAGCGCCAGTAAATGGCTAACACTGTGGCATTGCCCTCCTTCTTAGAAAGAGCATCGCCCCGATGCCGCGGAATAGCGGGAAGCCGGAATAAAGTCTGTGGCGCCGGACTTGGCAGAATAAGTCCTAGCGGGCGTGTTAGGGCTTCATCCTGGCAGCGTGGGCGATTTCGGATGCCGCCTGCCACCTGGAGGAAAGAACAGACTGTTGCGGGAGCACTTCGTAGTTATTGGGAAGGTGAAATGGATTTTGAGAATTTGAAGTTCTTCAAGAAATGGAATATATGAAGCTTCAAGGTAACGGATGCCAAGGATTTTTTCGCCAGCATTTAGAATAGTGACGTAATCGCCGATCAAAACCGCAGCGATAGTCAGGCTTCTTCTCACTACATTAGAGAAGTGTGGCTAAACTCGCGATGACGTCATTGTTGTCGAAATATGAAATGTCCGCTACCTTCGCCCACGAGCTGCAGTCAGCCTCTCCCAACGCCGCCAAAGAATGCTTCGTGGGATTCACCGGCGGCGGCTTTGGTTTATTTAATTTCTTGAAACCACTGTTTATTAGCTGGAAACGCAGCGCCGCTCCATGTGACGTCATCGTTGCGGCCTCTGCCCATCGCAGCGCACTGCAGAGAAGCCTGACCACCAGTGCGGATTTATTCTGCGATTACGTCACCATTTCAAATCCTAGCACAAAAATACTTCGCATGCGTTACCTTCACACATTCTACACGTTTAAACTCGTCGAATTCTAAAACCTCTTCATCTGCCCTTTAACGTCACTAAGTTTGCGCAGTACCTCATAGGAGCCAAAGTAGCGGCTCAGAAGTTTCTCGGGGCGACCCCGCAGATGGATTGGGATCCAAACCCAAACCTGATCACCAGGGTGGTAAACTTCAATAAAACAGAGAGTTGAGCTAGCTTATACATACTGCTGTGAATAACGCCGGTCCTGTTGTCTTCTTCCTTGTTTGTCCCTGTCTCAGCGCTGTTATTCCCAGCAGGGTGGTAAAGCACCACCCAGTGATGAAGGTTGTAACGTTGAACATCGCTTTTCTGCTGGGTACGGGCTCGCTGTCTAGCTAGCTTGCGGGCGGCTTCTGCGTGCCGTACGAACTCTTCAGCGCCAGCGACGGAGGGACGTGCAACATCTGGTAGTAACTTTGTGTCCAGCATAGTTGTGGCTCCGCGACTGTGCACCAAGCAGAACGGCGTGAAGCGCGTCGTCTCTTGAAAAGCAGTTTTATAAGCGAACGCGACGTAAGGCAAGATCTGGTCCAGTTTTTATGGTCGTGTCTACTTACATGGAGAGCATGTCGGCAATGGTCTTGTTGAGCCTCTCAGTCAATCCATTTATTTGAGGGTGGTAGGCAGTGGTTCGATTGTGACTGGTGCCACTGAGACGCATAACTTCCTCAGTAAGGGCTGATTAAAAGCCGTTCCTCTATCTGTTAAAACGACTGCAGGGGCACCGAAAGATGAAAAAGTGCAATTTCGGCAGCCGTGCCGCAGGGAAGGGCTTTCGTCTCACAATACCGGGTGAGGTAGTCGGTGGCAACTATAATGTACCTGTTGCCCAATGATGATGTCGGAAATGCTCCCAGCAAGTCCATGCCGCCCTGGTGGAAAGGGATTCGAGGCGGATCAATGGGCTCCAATAGGCCGGCCGGCTTCACAGGTGGTGTCTTCCGACGTTGGCACTCGCAGCAAGGCTTTACGTAATGCTGGACAACTGTAGCATGCCGGGGCCAGTAATACTTCTGCCGTATCCGCACCAACGTGCGAAAAAAGATGAGGTGGCTGGAAGAAAGGTTGTCGTGGCATGCACGCAGAACTTCGTCTCGAAGCACCGTTGGAACCACGATCAGGTACGGAGTGTCCATGGGGCCGAAGTTTCTTTTGTAGAGGATGCCACCCCGCAAGCATAACGACGATAGCCCGCGTGTGAAGAAGTGGGGTGGTGACGAGCTACGGCCTTCGAGGTACTCTATGAAGGGTCGTAGCTCAGCATCATCTCGCTGTTGTTGAGCAAGGACGGACGTGGTTAAAGCGCCAAGATAAGTGGGGCCGTCTTCCGTGTCAGCAATGGTGTACGGGAGAGGAGCACGGGACAGGCAGTCTGCGTCGCTGTGTTTGTTTCCAGACTTGTACACGATGGTAACATCGAATTCTTGCAAGCGGACACTCCAACGCGCCAGCCTCCCCAATGGGTCTTTTGAGATTCGCGAGCCAACAAAGCGAGTCATGATCGCTCACGACTCGAAATTGGCGACCTTACAAGTATGGGCGAAATTTCGTTACCATCCAAATGACAGCAAGGCACTTCTTTTCCGGGGTAGAATAATTTGCTTCTCATCGCGACAGAGTGCGGCTTGCATAAGCAATCACGCTCTTAGCACCATCTTGCTACTGAACAAGGACGGCACCCAGACCGACGTTGCTCGCATCGGTATGCAGTTCCGTGTCCGCCTCCTCGTCAAAGTGGCCAAGAATAGGCGTAGTTTGGAGGCGGTTCTTGAGGTCGTCGAAGGCCATCTGCTGTTCTTGTGCCCAGATGGAAGGTTGGTCGTCCTTTGACAAGCAAGCGAGTTAGAGGCTCGGCTAGTCGGGAGAAGTCTCGCACAAAATGTCAGTAATGTGCGCATAGACACAAAAAATGGCGCACAGCACGCTTATCATTGGGGGTAGGAAAAGCAGAGACGGTAGCCGTCTTCTCGGGGTCTAGGACAACACCTTCAGCGCTCACGACATGGCCCAGAAATTTCAGCTGTTGGAACGCAAAGTGGCATTATTCTGGTTTGAGCGATAGGCCGGCCGATCGTATGGCCTCCAGTACTGCACTCAAGCGCTTTAGATGCTCATCTTAGGTGGCGGAAAAAAAATGACAACATCGTCAAGGCAGACGAGGCAGGACTGCCATTTGAGCCTAACGAGGACAGTGTCCACCATTCATTGAAAAGTGGCAGGAGCGGAACACAAGCCGAAGGGGAGCACCTTGAACTCATGGAATCCGTCGGGAGTAACGAACGCTGTCTTCTCGAGGTCCCGTTCATCCACCTCAATCTTCCAGTACCCACTGCGGAGGTCAAGAGAAGAAAAGTAGCGGGCATGACTCAGCTGGTCGAAAGAGTCGTCAATTCGAGGTAACGGATAAACGTCTTTTTCTGGTAATTTTGTTATGTCTTTGATAGTCGACACAAAATCTGAGTGCCCCGTCTTTCTTGGCGACCAGCACAACGGGTGAAGCGCATGGGCTTGTAGATGGTTGTATGGCATCCGGAGCATTTCGTCAACCTGCAGCCATATGGCCTCACGTTCTTTTGCCGACACTCGATAGGGGTGTTGATGGATAGGCCGCTCACTGCCGTTAACTATGATGCGATGTTTCGTTATGGACGTCTGCCTGACCTTAGAGGTGGTCACTAAAAGCAGTCATGAAAAGAGTCAAGGATGGTTTGCAAGCGGCGATGCTCATCGGGGTTTAAAGCAGGGTTCACGTCAGCCTTAACTGTTTGACTAGGTCCTCCTGGACGGGTGTCCCGGGACGTTGACAACGCGCAGTGTCTGGCGGGCTCGCTAATTTCATCGAAATAGGTGATGGCTATATTTTTCGCCAAGTGGTAGTATTCAGCGCTAAACTTCGTAACTAGACGGTGAGTTCGCTGGATCCGCAGGGCAACGACGCCTCGTGCGATGCAGACTTGTTGGCTCAGCAGTAAAGACCGGTTTACTTCTGCGATGCCGTTGGACGCGCGGGGGTTGTCGCACTCCACCGTAACAAACAAGCTGGCAAGCGAAGGAAGAGTGATGTGTTCGTTGGACACGCGAAACACGGGTCTTTCTGGCGCACTGTCGTCGGCTACGGTTCATGGGGCGGAGATTGTCACCATGAGTTCGCGGAGGTCGATGACAGCCCCATTTTCCCGAAGAAAATCGAGACCGAGCATCAGGTCCTTGGAGCACTCAGCCAGGACAGCGAAGCAACCAGTGAAGATGATACCGCGAATCTCAATCCTAGCGGTGAAGACGCCGAGCGGTATCACCACGTGACCGCCAGCGGTCCGAATTTTTGTTCTGTGCCAGGGTGTCAGCACTTTTCTCAAGAGGGTAGCAAGAGCACGACTCATAACGGAGAAATCTGCGCTGGTATCTACGAGGGCAGTCACATGGTGGTTGTCCGCGAGGACCAGTATTTTGGCGGAAATTGCCTCATTTACTGGAACGCGCGTCGTGTAAGGTTCCGGAGTGGACGGTTGAGGTGTTCGTGGAAATGGGGCTTCGAGCAGAGGCTATTCTGGGCGTCGGAAGGTGGTCGGAGATGGGGGTGGAAGATCGGGTTGAAGGGTCAAGTCGGCGAGCGGAGGATCTTGTTCGAATTGCGGAGCAACGGTGACCCTACTGCCAGAGGTGGCCGTCTTCGGTTTTCCCAGCGTGGACTAGAGGACTGCCGGATGGACGGCTGGCGACCTGGGGAAGAGAGCATACAGGGCGACGGCTACCTGGACGGGCGCTGTGGCGAGGGGGCAGGGAGGACGCTGGCCGTCAGGTACTACTCCATGCCACGGGGTCGCTCACCATAGCGTTGCCGGGGTGCGTCTGATGAAAACCCTCCCGGACCCATCCGACGATACGGGCAGTGGCGCAGTATGCAGCCTGCTTCACCGCAGGGAACGCATAAGGGCCGGTTGTTCTATGTACGCCACGGGTGTGCTTTGCTGAGGGGTGGTCGTGCGTCAGAGACAGTAGGCGAAGCCGAAAAGCGTTGATACGGTGCATGAGGAGCACGGCAGTAAAACGCCGGTGATTCTGGCGCAGAGCTGCGTAACGCCTCATTGTACGTTATGACATACGGCTCAGGCGGCGGCTGGGGACAGGCCATTGGCTACACCGCTCGACGGACTTCGTCACGAATGACATCCGAGATGAGTCCGAAACCCTGGTGTTGCTGGACAGGGCGAAGCTTCTGTACCTCTTCGCGCACATTGCTCCTAAAAAGCTCACTGAGGGCTTCACTCTCGGTGCCGGGCAGCGGCATGACGGTGTTCATAGCAGTTATATTCGCCGGACGGCAGTAATGCGCAAACCTCTGCTGCAAGGCGCGCTCCATGCTTGTCGCCTCTCGAGCAAAGTCAACCACTCTGCTAGGACGGTCGCGCACAAGTCCTACAAAAAGCTGCTCTTTGACTCCTCGCGTAAGATGACATACCTTCTTCGTTTCAGATATGGTAGGATCTGCACGGTTGAAGATCCGCGTCATACCTTCTACGAACATGGCGACGCTTTCATTTGGCCGATTCGCACGGGACTGCAGGGCAACTTCAGCTCGCTCCTTCCGTTCGTTTCTGCCGAAGGTGTCGAACAACTGTCGCCGGAAGTCTCTCCGGGTGGGGATAACGGACTAGTGGTTTTCAAACCACATCTTGGCGGCGTCTTCCAGGGCAACATAGATACTGCGTAGCTCGCGGTCCTCGTCCCACAGATTAAAACCAGCGACCAGGTCGAAGCTGGCCAACCAGTCTTCCACGTCTTCGAACTTGTCGCCATTAAACGACGCGCAGGCACATTGAGAAGCAGCGGTAGGGAACTGACGGCATTCTGGGTGGTCTGGCTTCCCGGAGTGCACGTCATTGCGCGGTATGGTGCCTGCAGAGGTCGAAACTCAAGATTGAATCCTCGCAAGCAGCGGCTTGCCTTGTGGGCAGGTGTCGTGTCCACGGGGTGTCGCTGGGCGTCGTCGGAGGCTCCCGGGAGCTCTGCATGCATCGGGAAATTACCCAGAACCTGCACCAAAATGTCGCCGAAAGCCGACAGAAAGGGCAGAAGGGCACAGCAGGACTAGCAAGACAGACACACTCAGCGAACCAACGCACAAGCCGGGCAAGACAAGGAAGACCAGCGGGTGCTGTCGCACCGCATGGCGGCGCCAGTAAATGATTTACAGTGTGGCAATATTCATACCATCACTCAGGTCAAAGTGAAATGCGCAGAATATGACCAACCTCTACATATTGCCTTTACAGAGTAAGAGAAAGCAACATCAGCACTCACGGGAGCCTTTCGTAACTATGCTGTAGAAGACGCGAATGTAAAGGTTCTCAAAAATATGCAAAATAGCGCTTGCTTCGCGCCCATTGATTCCGACAGGAAGAAACATAAAAAAAAAGTCATCAGGTAGGCTGTAAGGCAAACAGGCACGATATTTCCGACACTATTCAGCGCATTTTTTGAAGGCGTAAGAGAACTGTATCTGGAAGCGCTGGGGCTAAATATTAAAGGAGATTATTATTCTCCGATTCAAGACGCTCCTAAGCGACGATTTCATAGCATGATCGAGGACCTAGACAGACAAAGAAAAAGAGTAGGCCTAAAAATTGACGTGCAGTAAATTAGAGTGATGCTCAGAAGCCTGGGAACGGCAGAATAGTTTAGGATAGGCCTCGAAGCGTTGAAAGTGGTACACGAGTATATCTACGTACGGCGGATAGTGACCGGAGGTCCAGACCCGAGAGGTGAATAATTAGAATAAGAATGGGGTGGAGCGCATTTGGTAGGTACTTTCTTGTGATGCGAGCAATGTAGCAATACCCTCGAAAGAGAAAGTGTATAACAGCTGTATGTCACCGGCACTTACCTATGGAGCAGAAACCTGGATACTAGTTCAAAAAGTCGAGCTGAATTGAGTACAACGCAGCAAAGTATAAAAAGAAAAATATGAGGCACAACATTAAAATAAATGAAGAGAATAGCGTGGATCAGGGAACAAACCTGAGTTCTTGACATCGTTGTCCAGTAAAGAAAAAAAATTGGACATGGGCAGGGCATGTAAGATGACGGAGTGGATTCGAATAGAACGAAAGCGTCACAAAGTGCAGCTGATAGGGAGCTGGGCGGAAGAGATAAGTACCGGGGTATACGGTGTCGCAGCTGGCACATGACAGGCTTAATTGGAGGAATATATGAGAGGCCTTTGTCCTGCAGTGGGCGAAGTCAGGTTGATGCTTTGCAGATTACGATATTGTAAATGCAAGGCGTTATATGTTAGAAACCCTCGTCGGGCAAACATGACTAATAGACATTTCGATCATGAGAAATGTTGTCCAGGTGCATGCTATAACTGCAGTCAGTGTTAAGGCATGCCTGTATAGTGACTAGTTCTCTTCCTATCCAAAGAAGGGATTGACATAATGTTATCGTTCGGACTCCACATCATTCTTATTAATTTTGCACTTCGATTGTTTGATGCACTAGTTGTCACTTTTTAAGACAGTCGGACGGATAACAAAATCTGAATAGAATTGAAGTAAAATTAGTTTATCATAGCGGCCTTACATTCATAACACGGCTTCCATCTAGTAAATGCGAAGAAACTAGGGGCCCAATAGCTCCCAGAATAAAGAGCGGTTATCAAGGCAACCACAGTGGTCTCGTTTTTGATCTGTACGTAAAGTTGTGGCGAAGGGTTCACTCGAACCAGGGTTCTTTCGGGTAGCGTGTCCGAGTCTTCATCTGAGGAAAGATGGACCTTGAAGGTTTTGAAAACGAAAAACAAGCTGGTTTACTGGCACTTTGAAGAAATTTATTTACCTAATTTAGAAAAGAGCAAAACAGTCAAAAATTAAAACATCATAGCGTTGAGCGACTGAATGAGCCTTGTCGTCAGGGAACAGAGCAATCGCTCTGACTGAGGTTGCCTGAAATACACTTAGGCTCCGCCCTTTCTCCGCGTGGGGGACAATTCAACAAGAGGCACAGATCGGAAGAGCGACACAGAACAGAGCACGCGGAGCACCGTGAGAATGGGCGAGGAGGACTCGGAGGTCCGCTGCTACTTCGCCCCAAGCTGCCCGTGTCCATCCAAACACAGGTACGATGTCGTGGCTACAACCTCGGCGGGCTCTCCATGTTCGGGGCGGCTCTTTTCAGACAAGATTAATTAAATGACGGCACCGTTCCCCTCTTCTTTTCGTCGTCTTGTCCATCGTCGGTCACGTCTCGCGGCGAACCAGACAAAGAGAAGGCCATCTCACCCCTTCCCTCCCCCCTCCTGAAGATCTTGGGAAAGTTTCCGCAAGCAGGTTCCCAGAGATCCTTTTTTTTCGTGGGGTCAACGAGGGGTCAAACGGCGTGTCCCCAGCAGGGTTGTTACAGTACATGCGATTGCGAATCTATATCTCTTTTAGGGCAGTACGTAGGTAATATAATTTTTTAGCTTGAATATGCGCAAAGTATGACCCTTCTGGTCTGACTCGGCCGAGGGAAATCGGCAGTGACCTTTTCCTGTCCTTTAGAACCCAAGGCTCACATTTCTGGCTTGTTTTCTGCGAAGCAGCAAGGCAAGTTCACCATCTAGTGTGTGCTGTCCTGACTTTCTGCTTTTGTCAGTCATCCGCTCTGCAAATCTCTTTATCGCCGATATCTATGGTTTTAAATTGCCACCAAGATGTTTGTCGCCCATTAATAGCTCCACGCTTGCGCCTGTCGTTTTGAACATCCAAACAGCGATATCTTAGGTGTTCTGCACGTCTACGAACGGAAATCTTCAACGTCAGTTTCATATTTGATCACTATGGCTGCGGTAGAGCTGATCAGTCAAGAACCTCCACATGACTGGATGGTTTTCACCGACTCTAAAGCAGCCCTTCAAGCCCTGCAAGCTGCGCTACGCCGCGGGTCGCAGGAGCAACTTGTTGCTGAGATCCGTCTACTGTACCACGGCACCGTTTCCAAAGGTCATGACATCATTTTTCAGTGGCTTCCAGGACACTGTGGTATTAACGGTAATCACCAGGCCGATGCGTCTGCGCGTTCTGCTCACAACGACGTACTTCCAGTGATGATCCCAATATCGAGACATGACGCTGCGTGTGGGCTTCGCCCTTTGGCGCTGAAGCTCACACTTTCAGCGTGGAACACGGGAGAGTTTTGCAACCTCCGCCTCAAGGCACTGGACCCTGAACTGCGCCTTCGTCTTCCATGTAACTTAGAACGTCGCGACGCAACACTGTTATGCCGTTTATGGATCGGTGTTGCATTTACCAATTACTATGCTTTCCGGATGGGGATGGCCCACAGCCCTGCCTGTGAGAGCTGTGGTTGTGAGGAGACCATCGCTCATCTTCTCTGTGAGTTCCCTGCATTTGCGAGTGCAAGACATACACTGTGTTGTGCCCTGGGCCGCCTCGATCCTCACCCATTAACAGAGCAAAAGATCCTCGGTCCGTGGCCACAGCAGTGGACTGTCCTCAAGGCATACAAGGCACTCTTTCCCTACTTGAGAGCGACTGGATTGAGTGACAAATTGTGACAGCGTTGTGCGTGTTGGTGTTATGCCTTTTTTCCCTTCTCTCTTCCTCCTTTTAGTCCCCTAATCCCTCTTCCCCAGTGCAGGGTAGCCAACCGGAACCCCTTTCTGATTAACATCCCTGCCTTTCCCTCCTCCTCTTTATCTATCTATCTCTATGGCAGTTTCGCCTGGAGCCCTGCGCGTAAGCATCTTGCCTCCTGTGTGTCAAGCAAACTGGGAGCCTGATTCTTTCGTTCATTGTTTAGCTGTTGTAAGTACTGTCTTAGACCGAGCGGTCATGTTTTCACAGATGTATCGCTAGGCGTCGAGAACATTTAGAGCCTTTCTTTCAGCCATTCTTCAGTTCTTGTCGAACGCAGCGCATGATAGTCCCTGGCGTCTTCCCAGGCTTCGATGGCAGTCTTTGGAGTGCGACCTCGTCCTCTCTAGTTAAATCATTTAGTTTTATCTTTTTCTCCAGATGATTTACTTCCTCTAGAAGATTTTCCCCCGCCGTTTCCTCAGATCAAAGGATCTCGATGTTGAGGCTTCTTCTATGCCACTGAAACGCATCAATATCTGTCTGAAGCTGTACTAGCTCTTTAGTGGCGCCGCACTTCTCTATACTGTCGACTTTGTGCCTTATATTTTTCAGTGCTTTCTCTTGGCTTTTCTGGCGCTGCTGTATAGCATAAAAGCGATCTGAGAGTATCTCGATAGATTTTTTTACGCCGTTTACCTTTATCGGCAGATGGAGCAGCATATTTCACTTCCGCCGGTCCATATCTACATGTCTAGTGGCTACTTCTTTATCGGGCGTCCTCGTAATTGTGCGCCCATTGTTTCTTGCTCTGCACAAATTCACACGCCCAGAGCTCCTTAGCGAACTTCTTTGTCTTAAACAGTTGTTCAGTGAAGTCAAACCACGTTCCTACATAAAATAAAAATACACACTCTTTACAGGGTAATGCAATACCACCATCATTCAGTACACATCGGCAGAGGTTACATTGCTTGATGATAGCAGCAAAAGAGAAGAAAAACAGACCAATCAGAATCCTGTCTATCGAACACGTCGGAACGTGCGTGCCACATTTACGTTGTCAGTATCCCATCCCACTGGCAGCAAACAGCGAAGCGTTTGTTAACGCCTTCAGTCCCTGCGACTTCGCTGACCATCAAGGCACTGACCTATATATCCGAGCCGTACTAGACCTTACGCTGGGCGACCAAGACCTTCAGACGCGCTTTGTCTTCTCTCTGCCTCCGTGACGGCGTTCCTGTCGTCAAGAAGAATTTTGCCCCGAACATTCGCCAGTACTTGTCGTACCAGCAAGCCTACGCGACGAAATTTCTCAAGCCTGTCATGACGAACCATCTTCTGGCCACCTCGGAGTCACTAGAAACCTTGACAGAATTTAGGAAAGGCACTACTGGCCTGGTTTATCCGCCGCCGTGGCGCGTTATTTACGAGCTTGCCGGGACAGCCAGCGACGTAAGGTTCCGCCTGTTAAGCCAGCCGGTATTCTCAACCCCACTCCACCGCCGTCCAGTTCATTCCAACAAATTTGTGTGGACTTACTTGAACCGTTCTCTACATAAAGCTCTAGAAAAAGGGTAATGATAGTAGTTGCTGACTACCTGACGCGCTACGCAGAAACAGCAGCTCTCCGTAGTGGCACTGCCATTGCGATCGCAAAATTCTTCGCTTATCAAATTGTCTTGCGGCGCGGCGTACCAGAGGTTCTGATAACATACCGAGGGCCTCCCTTCTCGGCTGAGTTAATGGAGCACATTTTTGTTCTTAGTCGCGCACAGCACCACAGGACGACCGCCTACCACCCCCCGAGAAACTGACAAACGGAACGTCTCAACGAGAGACTTGCTGACATGCTGTAGATGTACGTGGACGTAGAGCATAGGACGTCTTACCTTATGCCACATTCCCGTACAATACCGCCGTCCGAGAAACGACCAACATGACACCACGCACTGTCGTTTACGGACAGGCGGTGACGACCGCGCACGACGCCATGCTTCCCCAATTTAGACCACCACATCAGTGACGACGTTGCCACTTTGCTACAACTCACCCAAGAGGCCCGCCAGCTATCAAAGGTGCAGATCAGCAAGACCAGGATGCGCGCCGTCTGCAACCTGCGCCGACGAGATGCGGAATTTCTGGCAGGCGACCTTCTCTGTGTTTCGTACCCGATCCGGCGCCGTGGACTGATCGAAAAACTCCTGCGCCATTATTTCGGTCTCTATCGAATCCTTCATCCTGTCGCTGAGCACAACTATGACGTTGTTCCTCACTAAACGCCAGAACCCCGACGAAGCAAGCGCTCAGAGGTGGTCGACGTGGTCCACCTCAAACCTTACCACGCTAGGACGCACTGACCTTGTGTCGCGGAAAGTCCTCCTTAGCATCGGGTCTATGCTTCCCGAACAGGAGGGAGAGGGGGGAGGGGGCTAATGCCGCCAGCACTGAAGAGACCAACGAAGATTTCCGAGGCAAGAGTGCGCGTCTTGTGTCTTCACGGCCGTTCTTGCTGAACGCTGTGGTGCCTAATTCTTCGGGCTTCGTCCTTGACTTACGCGCAAGGGTGATTACTTTACGAGACAATATGCATTTGTTTAACGCTTACACCTATGACATTCATCTTGTCGCCTTCATTACTCTCCTAGCGCCAACTCGCGTGTCGCTGGTCACTTCGTTCACGTTTTTTATCAGCAGACTCGCAGTTCAGGCGCAAACGCACGATACCCTATAGCTTCTGTCCGCGTTGTTTTCCCAGCACGCCGAAACTGTGCGCTCGTCAAAGGCTTTTCAGGGTTTGTGCGGTGCAGCCTCCTTATAAGGCTTCACCACATTTTCGCAATTCGGGAATTTTTTTATTTTTTTCAGGGCAGAGATAATTTAATAAATCGGCCTTCGGATAACTCAGGCACTTCTTCCGGTCCACTGAAAATCGAATTCAAAGGGTTTTATTAGCCATCATGTTATTTTTAGTTGCCGGCCATATGTCACTTCATTTATTCTTTTCGCATGACTACATTACAGGTTGCATATTGATGTGCCGTCTAATAAAGTAGTATCATGTTTATATATATATATACATATATATAGTATTCTGTAGGGGTTCCAATGCGCCAGTTTACAAGTGTAAGTACAGTATTACGACAAACGCGACTGTTCGTTTTAAAGGTTTATTGTGCCAACAGTTTCGGGAATGGTATTCCCTTCGTCAGGGCAGGCTTACAATGAAACAGTCTTGTCAATATAAGGACACAAAGCGGCCGAGGATGTATAAACTCCGCCCTCAAAGCAAACTTAAGAGTGAGGGCAAGGGGCCGTATAATGGACCGCGCAGCAGCTCTTACAGGGGCAGTGGCTGAATAAAACACAGAAAAACGCAGAGAAAACGGGGAGGTGGAAATAGTACAGGAGTAGAAAAGGCAACGAATTTGAACAGCGGTAGAAAAGGGAAAGGAGCGTTAAACACGGCTCTCGGAGCCACTGCCCCTGTAAGAGCTGCTGCGCGGTCCATTATACGGCCCCTTGCCCCCACTCTTAAGTTTGCTTTGAGGGCGGAGTTTATACATCCTCGCCCGCTTTGTGTCCTTATACTGACAAGACTGTTTCATTGTAAGCCTGCCCTGACGAAGGGAATACCATTCCCGAAACTGTTGGCACAATAAACCTTTAAAACGAACAGTCGCGTTTGTCGTAATACTGTACTTACATTTGTAAACTGGCGCATTGGGACCCCCACAGAATACAATTACTCACCATGGCTGCCAGCAACCCAGCGACAGAGCGTCTGATTCGTCATTATCCAAGGCATCCGATGAAATGTGCAATCATCGGCGACTCCCTTACCAAGTACGTACACAACCACTTCACGCCATGTGACCCAGAGGCCCCCTGCTTCATCTCTTACAGTGGCGCCTCGTATGCCGACATCCCCATGTTGCTGCAGTACGTCCCTGAGAGTGTGACCACCCTGATCGTACACGTTGGGACAGTTGACGTCGCAAGAAATGGGTCGTCTTCGTCCCTGCAGAGACTGACACTGCTCGTTGAAGAAATTCGCCAGAAACGACCGGAAATTAAGAAGATAGGCGTTAGCCTTCCTCTTCCCCGGGGCCCAAATCGCCGGCGGAGAGGATCAAATCAACGCTTTGGGAAATGGTTCAACGGTCAGGTCTCCAAATTCCAAACCGGAGTTCGTCATCTCTGCAGGCGCAAAGAACTCGGCCCCGGTGTGCGCTACATCGACCACGGATTTGCATCGCTGCCTCTGGGGCGCTTCCTTGCTGCGGACGGACTGCACACCAGTTTTGATTGCGTCGGACTGCTGGCCCAACACTTCAAGGCGGCGCTCAACTATCCACTTCATGGTTGGCAGCCGACCCCGTTCGTGCCACGCAGCAGATGCCCTAAGCGCCGCTCTGGAGACGCGGCCCCTTCAACATCACCTCCCAGTATACCGCCACCGCCAGTGCCGGAGTGACGCTACAACACCCGCAATACCTACGCCATGGCCGCCCAGCAGGCTGCGCCTGAACAGAGCAACTGACTACCTGTTGCAAAAGGTACGGCCCGCGGAGAGCAGACGTGGTCCCCGTACGTTCCTGTCAGTGAGGAAAATTATTGATAAGCGCGTGAGATTTGAGCTGCATGCATCTCACCTAACGTCCTACCTGTCGCGGGGTACTGCTCCAAAGGGACTTCGTTTGGGCTGTACACTGTCCATGTCCACATTCAGTGAGAGAGAGAAAGAGGAATGGGATATTATACTATTGGAAGCATCGCTAAAGCTAACAGAAGCTGTGGTCAACCACAGTAAACGGAAGGTTGCCGAACTTCGAGATGTTGAGGAAACACAGATGCGCCAGCATGCTCTATCTCCTGCCGAACTGTGCGAACTGAAAAACTACGAGATTACAAGAAGGCAGGAAGTCTCCAACGATAGTAGCAAAAAACTAGCACGCGACAAAGTTCTGCTACCTTCAGACGAATATACGGGAACCAAGTCGTCCAAGTTGAGCTGTAACGTTCGGTTGGCAGCTGTTGGCCGTGAGACCGTTGTCCCATCTAAAGAGAATGACACAACGCCTCACAGTTCTCCGAATGTTGTTGGTACGGGGTCCGCAGCTGAGAACTGTGAAACATCGTGTGGGTACACAAATGTGGTGAATTTTTCACAAAAGGTTCTCACGCCTGCCCAGCTGAGCCTCCTATCCAAATTTTTAACTTTTTGTCCAGCATCTGGTAAGTTCAATGAGTTCCAACTCTTTCAGGATCTAAACAATTTCGCACGAAACCTCCGCCTTAGGGAGTATTTCCACGAGCACACCAGCGACAGACAACAAACGATACCCACTGTCTCAGATAAGTTGTGTACACCGAGCGAACAACGCGATAGACACCTTGATATGTATATATCTGCGGTGCAGAAGGATATCATCAAGGCGTACGGAAAACAACGTCCGGTCCGTAGCAGTCTTTCGAGCAAGGAACGACAGGCTTTGGAAACGTTGCGTAAAGACGAAAACATAGTAATAAAACCGGCTGACAAGGGTGGAGCTATAGTAATCCTGGACAAATCAGAATATTTAAATGAAGGCCACCGCCAGCTTAACGATGCTCAGTTCTACAGGAAACTTCCGAACGACCCCACAAGTCAACTAGTGATAGTAATAGAGGACACTCTTGCTGGACTCGCTAAGAACGGTAAAATAAGTGCGGCAATGTTAAAATCAATGTTGCCGAGCAATCCAGCTCCCGGCCGGTTTTATCTCCTCCCTAAAATACATAAGGCCAACCATCCTGGCCGTCCAATCGTGTCCAGCAATGGGGCTGTGACGAAGAACATATCTAATGTTATCAACTTTCTCATCAAGGACATCCCTTCCAGTTTTCCTTCTTACATCAAGGACACAAGTCATTTCCTTCGGGAGATTTCCAACTTGACAATCCCCACAGGAGGCCTTCTAGCGACTATGGATGTTTGCTCCCTGTGTACAAACATCCCGCACGCCGACGGCATAGCAGCAACGCTGGCAGCCTTCGAAACCTCAAATTCTTTGGTAGATTTGGACAATGGAACACTTTCCGTCCTGCTTGAACTGGTCCTGAATTCGAACAATTTTGAGTTTCATGGTGAGCACTACCTCCAGATGAGCGGTACTGCGATGGGCACAAAAATGGCACCTAACTACGCCGGAATCTTCATGGCGTCACTAGAAATTCCGTTCCTTAAGAAACAGCCAAGAAAACTACTTTTCTACAAGCGTTTCCTGGACGACATATTTCTTGTATGGGAACATGATGAGGCAAGCCTGTTGGAATTCATAGCTCAGTTTAATGCCCTGCACCCCTCAATCAGGTTCACCCACAGAATCTCCGACTCGAGAATTAATTTTCTCGACGTGGAGATATCGGTAGACGGTAACTGCCATTCGACTACACTATACAAAAAGCCCACGGATAGGCAGCAATATCTTCATTTCCAGAGTAGCCATCCGAAACACTGCAAAACAAGCATTCCATACTCTCAGGTGCACAGATACCGAAGAATATGTTCTACAACAGAGGAATTTGACCAACATACAAGGACTCTCAAAGCCGCTCTGTCACGACAGAAATACCCCGGGGAAATAGTCGATGACGCAATTGAACGCGCTCGCAACCTAGAGCGCACATCCATCCTGGCAAAAAACAGGGTCAAAGACGACAGCAAAACAAACTTAATCCTTACATTCTCCTCAACGGCTCCCAGAGTAAGTAACATACTAAGCCGTCATTTTAATATATTCAGACAAAGCAATAAGTTGTCACTAATATTCAAGGAACCGCCCAGAGTGGTGTACCGCCGGGACAAGAACCTGAGAGACTTGCTTGTCAATGCGAAGACAAAGAACTCTACCCAGGGTGGGTGCCACCCATGCGGAAAACCTCGGTCCAAAGTCGGTCCGCACATTTTAGGCACCAAACTGGCAAAATCCAAGTTCGACAACTTTGTGTTTCACATAAGCGAAGACTTCGACTGCGACTCAAGCAATGTGATTTAGAAACTTCATTGTGAGCTGTGGGGACTAGAGTATATTGGTCAGACCAAGACATCATTTCGCTTCCGCTTTAACAACCACAAAGCTCACGTGTCATCATTACCCAGCTGACCCCTTTCCCAGCACCTGCGTTTGCCACTCCACAGTTTCGAAAACATCCGCGTCATCCTTCTCCAGTCCGGGTTCCCTAGCACCTATTACAGGGAACAAAGGGAGTCATACCTCATTCACAAGTTTGGCACGTTCTCCCATGGCATGAACGCTACTCCTGAGAGGCTCTCCTGCTTGAGGGAGGCAACGTAGGAAAGTTCACCCGTCATAGGATTTGGACAGCATTATAAATCAAAGTACGCCGGATGTTGTTCTTGACAACTTCAACCACGCTCTAAATGGCTGGGAATGTAGCTGTTTATTTTGTCAGTAATCTCCTTTGTTCAACTTACAGCCAGCTTCAATGTCCTATCTGGAATAGACACCTATATTCTAACTCTGTCACCTAGCCCACTGGGACCACGCGGCAGCCCCGCGGGCCGCAAATCTTTCACGGTTTCCGCACACATGTATTATTTTTTTTATTTTTTAACTTCCGTTTGACAAATTTCTTGTATTCTGCGCTATGTCTTCCACGCCTTATTCACTCTCATTAACCATTATGTATTTGTTTGGCGCCACATTCTATTCATTTTCTTTGTGTGTGTTAATATTTTCTTCTTTCAAAGTTCTCTTGTGCTAATAATTTTTCTGCTCTTTTTCCTTTTCGTTTTCTCTCCCAAATTCCTCTCTGCCTTCTCATTACGCACTCGGGGTTCGCTCAATATATCTTGTCTTTTTCCCCCACGGCTGCCACTTTTTCGCGGGAAGCGCACTGCCGGACACGGGTTGAAACGACCTAGTATATTTATGGGAAGAAGGGCACCAGGATGTCTGGTAGAAAAAGCCCGACGGAAGGGCCTGCCGAAGAAAAGAAGCAAAGATACGCATACGACACGGTTAGAGGTTGCCGCTGCGGCGCGCAACAAGTGTCTCTCGTGCGCGTCCCCAGCAAGCGTCTCAGGATATCTGATAGGGGCCGCCCGCGCGGACCCGGCGGCGTCTTGCGGGAGTGTGGTGGAGAGAGAGGGGGGGGAGGGAGTGCGGCTTCCCGGTGCGCCGAGAGCCGTGTTTAACGCTCCTTTCCCTTTTCTACCGCTGTTCAAATTCGTTGCCTTTTCTACTCCTTTATTATTTCAACCTCCCCGTTTGCTCTGCGTTTTTCTGTGTTTTATACAGCCACTGCCCCTGTAAAAGCTGCTGCGCGGTCCATTATACGGCCCCTTGCCCTCACTCTTAAGTTTGCTTTGAGGGCGGAGTTTATACATCCTCGGCCGCTTTGTGTCCTTATATTGACAAGACTGTTTCATTGTAAGCCTGCCCTGACGAAGGGAATACCATTCCCGAAACTGTTGGCACAATAAACCTTTAAAACGAACAGTCGCGTTTGTCGTAATACTGTACTTACACTTGTAAACTGGCGCATTGGAACCCATACAGAATACTATATATATATATATATATATATATATATATATATATCAAAAGAGATTTCTGGCAGCTGATTTGGTCAATATAATATAAAATCACCAAAAATTGAAGAAACATAACAGGATTTAATTCACGACGTTTCGGCTGGAGGACCAGCCTTTTCGAGCCTTTTTCGAAAAAGGCTCGTCCTCCAGCCGAAACGTCGTGTGTGTGTGTGTGTGTGTGTGTGTGTGTGTGTGTGTGTGTGTGTGTGTGTGTGTGTGTGTGTGTGTGTGTGTGTGTGTGTGTGTGTGTGTGTTTGTGTGTGCGCGTGTGCGCGTGCGCGTGCGTGCGTGCGTGCGTGCGTGCGTGTGTGCGTGTGTGTGTGTGTGTGTGTGTGTGTGTGTGTGTGTGTGTGTGTGTGTGTGTGTGTGTGTGTGTGTGTGTGTGTGTGTGTGTGTGTGTGAGAGAGAGATGCTGAGTCATTTTAGATTTGTATATTTCAGTTGGAAAGACTGACAATATTTTGAAAAAAAATAAAGGTCAAAACATTTCTTTTTTATATTTTCTAAAATATTTTTTTTGTTGAACAGATATTCGATATCCGATTCAATATTGGAAGTTATTTTTTTCTTCACATTCCTATTCGATTCGGATTAAAAAATTTCAGTAGTCGCACACCGCCTACAATCAATATATCAGCAGTCCTTCGTTGAGACTGCTTGTAGTTTTCTGCTATCTTTTGACAACAACTTATTCCATTGATTTTCTATGGAATGTGAGCGCAGCACAAGCTGTTAAAGCAAGATTTTGCTGCACATCGGAAGTATACACCATTCCCATCACTAGTTTGAAACAGCATCATACATTATTCTACAGTTTCCTAAGACTTAACAGCGCTGTACATGAAAGCTGCGCTTGATTCTGCGACACAATAGCTCTGTGCAAGCGGTGTCAGTACACTGCCGATTTGAAGGAAGTCGTTCGCGGACGCACTACCTCAGATCCAAGCCGACGTGCGAGTTTTGAACACGGTATTTTTTTTTTTTATTAAAGCCATCGGCTTAAGTTCGAGTGCATCAGTATCGTCATAACTGCCTCTCTGAAACAAGAAAGATGAAGACGGTGCTATGCGCAATGGCGTCGGAAAAACCCGGGCAGCACCAACAGCAGCAGCAGGCGGATCATGGGCGGAAGGCAACCGTCAGCCCCTTCATACTTTCGGACATGTGGAGCGGAGGCCGTGGACAGCACTCGCAGCACTGGCTTTCGCCGGGGCCGTTCAGTGGAGGTGGGCCTGAGGTGAGCGAGGGCTGTCCATTACCCACCGCCATTGAACACTGCATTTTTTAAATTCCTGCACAGTATGAGTATAACTCAGCAATAAACGAGCCCAAGACGACCTTTGCACTCGCATTGCTTCAGCTGCCTACGACTGGTGATTGTGACCGCATGAGAACTTAACGCAGCAGTTTTCTCCTCAACAGAAGCCCTAGTCTAATTAAAGGCTTTAACAATCTTTCACAAAAAAACGCATTGTATAGACAGATATAATATACAAAAATCATTTCTAAAATGCGTTTTGGAAACTCGCTGTTGATGCATTCATGTTTGTACTTTTGAAGTAGGGTTCTTATACTGCAGGCATTTCTTATACTTCTGGCTTTATACTGCAGGTTCTTATACTGAAGGCCTTTTGCGCGTGAAATTACGAAAAGGAGGGGGTTGCGTTTGAGAATGACATATTCTTCAGCTGATTGCGGAGTCAAATGTGCGCAACTATAGAACACTTGACGCGAGATTTTGTCTCTTAGTACACAAGAAATGTGTCTCTTTTCTTGTCCGTCATCTCTGAGCGCTGCCTCGTAGCACTGAATCTATACCAACTGGCCCAAGTCGCCGTTTTAACACGCAAGAAATCTGAGCTTTCGTGTTATCTGGGTTAAAGGAAGACACTTAGGAGTTCCCTCTTCTTTGAAAAAATTATTGCAACCTTATCGGGCATAGAGAGACATAAAAAATACAACATTCCCCTTAACATGGCGAAAAGGTGCATCAAGCCTCCGGCATAAGCACTGAAACTTACCTTAAAAACCTCGCAGTCTTTCCGTCCTCTGACTGCCGTGAAGGGCTAGCGCAATTCATTAGAGCAGTTCTGCCGCCGTGCTGACCCATTGTAACAAGTCGCTAGCATACGTTCCTTTCTTTGGTGACAGAGCTGGTTCGAGGAGCGTGCGACGAACGCCGGTGAGCATGTCGACCATTCCAACCGGGCGTGCCTGCTAAGCAAGCCCGCGTTGGTGTGCGCGCGCGTGGCGGTATTGGCCGCCGTGGTGACGCTACTGGCGCTGCGCCACCTGCGGTCTTCAAACGGCGACACAAAGGACGAGAAGACGTGTCGCAGCACGGGCTGCATATCCATGGACGCCCTGCTGACCGCCAGCACCAACCTGAGCAGGGACCCTTGCAGGGACTTCACCGCCTACGTCTGCTCGGGGCGATGGAGGGACGACGCTGCCCAGCCGTCGGAGATGACTGCGGTCAGTACGCCCGATGTCACTAAATCGCATTCAAACGGACACTGAGGGAGACTCCAACTATTTCCTCTTTTTTCTTAAAATTGATTGTATGGCGCTTTTGCCTGTATTTATGTTTGTCCAGCCGAAAAAAAAACGCATTTACTGCTAGGAAAATCCAGTGTACAAATAAAACCTCTCTTTTTGCCACCCCTAGATTCAAACATGAGACTTGGACATCAAAAACAACTTTGTGGCCGCCGACTGGAAGTGAATGGTGGTGTAGCCTAGCGTAAGGTTCCCGCGTTAAACCAGTGTGGACGTCACCGGAGATTCCTTGCCAAAAAGATCGGCGATAGTATTAATTGTAGTTAATTTTTGGGTCCTTGTAGCTTATAAAACTTTTTCCATTAAAGTATCCTCTTTCCATCAAAATATGGTAATCGAACGACGCAGCTCAACTTGAATCTGTACGCAGTGTTCCTTTCGGCCGCACCCTCAGATTCGTGTGCATACTCACCAATGGTGGCTGTAGATATGCGCGACCAACCACCTGGATTTATTCGCAGTCTCTTCGTTTCTCTGTGCCGAAAATTCTACGCCACGTGGTACAATGGAAAATACATTCGGCAAGCTACCTCATCCCTGAAATCATTTCTTTGCGCGGGAGCCTGACCTCCTCGAATAGAGTGGAAAGACAATCGTCGCAAGGTTTGTCCTCTCTTGGTCAGTGTAGCTTGAGAAGGGGCCAAAACCGAAGAACATCAAAGAGCTTATCATTAGTCCTATCATCAGAAGTTTTCGGAACAGTGTGAGGCATGAAAGACTCGCGAAAAGTGTTATCTCCAGAAGCGGGGTTGATTAATTACGAGTTTCACTCGCGCCACAGGTGCCGTCTTCCGCCTACGTACGCAAGATGCTTGGGGCGATTACTGCGACGTACTTAAGCTTTGTGCTTTGGGCTTTCCGCCCAGTGATCAAGGCTTCCGTATGGAAGCCGAAACGTCTTCGTTTTAAACGACAACCTTTTGGTCGGCGTTCCTTTTTCTTCATACATGAATCTTCTACCCGACCAGACGAGTTTTCGTCAGACTTTAGATTTCATGAGGACATTCCAGGCAGTTTTGAATTTCTTCATCAACACACAATGCTACGCACGAAACCAGCACCTTTTTCGTGCGCCGCAAAGGCCGTTATATCGGTCATCATCGTCTGCAACCTAACTTCGTCCACTGCAACACAAAGACCTCTCCGATATCCCTCCAACTAACCCTGTCATTTGCCAGCTGCGGCCACGTTATCCCTTCAGTCTTCCTGATCTCATCCATGCTGATGACTTTCTGCCGCACTACGCTTGCCTTCTCATGAAACATGCTCCTTTACCCTGAGGCACTATGGGTTACCAAAGAATTAAGTTGGGCTAGTTGGTGCTTTCCTTCCGTTTCCATTACTTGGTTTGCCCATTCCCATTCCTTCTATCACAGCGAAAAGCTCCAATAGGGCGCTGAACCGCGATGGCCTTCAGTGAGCCGCGTTTCGCGCTGCCTCTCTTATCTTCGGCTGTGACCCACGAGCGCTCCTCACGCGTCTGTGTCCGGTTCCACTTCCTCTCTGCGGCTCGGAGAGGAGGTCTCGCGGTGCGTAGAAAACGGCAAGTAGGAGCTACATTACATTTTATGGCGTCGTTCGCCAAAGACTGTTATTTAACCGGGACTTGTCACCGCGGCAGCCGCGTCAATGGGTATGTGTGCGCCGGGACTTACCAGCCGCGAACTGTATTTTTCCCAGGCTGTCGTTTATGCATTTGCGGTTCATGGTGGCGTTGCAGGCCTGTGATGAACGCTCCGCGTCCGCAAGAAGCGTCAGATGGCAATTGCGAACGTTTCGTTTGTCAGGCTAGCACGTTAGCGCTTCTAGAAACTAGAAGGTTATGAGCCTCCGGTCCTTACTAACGTGGCCAGTAAAGACAGCGGGGGCCCTCTGTAAAAGTAACCACCATCATCCGCATAGGGGTCTACGTATGTTTGCTTCTGGCCCAATATAGTTCTCTACAGCGTTCTTAGCGCTTCTTCGTTTCTGGTTACACAAGCACTAGAGACCATTGAACATTGTGAACTGTACAACATGGTGACATTTTTGCTCTGATCACAATTTCGCTGTATTAAGCCAGTAGCTTAGCCAATTGTGATTTTTTACCGCAGCTATGAGCAGTAACTATGCTCATATCATCAGTGTTACAAGTACAAAAAATTCACGCTAAAATATCGTGCTAAAAAGTGCGTTTCAATACCAGAGATTACGTTACCAGTCGCACTGAAAAAGCCTCAACAAAGAGGGAGAAGATTGCCCTTCCTTGCGCAGCTTTTTCATTGGTTGTTATCGAAATAAACACTAACTCTCCGCCGCTTTTTTATTTTTAGCATTTCCGTTAAGCCTTTTGGTTTTTCCCTTGAGTGCCACTGAACTTGGTGCTTCCGCATTCTCTCTTCAAGATCTCGGTCCTTCAGCAGACTTGGGCTAGACGGCTCCACGAACTTTTAGAGGAGCAGGCATCCAGACGCAGGACCATCAGGAAAGCGGCCAACATGTACCTAGCTTGCCTGTCCCGGGGAAGCCAAGATGTCAGCAGGTAAGCCGCTGTGCTCAGCACTGCAGACGGGGTGAGGCGCGAGGTCACTGCTTTGTTGTGTTTTTCAGATCTCGCACTCTTTTATCTCACAGTACACCTCTGAGGGCTGTTACGTAATGCTGTAGTCGTCGTTAATGCACTGGCACGTTATTAGTGTAATCAATGGGCAGCTCTCGCAGTGAGGACTATCACAGGTCGCAAGTGTGTCAGCTAGTCGCGTAGTTACAGCGTTCTCTAGTCTGAGAGCGTTGGGTTGATCAAATTTTATCGCAAGGTACAGTTGAACCAGGGAGTACGTGAATTCGCCGTTTATAAAACGGGTGTCTGTTATGATCGACATGTGATAGCAACATAAAAGTGCATCTCCGGAGGCATTTCTTCAATCGCAGCATGATGTTTAATTGCTTAGCATTTTTTATCATTTCCCAGTGGCACTTCAATGTGGGCTTGTGGTTAAACGTTGCCTGAGCAGCGGTTTATAATCAACGCTACCTGAAGGTCCTCCGAAGTTGGATATAACTATGCCGATTGAGATTCAAAAAACTCAATACGGGTCATCTCTGGAGCCCGAAATCCTTCGGTGATCCTGCACGGTCTACGGGTTGAAAATAGCTCACGGCATTACAAAGCTTTATAATAAACCTCTCGTATATATATATACCTTTAAAAAATTTATTGCATTACTACACCCACCACTGAAGACAAAGAATGGCGCAGTGATAGCGCACCAGACCGAAAAGGTTACGTATTTAGTCGGAAACAGCTAGGTAGAAAAAGAACAAACGAAAAACGGAAAAGTGTTACACAGTTCGAAAGCATAGCGAATAATCAAAACCGTTGCTTTGAAACAGAGGAAAGTGTTTCGAAGACAAGAACGCAGAGCCTCCTAGACGATTATATTTCAGGCATGCAAGAGGGAATGCCGCTCTTGCACCACACTGGCATTCAATAACTGGAACTGAAGACAGGTTTACGAAAGTGTCACAACAATTTAAATCGTATTCTGCATAAAGCGATTGTCGCGGTTAAAAGCTTAGCGAAAGTCTTATATTTGCATGCCAGTAGTCAGGCTTCTTTTTTTTACTGCGATAAGAGTACACATTGCAAACAGGAGCTAAGAAAGTTCTTTCTTTGGTCTGCTTTGCATTTACTTTGAGGAACGGGGAAACTAGAGCATAAGACTGAACCCTAAGCTCAAAGGTCAGCGGAAACTCCTGTCATCCGCTAATGTGTTCGTAAAACTTCGCAAAAGTAAGCTGTGCTTGAAACCTTGGCATCTTGACCTCTCGATCCAAACAGGTCCGTCAGCATACTGCGAGAGTTTCTGAAAGAGCGCCGCGTCGCCTGGCCTGACGAACCAGAAGGTGGCGTCGAACCTCTGGATCTTTTTCTGGATTTCGCCATTAACTGGGGCCTCCCTCTGTGGCTCCGTGTCCGCCTCATGCGATACCGAGAAAACAGTCCCCGCAGAGTCTCAATTGACCCAGTGGCCAGACCACCTCCATTCTTTGAAGTACGCGACTCTACCATGTTCGGCGAAGTTTGGGTTCGCTACTTCAACCTCCTTTCTTCGAGTGCGCCAAACGGTTCGAAGCCCCGCGTGCAGCCGGCGCGACAGCGAATATTCGGAACTTTCGCTGTGCAGACACGCGTTGTGGAGATGCTTTTTTCATCTACCGGTTCCAGGCGGTCAATAATTGGTGCTGAACAGCACGTGTCTCAGGCATTTACTTTTGCCCAGATTGCACGTAAGACGGCAGTTTTCACTACAAAGAGGCTTGAGGTGATTCTTAATAAGCACTTTGAGATGATCTACCCGCTGGTTGGTTCGGATTTGCTGGTTACAAGTGACGTCGCCTATCTAGAGAAGGCATTCAACATATTCAAGGAGTTTACCAAAGAGGTCTTGTTGGACGCGCTCGGATGGTGGCTGGTTGTGTCGTCCGGCGTCTACGTCGCGCTCCCTCAGCGGTTCAACTACGCCCAGAACATGATATGCGCAGTCCACGCTGAAGATGTCTACAAGTTGCTCTTGGCCGCTGAACGAGCTACGACGCTTTTCACCGACGCGGACCGGACAGGCCTCGAAGAGTTTGCTTCCAGAACAGTAAGAAGCGCTCTCGAGACATCGCTGGCAGGTCCCACCTCTGAACGCAACAGCAGCGAAGCCGCGGCGAAACTGCAAGGTTCTTTTAGTGCATCGCTTTCGGGTGGTAAGGTCAAAGTGAAGTTGTGGCCTGATAGAAACCACATCTTCGAGGAACGCCTTGTAGATTACTTTATGCGGTTTCCCGGAGGAGACAAGGACTTGTACGTAGAGCAGTGGATCTATGCAAAGCGTAATGCGTCGAGAATGCTATCGAAGTACGTTTATAATGAACTGTCACGGTTGCCACACTTCTACTACGATCTGCCAATCGCGTACGACCTGCCGCACAATACAATAGTGGTGTCACCGACCGCGCTCAGCGAGCCGCTGTACTTTTCGGACGGCACTGATTTTATGCTGCATGGCTCTCTGGGCTCAGTTCTGGCAACAAAAACCGCAAGCTTGGTAGCCTGCAACGGAGGCAAGTCAGAAAGTACCTGCGGATATCCCGCTATGTTCGATTCGACTGCTGCCTGGCGTTACACGCTCCAAGATGTGAACGGACATCTGACGACGTGTGAGCAAACGGGTGTTGAGGTCGCTTACGGGCAGTTTGTTAACGCGTCGAGTCAGTCCTCGAGCGCCGTACTCGAAAGCTTCCTCATGCACTCGCCAAAGCAGCTGTTCTTCATGGTGTGGTGTTACATAAGGTGCTTCGACAGCGGTTTCCGCGTCAACAGCGACGTATGCGACAAAGCGGTGATGGACATGGAGGCCTTCCACGAAGCATTTCACTGTAAAAACTCGACATCCTGACATGAAATAGTATAATGCTTACCTGGGACAGGAAGCTGCACACATTGTGTGCTCTCACTGTCTAAGCGCAATCCAAATCGTAGTTCGGTGTTTGAAAAGTTTTAGTTAGATATCACAGTGTCCCTAATAAACGTTGGATTGTACAGCCGTTCCCTTCGTCCTTTTTTGTCAAATCTATCGATGTCCCGTTTAACATGAAGTGCCAGCTATCCCCACTCGTAGGTATTTTGTTGGCCAAATAAAAGAAAAAGGCCTGCTCACAAATGATGTAGCCTCCTCTTCTCTCTTGAGTACAGCTCGCCGTGGTGTGATCTGACATGTTCAGCACGAATCAACTGGCTCTGCGCAGCTGTACGCGTCAGAGCCTCATTGATGACACGCCTACAACATTGGATTTCATAAAAATATAGTCGCATATTTTTTTATATATACCAGTAATCGTATAATATTGGTTGGGAGAGACACCGGGCGAGTAGCTTTGCATATATATAAATATTAGTATATTCACCCGTCCTAACGCTGTCTTTTCACAGCTGTACTCTTTGTGGTATTCTACCATATCTGAAGGGTAGCGCCGCTTCTCTACAAAATTCGCAGCTAAGTATCGACCTTAGCTTCGCTCATACAGGTGGAGTGCATTTTGCGCTAGTCAGGACTTCCTGCTGAAAACCGATTGCATGACTTATTGTTGCAAACGGCATACAAGTCGAAGAGGTGTTTAACTTCTCCTTGTTCGTATTGTTACGCAGCCCCAGGTCGAAGAACGAGCCGTAAAGGTGGCTGGAAATGATATAATGTAGGCTGCGGGCATAGCGCGTACGCTGCCCCAGCGCCTATGCCTGCTTCTTTGTCTTCCTAGTCTAACATGATCCGTAGTCAGCAGTGATGGTTCCTATTGTGAAGTAGAAGTAATGATATAGTGGATGAGAACAAGGCCATGAAGGTGGACATGAGAGGGTGGTTGCAGAGTGAAGTGCAAAAGGGTTGGCCGCCACGGTGAAGAAGATGAGCATATGCAGCATGGCCCGCGAAGAGCCACCGGTTGACAGAAACAGACGGTAGGAGCCCATTTCTGCTTCTTGATTTCTCCTAGGATGTCACTAACCCGCGTTTATTCCCTGACTCCGCTCTGCTCTCTTCCCGTCTTTTAAAGCCACACCTATCATTTTCCCTTCCATATCTCACTGCACTGCCCTTAATTCAGGTTAAACTGTATTCGTTAGCCTTCCCATTTCTGCCCCATAGCTAAGTGTTATTAAAATGCAGCTGTTATATACTTTTCTCTTGGGGGACACTCCTACAATGCCACTCTCGATCTGAAAGAACCTTCCAAATGCACTCCACCCCATTCTTATCCTTCCAGTTGTTTCACTCTCGTTTATCCATAACAGCGCGACACACAGGACAGAGAAGAAGGGACATAACACCGAGACACTGAGCTTTCTACTCTCCGTGTAGTGTCTCTTCTTCTCTGTCCCGTCTGTCACGCTGTTATGGATCACCGTGAACACCAACTCGCCCAACAATTGCCTTTGTTCAGTGCGTGATCCGGATCGGCGGTCTCTAGCTGTCCTATGTACGCATATTCATTACAACTGTCAGAGTCCTGCTACCAATCGTAAACTGCTGTTCCCTTCCGAGCTTTATGAACATTGATTTAGATTTCTGCGCAATAATTTTTGAACCCACCAGTGTGCTGTGCCTTTGTAAGCTACTGATCATGGTTCGCAGTTAATCTCATGAGTGACTTAACAATGCAATGTCATCAGCGAATCGCAGATTACTTAGGTATTCTCCAAGTTACCCCCAACAGTTCCCAATCGAAGCCTTTGAAAACCTCCTGCAAACAGGTGCAGAAGAGTAGCCGGATATGCTTGCGACGAATAATTTTACGCAAACTTACATGCACGCTTAAAAACGTGCGTCGATTCTGCCTTCGAGTCGATTTAATAGACTGATTATATTTCGTGGATACTTATTAGGTGACGGCATTTTCTTGACATGAAAGCAATTGCAGTTCCTTTATTTGGGCTAGTAAATAAATGTTATGAATTGTTAGAAGTAGTAGGCATTGTTTTCTTTTCACAGTGATATGTTATTCATGTGCTGCTGTGTGGCTGCGCCAATATAATGCGATAGCGTTAAGGCTCTTGTTCTGGAGGACTTCGGCGTAGTCGGCGTCGTCACCTATGTTGTGAGCAATAAACACGGTAGTCTGTATAGCGTGGCCCAGGCGGCTACTCCCGGAGAAGTAACCTAGGTGCCCTACCTAGGTGATGTGACCTCGTGACATCATCACAACCTGCCCACCAGATTGTCAGCAAGCCGCCCATCCTGGCAGGTGGCAGTTATATTAAAGATTGATCGCGAGAGGTTTTTTGGGAAGAGCAACTTGGGCGGCGCAAAACCCACCGGTGGCAGCACCTGCCATTGCATGGCAGTGGCGCATTTCTTAACCGCAGCACCATTGCGCATGGACTTGTATGAGGGCTTCCAGGGATATATGACTAAATTTGAGAGTGACCAATTCCGCATATATAGTCATTACCTCATAAACGCCATCGTTTTATAGTTTTAATGCGAAGCTCAAGTGTCCCATCCAATTGCGTATTTGTTTGCCATTCGGTCGCATGCTGTTTTGTCATACACTGATCTTTCAACGCGCCTTGCACATTTGCTCTAGCCCTAAAATGAAACACGCCAGCGTTGCAACAGCTGCATCGCAGGAATCAACGCATCACAGGAGTTTCCATACAGAGAGGGTGGACTGGCACATCCAACTGCACAGTGCTGAGCGCTTTGTCAACTATTGTGTATCCCATGTTTGTTTTTGTCATGCATTGTTCTTTCATCACGCTCTGCACATGTGCCCGAGAGGTAAAATGAAACACGCCAGAGTTTGAACAGCTGCATCGCCGAAAAGACAAGTCGAGGATGTTCTTCCATATAGAGAGGACGCATGGGCACATTGACCACTTTGCAATGCACATTTTGTTAACAACAGTTTTTTCTTGCTAACGTGCGCTCATCTTCTTATTCCTTTGTTATATTTGGGGTACCTCAGGGCATCGTCCTCGGACCCTCCTTTTGCTCATATATAAAACGATTTACCTGCTAACATATGTTCTAAAGACGGCATGTGCAAAGAGTATTGCGCATTCTACTGCAGTGTAATTAACAGCGGCGACCATTTGCTTCTTCAGTGTAACATTCAGCACTCATTACCCTTGTATAAGAAATGGCTAATGATTTCAAGTGTGAAGAAACCATCTCTTTTATAGTTCCATCGATGTCTTTTGCAATGAGCTTCAAAATATGTTACTACACTTTGCATTTAGCGACTGTGACAGCATACAAATAATGAAGCATTCATTTAACGCACACACTAAAATGGTCTTTTCAACTGAGGTTACTAACTGCGTAAATTGCGTTCTTGATTACTTTCGATAAAACCTGCGATTGACAAACCACCTATAAAATCACTTCCTTCTTGAACACCAGGTTGGCCGGAACTAGAATATGCATGCACGGTTTGGGCCACCATCAAAGTTACCTTGCTACTGCTCTCGAAGCAGTACAATGTAGCGCAGCAGGTTTCATCCTCTCGGCCTATTTTTATCATATATGTGTTGCTGAATTAAACACCTTTAAGGATGCTCAAGTCACATTAATTAAAGGTGCACTAAAGAGGAATCTGACTCGTCTTTTTACCGCGGGAACTCTATCTACACGTTCCGTACATTCTAATAAACTTCGAACTATTGTCCTGTGCGACCGATTGCCCTAATTAAATCGAATTAAACATCCCGCCTCCTGCCATTTTTTTTTTGAACTCCACGTGGTAGGTGGGAGGAGTCAACCAACGCGTCAGCCAGTCCCGCGGCGGTTTTGCTGCTCAGCCATCGGCGGAGTTATACGTAAATCAAAGAGTCCACGTGTATTTTTATTTTCGTGGGTCTAATTTGCGGCTATGTTATCTGTAAATGAAACTGTTTATTCACAGAAACTTAAATAACAACATAAATGTGAATGCGAAGCCGCCACTGGACTGAATGAAAGGCACTCCACGCGTTGGTTGACTCTGCCTACCTACCACGTTCAGTTAAAAAAAAAAAAAGGCGGGAGCCGGAACGTTTAATCCGATTAGTTACAACAATCGGCCGCAAAGGATAATAACTCGAAGTTTCTAATACTGCCCGGAGATTGTAGATAGAGTTCCGGCGGTAAAAATACGAGTTCAGATTCCTCTTTAGTGCACCTTTAAGACTGAGATACGATAGCAATAAATTTCGCCTTTGTAGCAGCTTCGGTTGCAACTTGTATCTGTATTTACGTTAGCATCTTATAGCTTCCGGTTTCTAAACTGCTATTCCGACCACTAGCTGCAGTAGCAGGTATTCGCTATGTTATGACGGTGCCGATATTTGTATATATCACAAAATCTTCAGATCTATGATTTCGATCTTTTTCTAGGTTGCTGTCTAAAAACTAAGTCGCTCGCAACCCGATGATTATGTTATCATGACGTCACAAGGTTGCCCATTGGCCTTGAAAAGTCATAGACCTCTCTCAACCAATCATTAATTTAATTACAGCCTAACACAGAGTCCGGGTTGCAACTTGCGACGGTGGGCGCGTTGTCATAATGTCGCAAGGTCACGTTACTTTTCTTAGCCATTAAGGGTGGCTCTTCATGGCAGGTTGTGATGGCGTCACTAGGCGACGCGACCTCTCTCGACCAATAAACGGACTTCGTGACATATATTAGTGTGGGCAGAGACAAAGGAAGAAAAACAAAGTTGCCCAGCCCACACCGCGGACTTCGTGACAGCGAATATCGGTGGGATTTCGGTGTGACAACTCTAATATTGAGGGAAAGTTGTGATGTGTTCATAAGGTCACGCGACCTCTGTTGGCCAATCATGGTGACCTGTATGAGCATTTTGTTATAACGTCACAATGTCACGTCAGCTTTGTTTCCCGATCTGCAAATTTCGCGACACCGCCCATCGTCCGGGTTTTGGGGTGACAACCCTAATGGTACGGCATTACAACACAACGCCAGCCTCCCAGCCATAGCTAAACGGCGAAACATTGCCTGACTGTCTTTTTCATTAATTATAACATAATGCAGTTCAGAAGTGCATTATCAGCCCCATGTACCGCATTTCCAGTTGCACAACTTACAGGAAGGCCATCTACGCTCACCATGCCCTGACATATGCGCATCTATGGTCATTTTTGTTCAATACATCAAAGAAATGAAATGAGCTGTGAAACGCAGTCGTGCTTCAGCTCGAACGATCATCATTCAGATTATCAATCGAAAGAATAAGCTGCCGATTATTCCACTCCCTTAAGTGTTACCCCTTCAATTGGGTTTATGAGTAATTTATAAATCGCTAAAAATAGAGAGGGCACGCGTGTCACATCCAGCAGAGGCCACCACGGTGGCTAAGTGCTTATCGCGCTCGGCAACTGACCCGAAGGACGCGGGTTCGATCCGAGACGCGGCGGTCGCATTTCGATGGAGGCGAAACTAAAGAGGTCCCTGTACTGCGCAATGTCAGTGCACGTTAGAGAAAGAATTTCAGGTGGGCGTAATTTCCGGAGCCGTTCACTACGGCTTCCCTCATAGCCTGAGTCCGTTTGGGACGTTAAACCCACATAAACCGTGAACATCCGGCAGAGCAGTAGCATACGCTAAACTTGGCCTTCCCAGCAGCCCGCGAAAATGATTGCGAGAGAAAAGATGCACCGCTAAGCCCACCTGCCATGGATGCACTTCCATAGTGACAAGACGCACATGGCGCATCCGGCAGAACAGTGCTCTATGTTTAAATTTGACATTACCAGCAGTCAGGGGCAAGCAGCTCATTCATTCCATAGCTAGCGCGCATCTGTACCTCTTCCCCCAGTGTACAGTCGGGCTCGGGGAAGCTTCGCTTATATCGTAAACAGCCGAAAACCAATCGGCATTTCTGTCTTTGTTGAACACGGAGCCCTCGGAGTATCTGACAGGTAGCCTATCTCTCTTGTTGAACATGAGCCTCCAGATGAAGACATGAATTAAAGACGGCATCATATATTCCCCACTGCCGGCCCCGCCCTCCTACGCAGGAATAGTGTTCGACTATCTTCGAGACAGCGTCGACGCTAACAAACACAAGACTGCCTCGGTGAGCAGATGTTCTATTTTTCTCGGATTCAACCACCATGTTTCTATAATTCACATGGCACCACAGTGCGCGTTCTTTTCAGTAACATACTGCCGATGCAAGTAATCTCGTCGCCAACGCTTTCGCTTAGAATGCGATGCAAAATGATTGATGAGTTCTTTGCAAAATGTTTTTCCCCGGATACTTTCTCTACAAACGACGCGATAGTCTGTGGGCCAGTAATTAGGGGCATAAAATAGGTAAGTCCGAAAGAAGGAAGGACTCCCCGCTCCACTAATGTGCCGCGGGTAAGTAATTAGGGGCAGTGCTTAACATCTATTGCGACGCACATGCACACGTCGGCACACGCACTGGCAAGGAGGACAGCTGTGGTCTGGTTATCATCCGCCTTTGAAGTCTGGCATTAAGTGGATTAAGCGCACAGCTGAGAATGCATTGCGTGGCAGGCGTGTACACAAATTGGTCACGCACATCTCTATCTGGGCGAAGCCGGTAGTGCTCCTAACCATGCCCTACAGGAGAGCTAGGCCTTCAATAGGTATTGAAGGACTTGACTACACTAAGGCTAAATGGTCATTGTGCAGGCATTTCACGCCTACGCACCCTCGTATTTTTTTCCACAGGAAAAATTTGTTTTTGCGACTTACAGCCACTAGGGACGCGCTACACGAAAAAAGGCCCATTCTCCCCGCTGATCCTTACAGGAGTCCCCTCTGTTGCATGGACCCGCAAGATGTGCTATAATTACCTAACATTCTGCAAACAGCTCACAATAATCCCTTTTCGAATCGCAAGTCTTATCATAGAGAAGTTCTTTTATTCAGAAGCGAGGGCTGAAGTAAATCAGATGCATTCCACTGGAAGCTCCCGCTCCGCCTCCCCCCCCCCCCCCCTTGCATAACGTACACCCCCGCTCCTTTTGGGAAACCATGCATGCAAATGTCAGTTAAAAATTTCCTGCTAAATAAATAATCCGACCACGAACTTGTGATTTATATATGTGTAAATTGCGGAATTCATGTAGAACGTCTATTGGCGTAACTTGTGCGTGGAAAAGAAGCCTTGAGTAGGCGCTGAGTAACCTGCATTTGCTATCGCTCTCGGATTCTGTTTCAGAACCATCAGAAGTTTCTGAGCATTACTGTATGCTGTGTTCCAAGCCGAAGTTTTTCAAGGCAGCACCTGCACAGCGGCAGAAGCAATCTGAACAGCAGCATGAGCACTTGGAATTGAAGACAGCGGCCTGGTGGTTAAATGTATCAATACTAACCTGCGTCCTGCACCCTTAGCAAAGTATTTGCATGTAAAAGAGGGCAACCCACGCTGCTAATTGTGCGGATTGTTGGAACGTCAGCAAGAATACCCGAAAGTAGTTCACTTCAATTTCATTCATTTTAACTCTGAACTTGTCATTTTGTCGCTGCAGCCACAAATGATCCACCGTGGTCAAACATCGTGACGCTTTAGATGGAGTCACTGCTCTCGGTGAAAGCTTCCGCCTTGTGTGCTACGTGAAAGCTGCACGGAATTCCTCCGGCCAGACTTGAGCATTCTACCAGGACTACTGGTGAAGGAGTTGAATGCATACCCACCCGCCATAGCGCCCACCAGAATTTAGTTTTGCGGCAGTGGTAGCAGGCGGTGCGTCTAATTAATCGTGAAGGCAGGAAGGGTGGTGAAATGGCGAAATATTCGCGGTCGAATCTGGGCTACGCCTTGAATACGTCACTGCAGGAATGCATGCGTCTTACTGTGGTGAGGCTTATTAAAAGAATTGAAAATAAAGTATAGTGCGACTTGTTTAATTGCGGTGGTCTTATGGCTGAGCACCCACCTGGCATTCAGAAAAGGCTCTGCTCGATCCCCGGTGCCGCCGGGTACCCAAAGGTTTTCTAATGGGCACAAGGCTTCCCCGTCAAGGTGCTCGGCTTTGCTGCGGTGATATACTTGGCAAAAGGGTCTTAGACCAAACGGTTTCATTGACGGGTATCTGATACCTTCTTCCGTCAAACAACTCAAATCTGCCTTGTGCGGTGAGCCCATTTGCATTCCCACGTTTAGACTGCGCGCGCCGTCAGCAAACAAATCTTTATGCGCCCGCTTCGCTGCGCTTGTATTTGATGCCGCCGCCCCGGCCGGCGACCAGGTGAACAACGTGAGCCTCAAAGGAAATCTCGTCCACTGGCAAAGCTTCCTCCAACACCGAGTGTCCAAGGCCAACGTGCAGGTCGGTCTGAACGCCATGCTGCAGACGCTAGCGACTATATAAAAAATTCACTCTCGCTCGCGGCCGATTGTAGACGTAAGCATGAAATTCTTTGCAGTACCGGCGAGAATGAACCTCGTTGCAAGGCAAGGTCTCTTCTCAGCCAAACACATTCCTGGGCCCGATATCGTCGCTCGGGTAACACGGTGCAAGTCATAACCACTACCATCTGCCGCCTTCATTGTTTGCAACGGGTTCCACGGCGCACCGAAGGACGGCCTCCTTAAGGCAAGGTGCCTTTGCGCACCTACGCAGCAATGTTTAAGCATAAGCAGTCAGACATGCACCGAGAGTGATTTTAAAATGAGCTTGGTACGCTTCCGAAAAATGAAGTTCTGTAATATTTATAGCACGCAGCCATTTTTATAGGAAATGCACGTTAAGAATGAAATGCATCTTGAAACTGCGCAAAAAAAAGACAAGGGACGAGGAAGAAACCAACTAGCCCGTCTTTCTCCATTAAGAATGGAGATTTCCAATTCGGTAATATGTAGCAAAAGTAATATAAACACAAGATCTGCTATTAGCATTTAGAGGATGTCGGCTTGAAAGTATCAGCCGCAGAAAATGAAGTGAACGGGTAGGTTTAGTTGGCAGGCCTATTAAAAAGGAGTGAAAAAACAGCGCGGACAAAGACCGGCGAAGATGGACGACACTGGAGCTCTTTAGCAACTGAAGTATATTGAAAGGTGCACACACAGTATAGAATCTTGAAGAAACTTACTTATCAGCGCAGCCAAAGTCAGTGACAGCGTAATGGGCCGATGAAATTGATGACACTTACAAAAGCGATAAAATTCAACAATATGCGACAATTTGAAGTGCTGGGGCGAGTAAAAATTGTAAAAGACATCAACAAAGTACTAAGCGAAGGAAAAACACTGAATCTTAAGCCTTAAAAACCTGCTAATATGGCTGAAAGAAACCAACTCGACACAAAAATACTCTAGTTTAGAGCACAATACAATGTTAGGTAATGCCTGAATCTGCGCGTATTCATGCCACATGCATACAAAAATCTTTTTACATGGTTACGTGTACGTGTGTACATTAGTGACAAATACATAGTAGATTATATTACTGCACTCGAAGCTTGTGACCTACGGGCGGTCGCAACCACGAGAACCATCTATGGGACTTCCGTGCCTCCACTCTCCTCTAATCTGAGCACAGATGCCTCAACAGCCTAGTGTAGGCCATGGCATCAGCCATGCAGCTGCTTGTGAAAAGGTCTCTGTGCAGTCACCTCTGACATGCGGGTACATTTTTTTAGACCTAGCATATGCTGAGTCGGTCGTTCTCTACATTCACAGATCCCTGCGAGTCCTCATACCACTCCTGACACAGTGGTGCAGCGGTTAAGCGACGCGCCACTGCCCTCCTTTACAAAGTTTTTTACACAGTCTATAGACTGTCCATAGACTTCTGTCTGTACAGTCTATAAACTCTCTACATGCAAACCCTAGAGAACAGTCTATAGGCAATACAAATCCTATAGATATGATTCTATAGATTGTCTATAGACAATGTGTAGATTTATGGCTTCACACTTTTAATAGTATTTTGCCTATAGACCGCCTATAGACTATGAATAGACAAAAATAAATACCTATAGGAAGGCAATAAGGTCTATAAGAAGTATATAGACTGTTTATAGACCATTTTTATAAAGGCTGTTAGGGCAGGGACTGCCACCGATAGGGTTGGTGCCACATAGGTTGCTCGTCCCGAGCAACCTCTCGCGACCAATCAATAATTTAACTGCCACTTCCCATGGTGGTCACTTCGATCACAATCCAGAGAGCAGATTGTAATGACGCCACATGGTCACGTGACCCACTTGGCCCACCTAGGTTGCTTTTCCGAAGGCCTTTCGGTCACAACGTCGATGACGACGGCGACGGATTTTAGCAGAACGGGAACCTTAACGCAATCGCATCAATACAAAGAACATAAAATCTTGTTTTTGCTCTAACTCTCATCGCAACATTATGCTACACACATGTACGTGGTGGTGGTTTAAATATACAGGCGCGATTAGCCTTACAGAGGCCTGTCGGCAATTGGTCCGCCTGAGTGGCTGATTTAAGAGATTGCGGTCAACCCTCCGTGTGCAAAATCACGTATCCTTCCTGGTCTTAAATACAGCAGAAGCTCACTGCTAATCCTTCACGACACTTAAGCAGGGAAATTGGAATAATTGTGGCTATGCAGGCTCATTGGATGGCTCCGCTATCAAGAGGTTCATGG
This sequence comes from Amblyomma americanum, assembly GCF_052857255.1. NCBI lineage: Eukaryota > Metazoa > Arthropoda > Arachnida > Ixodida > Ixodidae > Amblyomma > Amblyomma americanum. The sequence goes on from NC_135498.1 coordinate 142,494,639, forward strand.
CTCCCCACTACTGCTTGCAGCAGGAGGCGGTGAGCAATTACAGATTCGCTTCAACAAAGCGTCTGCAGCCATGGACTCGTGAGTGTCATCTTCTGAAGACAAAAATACTGTTGACTGTGGTGACACCAGATTCCATCGCTCATCACAGCTGCTTCGCATGCTTTACCTTTACAGCAATCCCACAGAATGCACGCAGACGCGAACTTCGTACACGCCGTAAAATGTATCAATGTAGTGTGGAAAAACGGTCGTGAGTATATAGGAAAGCCTACTAACAGACTGGCTGTTTAAACCTGACGGTGCACAAGTAAAAAAATGGCTGTGGTTAAGCTCTGGTTAAACCTTGAGTGACGCGACAGCTACGGTTGGCCGTGTGGAACTCCATTAGTCGAACTGCAAAGTCAGTCTTTCGCCGCAGCGTTTCGCTGGGCGTTCGTTCTTCATCTTCCTCCCTGGACGTGGATTCACTCTCTCTTCCCTTTCCCCCTCTCCACTCCTCCCCCACTCGGTTTCACCGGCGCGCCGCGCCGTATTTAGCTGCCACGGTGGCCACGGCGCCCACGACGCTAAAGGCTCGAAATGGTAGTGTAATATTTACGCGTGGCGCACACACCAGCTGCGTGCTCTGACGTCACTCCGCGCATGCGCACAACTGACGAGCTTGGCGGCGTCTGCTCCGCCGTCGGCGCAGCGGTGATGCGCGTGGCGCGCACACCGGCTGTAGGCTATGACGTCACTCCGCGCATCCGCACAGCAGGCGGAGCGGTGGTTCCACGGCTCAGCGCGCAGCCACGCTGACCTAGCGAAGTGGCTGGCATAGTGTAGCTATCGCTACAATAAAGAGGAGACTTGCCAAAACGCAGAACAAGTGGCCGTGTGACGACTGCATCTCTTTTATAAATGGTGTTTCGCTTAAGATTTCACACAATTTTTTAAAATAGCCTTTTTGACTTTGAAGACCGCTTTTTTCTGCGCAGCATTGTCAGTGGTATAATGTATCAGAATACAGCTAAGACGTGCTAACTAGCCGGGCTGGTAGCTAATATTGCATAGTAAACTTTTAAATATTACTGTCAGGCTCCTTAATTATTGAGAGGCGTGCATCCCACAGTAAGTAATATTCCTATCAGTTCTTAGAATTTCGAAAACGCGGTTACGCTCGGCACTGTGACCCAATAAATTTTGGCTATTGCAACGAGTTACGTGCACTGGAGAGGTTGCATTGCCTGCAAGCTTAACAAAAGTGGTGGGCCACAGCGGCGAGGGTAATCGCGGCTTGCAAATTCTGAAAACTGATATGGATATTACTTACGGTGTGCTGCACTTCTCTCAATAATCAAAAAGCCTAACAGTAATAGTTATTTACTTATTTACTGCTACTGCAATACCCGTGTCGGGACTTTAGCAGAAGGATGAGGAAAAACAAGCACTTTAACAAAACAGCCACACAAACACACACACACAAACATATATATGGATATATATATTACTTAACTAACATGCTGGTTAGCGCGTCTTAGTTGTATTTAAATGTAATACACCAGTGACAATGTTATGCCGAGAAAAGCGCTCTTCTTATTCAAAACGCCTGTCTTCAAAAATCGTATAAATATTAGGTGAAACACCCTGTATATGATGCCGGCACCATTTAGAGGCCAAAATGAATTTCTTGCATCAAGGAATTATATGAATATTATATTGTTTACCTTCAAGGCTGATATAAACAACGCAAGCGATTTCTTGTAATGCTCGGGAAGTCTAAGTCAGCTGAACATGTCTTTTTTAAGCGGAATAAAATGGTGCCTGTAACTTTGCCTACTCTGCGGACAGAACACAAAGCATGGTCGAAAAGCCTTGAGTTGTCTAAGGTGTGAGGCCACTTTGAAAACACAATATTTTTTAATTCTTTTTTTCAAAGTGGCCTCATACCTTAGGTGACCCTCAGACCAACCAATCTGATTCCGCGAAACATGTACCTCGAAATTCTCATGTTCACAAGAGAAAACGCTGACATGCATGTTCATGAGTAGCAACTGCTACAGCTCCTTTCCCCATAGACTGGAATAGTTGTTCGCCGCAGAGCCTGGTTGGAGCGAAATGTTCACTCGCAACTTTCTCATGGGAGCTTAACTTTCGCTCTGTTTCTACCCTGTGCATCCCATTTTCATTCCGTAAAGGATACGTAGAGAGAAGAGCAGCAAATACAGCTGCCGGGAGCCAAATTCGAGCATGGCCACCCCTGCTTGGAGTTGAACTAGAGTGCATGACAGCCAGCTAACAATTTCACATTTTGAGAATGGTACGCTGCGACAAATGCCTTTTAATGCCGCCAATGTACCGCACCTCTAAAAAATAATGACAATGTTGTTTTTCTTGCTATTCTTTTGTCCGATTTTCTATTTTGCACCTAAGTCACACCAAAATATCTACTCCGCATTAATGACCTTTGCGTTATTTTGCACATGTATGTCACCTTTGAGCATGGCAGACAGTGCCAGTGAGAGCACCGCTTGTGGGGAAGCCTTATGACTAGTAAAAGTACTGACTTTTACTAGTCATAAGGCTCTAGCAGTGCAAGCCGTTGTAAAGAAAACCACTGTAGCAGTGCAAGCCGTAGAAAAGAAAAATAGTCACATGACTTCGGCTGAAGGATCAGTGTGATGGTAAGAAGTATGTGTGTTCTGCATGGCTTTGAGGCTGGATGTAAAGAACACTTGAGACAATGGTCATCATTGATATGTAATGTTTCCAATGTCCAAGTGCCTAATGACAGCCTCCGCGATGTCCGATTCCACGCCTATGCGGGCGTAAGCGCAGATCGAGGGTGAGAGGAGAGTCTCATACGGAGAGTTCGTCGGGAGCCTGAGACGATGCCCGGCAACCCTGCAGCGTCTGCGGTTGAGCCGTGGAGACCGGGTGCACGTAGGCGTAAGCAACAGCATAGATGGCTCCATCACCACGTGCGCAGTCGCCCGCACCGGCGCTGCCATCGTCTTTGCAGACCCTGACGATATGTGTGGGCGAACTACGGGGTCAATTTTCCGTTCGACCTCATCGTAGTGCGCGCGGTGACTTGTGGAAAAATGGTGACCATGCTTGCAAGCTACATGCATAATTCCGTGTGCGTCTGAATGGACTCTTTAGTGAAACATACCTAAATTGACGGGAAGCTTGATTAATCAGGATAAACTGTGTTGGGTGTGAAATTAGAGAAAAAGAATGCCAAACTAAGAACACGAGAGCTACAGGGTATCAAATTTGTGCTATGAAATGGAGGGAGAGGGAGAGGGTTTATCGACGGGAAAGGCAGGGAGGTTGGCCTGAAAAATAAATATCTGGCCTGCTACTCTGCAATGGGGAACAGGAAGAGAAGAAAAAAGAGGGTAACGATGGGGGGGGGGGTTGATGATGATGGGAAGAGGCAGATGAAAAAATACATTTAAAAAAAAACAAGGCACACTTTCTTACATCAAAAACGCCAGGCAAGGTCCGTGTCACTTAAAATGCGTGAGAGCGCTCTCATTGCCTGTACAGTTTTCAAGCTATCTGGCCAAGCGCCGAGGATCAAATCCTCCGAGAGGGGCCTTGTGTCCATAGACTTCAAAGCAGATGCGAGCATGTGTATTTCATGTGCATATGCTGGACACGCCGCTAAATCATGTTCCATAGCCTCTAGCACGCCACATGTCGCTAGCACGCTATGCAATGGACTCGCAACGGGAAGTACAGGGCTCTCCGGCCAATATTTAGCATTGAAACTTCGAGCTCTCTCTTCCAGTCATCTAGGTGCGTGCGCAGGCGACGCAACTGCGCATGACCGAAAAGTTGCTCGCCAGATGTGGCGATCGCTGCGGTGAAGGCTAGATGAGGGCAGCGAAGCGGCACGAGCAATGCTGCGGGAGCAATGCTTTCTGCGGGAACAATGCCTGAGCGTGGTGACGGATTCGGCGGTCAGCACGAGCCAGCAGGATGTAAGTACACGGAAGGAGGGTCGGCACCGTACCGGGATGAAGAGCGCAGATGGAAGTGGCATCTGCAAGCGTGGAATGGCCCTTTGGCGTGAGTGGCTGCTACGCAAGCTGCCAAGTTTCACGTAGCGTTTCAAGCCCTCATCGCTGCCGCTTGGTCTTATCCTCGTCTCACTGTACTTTGATTAGTTCTTTTTAACTGCCATTTAGACATTGTATTTTTCTTCTGCCGCGCTCAGGTGTAGCGCCTGTTTTCTTGCAGCCGTAGCCTTGTGCTGTCTCGAGAGGTAGCGCATGGTTGCCTCCGTTGTTATATGATTTGCAGTAAGTAACACATGATGTTGGCCTAGAATAAATCTCTTTTTCGTACTGACTGTGGGTGTGTCAATGGCCGGGCGAAATCACGGCTCACAGATCCCAATCACTGGTAGGGAGGGGAGTGGGGGGGGAAGGGGGGGGGGGGGGGCTTAAGAACTAAGCGAATAAGCAATTTTCATTCTAATTCCCTCCTCCATCTTCAGCTTACAATCAACTTCGAGAGTGGCTGCCCCTTGCCCCGTTATGAGATGCAGTAGGCAATAAGTTAAACTCACCGCTTTCGTTACAAGCATGCGGTAGACATATTAAAGGTCAAATATTGTGTCGTTGGTAATGCATAATTTTTTCACTGTTTTTAATTCGTTAGAGCTGAATTCCTTGCTGCAATGCCTGCGCTCTTTTCTTCACAGCCGACAGCTTTCGCTAGGCGGAAGTCACTCATGTTCTCACAGATGCTGAGCACGCACCTGCGCTTCCGATAAATTTTTCGGCTCTCCGTATTAAGGTAGGTTTCGTTATGTCTATTCATTTTTGCGGAGGCATCGGGAAAAACATCGGAGGGGACAGTTAAGCACCGCCTTAAGGCTGTTTCAAATGATGCGATTGAAGAAGTAGCTGCGGGCGATTTCGTTCGTTTTGTGACAGAATCGCGCGTCGGTGTCGTCGCAAGCCCTTTGCGACAGCCTTCCAACGAGTTGGTAGCGCTGCCGCACCGTCGGTGCGTTTGTTTCGAACGGCCCAGCCGTCAACCAATGGGTTTTGAAGGGAGGTAGGCTGCTCGTGGCTGCGTATCTCTTTATTAGTGCAAAAAATGCTAAAATGTTTTATCGAACACAAAGATGCACGACAGCTCAATATAATTAGTCACGAATATAAAATAAACGCATACTAAGGTGTTTGACTTTTATATTCCCCAGAGCATGCCTTTCCTATGAAGAGCCGCCCGCTCTGTCCCGAGTGAAATCGTTAGCATGTGAAACAGTTGCTGCGATTGGCGTCGCAACGACAAAGCGACTGGGCCGTATTTTTTCGTGCGCGTTGCACCATGTGAAACAGCTTTTAAGGATATAGCATGATAGTGCCTTGTGTTAAATCCCATATAAGGAGAAGGTCACTGTCTACTTTACATTCATTGATTACTGGAAGTCTTCATTAAGCGATTATGGGGATTATGGGGAGTGACCTATGGGGCCCAGGTCGCCCTTCCCGAGCGACCAATCATTAATTTAACTGCCATCTGCAATTTTTTGCAGTCTTCTCACTATCAGGCGGCCAGGAAGTGATCGCGCTGCAAGGTCACGGGACCTAGGTGGTCCACCTGCCTCCTAAATTGGTCTCTGGAGACCACGTACCAGAATCATGCTCATGATTTTTCGCTCACAACGCCGACGCCAGATTTTCTGGGGAGCGGGGCCTTTATGGTTGCAGCGTTAAAACTTCATGGACCGGACTGTAATGTGAATATCAGCGAAGCCATAGGTCGCCCGCATCTACTTTCGCATCCTTATGACGCCTCCTTGCATCCGCTTGGTCAAAGCGGAGAGCAGCAAGGAGCCGTGGACAGAGTTTCACTTCTGTTGCTGCAGCACGCACGGTGGAATCATCTCTCTTCAGCGTCTTCCTTGCGCCTTCAGCCGAATGGCGAGCTCAGTCTTCACGGGCGTGGCGCTTCCATGAATCACACCCTCTTGCATGCCCCGAACCTAAAGCTTCAGCCAACCCTGGGTTCTGAATGGCGGTTGAAGTCAAACCACCAAGAATAGCAGTTCAAACTACTGGCCTTAAGAGAGTCGTTTTTATTCCGCCGTTCGAAAATCGCACGGAGTAGTGATCTACTTGTGAGGCTCTTCGTCTTTCGCATCGCCATTGCTCTGGTGAGGGAAAGACGAAGCCCACTGATCGCTGCCTACAGGCGACGCCTTGAAAACAAATAAGCTGGCGCTCACAGTTCCGTGCCAGTGCTCATTCGTGTAACGCCAATAGGCAGTGGCTTCCCCTCCACAGAGCAGTGGCGAACGTGCTCGCGCTGGCACCGACTAATAGGCAGCCTTGCCCGCCTAGCTTTCGCCTCTTACTCGTTATACGCACAGGGCACGTTTCTTCGCGCTCAACCCCAATGTGCGGACGGCTCTTGGGCAAGAAGAAAGTATCAGCTATCGCTATAAAATTTGGTTTTGTTGATGGGGGTTTAACGCCCCAAAGCGACTCCGGCTATGAGGGACGCCGCAGTGAAGGGCTCCGGAGATTTCGACCGCCTGGGGTTCTTTAACGTGCACTGACATCGCACAGTACACGGGCCTCTAGAATTTCGCCTCTATCGAAATTCGACCGCCGCGGCCGGAATCGAACCCGCGTCTTTCGGGCCAGCAGCCGAGCGCCGTAACCACTCAGCCACCGCGGCGGCGCTATAAAAATTGTGCAACTTCGCGTATAGAATCAACGACCGGCCCATGTTTACAGGTTAAAATATTTTCTTCTGATCCTTACGGATATGCTGGTGTGTACTATGCAGCCTTTACTCGAAAATTTGAATTCCGTTGCACTGAATATTTTTCATCTTCCGGGGAAAAAAAGTACAGCTGGGAGGACTGTAGAAAAAAGCTCTCCGTGGACAGCTTCACGAGTCTACAATCGCTTATATCAACACATAGGCAGCATCACATATGCATAAATGCATGCATAAGCACATATTATATAGATATACATATAGTACTAAACTTATAAATCAGGCACATCTTGCTCAATCGCATATTTCTTAAAGCCTTTCTGAAACAGATATAAAAAACACATATATACACAGCAAGAGAATATTGCATTGAAATGTGTACTTCAGCTGGAGTTCCCTGTATGATGATTTATAAATATCAAAGCAGATTGCTATCGTGTACTTAAGACAAAGTTTTCTATAGTTTGAGCTCGGCATCGGTACTAACCAGTCATCAAAGTGTCTTGTGATATAATTTGGAGCTTTTCTCTTCAGTTGGACGAGATTACGTAGCTTGCTACTATATCTATGGATTTCCGGTTTGTACACGCGACTCAAGCGATATCTGTAGAGATTGTTAGCTGGAATTACGCCAAAGTTCTTAAAGAAAGCTACTGTCGATGCTGTGTAGAAGGCGTTATATGTGTGTCGGAGATATTTCTTCTTTATCAGGTTAATATGTTTAATATTAGTGGAAGTTATGTTGCCCCATACTAACTGGTAATAGTTTAAATATGAATAGAAAAGTGAATTATACAACAAGATTTTAACGCATGTCGAAAGGATGTATCTTAAATGGCGTATTACACAAGTTATTTCACTTCTTTTGGCTAGAACATGTTTAACGTGATTATCCCAAGACAGGGTCGCCGAAAATTCAACACCCAGACATTTAATTCTCAGCTATTTCAATGCTTCGTGATTTTATTGCTATATCTTCATGCGGGTGTATATGCTTGTTTTATGGCCTGAATATAACTGCCTTTGCTTTACCTTCATTTACCGTCACAGAATTTACTTTCGATCACTCCTCTAAGATTTCATTGTACTGTTACTCTGTTCTACACGGAGATGAATATCATTACCGGCATTTAACATACTTGTGTTATCTGCTTAGATAATAAACCTTGCCTGAGAGTTAATATTTGCGACATCATTAAGATAAATACAGACCCTAAAATACTTCCTTGGCGCACTCCGCAAAAGAGATTTCTAGGCTTAGAAGTAAAGGTACCTACTTTTATTATAGTGTTTTGTTGGATAGACCGGATTTTATAAGAGATAATGCTTCTCCTCTTATGTCATAATCTTTCTTCTATAGCAATGCTAACTCAACCGATTTGTGTTAAGAAAACCAAGTTGTTGCGGTTTTAAAAGGGTGTACGTTGCAATAAACTTTGACATCCTTGAATGCAGCACATTTTCAAATACCTTTGAAAACATCGACAAAATGGATACCTGCCTGTAATTTTCCAGATCAATACGACCTTCTTTTTTGTAGAAAACGTAATTTTGGCAGACAGCATTTTCGCTGGAAAAATTGCCGCTTCCAGGCACATGTTAAAAATATGGAGGAGAATTGGGCCAATAATGTCAACAGCATATTTAAATGGGCATACCTGAAAGCCGTCAATTTCAGAGCTCCTACTCTCGTTCAAGGCGTTTATAACCGACACCACTTCATTCTGCGTGACGGGCTTAAGGTATACTGTGTGGTCATTATGAGTGCATACATATTTACTAGCATGAGACGACGTAGCACGAGTACTAGCAATACTTGTGCAAAAAATAGTTAAACGCGTCAGATTGTTCAATACCTAGATACTCTTTACCGTTAATTTGCATTTCTGACAAAGGCTTATGCGAATGGCCACGATTTAAGAGTGTGTTCAAACATGACCACATTGCACATATCAGGCGGCATTCAATATCCAGGAAAGATGAGGAGTATGCTGTGCGTGCATGTTACAGCTTCTTTGTTAGCTTATTACGATGCTTCTTGAATGGGACATGGTCATAGGCTGATCTCGTGCGAAGGAAAATGCTGGTATAGCTTGTCCCTCATTTTCATTTCATTGAGTAACTCAGTTGTAATCCATGGCTTTCTGCTTTTTTTGTTTTTCTATGTGTTCTAGAGGGGAATGTTTTGTGGTATAGCAGGGTCACTATATCAATTAACATATTGTAAGCCTCACTGGCATCGTAAGGTTAGTGGTCACGTCCCATTCTACTGACAACAGGTCATCGTGAAAACATTTCAGTCTAATCTGCAATTAATTGGTACAACACTGGAAGGAACTTTTTCCGCTTTGACTCGCTTGTTTCTGCACATAGAAATGCTGGCAAATGATCACTGATGGTACGCGATAAAACTCCAGACTTAATGCTTGACTCCATGGAATTAGTCATAAATAAATCCGGAGTTGACTGGCCTTCGGGCGTAACCCTGGTTGGCGTAATAATTAAGTGGACAAAACCGTTATAAAATACAACCACATTGAAAGCATTTGATGAGTCACTACAGATTCTCATGTCAATGTTGAAATCTCCAGCAGCGATTAAAGTTTTGGAGTTATTATTTTTAACTACAAATGCAAGAAATGGATCGTACAACCGTAGAAAGACGTGTCCCAATTCGGTGGTTGACAACATACGGAAAATACATGCTTATAACTGCACAGTTGCAATATTTTCCAGTCTGGCGAAACTACGCTATAAGAATCAAGGATTTCACATTCAACGTCACCCGCAATCAGCAATACTATTTCGCCTGCTCGAGACTGCGACCTGTTTAAATAGTTGTGATTATACTTATGCAACCTAAAATATCATTTACATCAGCGCTTCTTCTTTCAGTTAGCGTAATAACCGAAAATTGAAAAGAAAATTCAGTGAACAGCTCCTCCAAGCACGACACCTTGCTTCTCACAGATCGGCTGTTTAGGTGGATACATTTTAAGCATGCTGTGGGAAATGATGCAACAATTTCATCTACATCATTAGGCAAATAAAACTCCACTTCATCATGCGCTATTCAGTTATGACAAACAAACTGTACTCTTTACATGTCGTCAATTTCACCCGTATCCCTAACTTGAGCTACATAAGCTCCCTCGGTCTTTAAAACAAGGACCTTGCCATTGGCATACCAAGCAAACTTGTAACCTCTTTTTTTCCTGCATCTTTCGCAAACCGTGGAAGCTCCCTGTTGTGCCGAGTCAAGTTTTCTTTAAAGGAAATACGTGGGGTCTCGCCCCAAGGTCATTCTCCTTTTTAAGCCGCCTGTCTCTGGTTCCTTCCTTGCTTTGTGAAGCAGACAATAATTGCGTGCACGTTGCCCTGCCTCCGGCAGGCAATGCACGGTTGCACCGTCAACATTTGCGAGGCGAATTACTTGGAGCTTATCAGAAACTTCATTTAGAGTGGACATCAAGTTTTCTCGCTCCACGACAGGGAGTCCAAGGACTTCTAGGTTCAGCCTTCTACTTCGGAACTCAAGATCATTCACCTGCCGTGGCAGGTCTGATTCTGCAGATGCATGCACCTTTTCTTTTTTTTTAGTTCTGGCACTCTTTTTCTAAGACTCTTGATTTCAAAATCTTGCTTAGTGATCTTGTCCTGAAGTTCATCGGATTTCTGCGACAGAAACTGAACCGCTTGTTCCATGCTATCCACTTTTTACACTAAAGCCAGCAGGCCCTCAAGTTTCTCGTTGATTGGTACAGCAACTGAACTTGCGACAACTACATCGTCACTGCGACTAGTTCGTGGCTGGCCCGCGTTACTACCTGTCACACACTTTCAGGCCTTCTTTGCCGTTCCCGGTTTGCATCTGTAAGATTTTTCTTGCAGACCAGCACATTTCCTGAAGTGGTACATGAATTAACACTCGCTACATTTCACGGACCCCTCATCCTGCACTGGAAGCTAGGACGATAAAAAAGTGTCCGACATAGCGTGAAAAAGGCTAGAACAGGCAAGTTCTACAACGACATGGAGCCAGACAGTTCTCTACAACAACTGTTGTCAAACCTATTGCATGAGTATACAGACCGCTGACTATAAAATGCCTTGCCTAATGCGATTCTAACCATGGCACAAGTTTTACGCTCAGACTTGCGCTGAGCTTCCGCTGCAGTTGCGAGGCTCACTGACATCGCTCGCTATTTCTATTCCGAGAAATCACTGACCAGTCTGGTTTGTGCAATGAAAATGAAGACCGTGGCGGACCATAATCGTTGCACCTAGCTTAGCTCTTAATCACCATGGGGCAAGTCGGCGGTTCTGATTGTTTGAATTTATTTTTCCTAACTGAAATGTATGCGTCTGTTACAATACCCTGGAGTGCATCAAAATGAAGTTAGACAAGTGTACTCTATTACTTTCGGCATTTCAAATAGAAGTATTACGCATGAATTTGAAATTTTATGTGGTCAACAAACCCGCCGTGGTGGCTCAGTGATTAGGGCGCTCGGCTACTGATCCGGAGTTCCCGAGTTCGAACCCAACCGCGGCGGCTCAGTTTTTATGGGGGCAAAACGCTAAGGCGCCCGTGTGCTGTGCGATGTCAGTGCACGTTAAAGATCCCCCATAGAGTCGCGCCAAAATTTGTTTGATTTATTTTAGCTTATTTATTTAATTCCCCTTAAAAAATGCTCGTTGAGGTCGTGTTGACGTTCTTCTGAGCGGGTTCAACATGCAATCTTGAATTCATGTATAGCCCAGAAAGGGCTTGGGTTGGTCGATTGTTGAGGCAGCGTAGAATGTCAACAGAAAATTGACCACCGTGCTAGAGTTGAGCATTATCAACACAATTTCTGCATTGCTTTTATGTTGAATTCTTGTCGAAATGATAGAGGTGATTCAACAAAACATTCTTAATCTCGGCTGTGGTAAAAGAGATTCCTAGGTATTGATTCACATTGCACCAGATGACCAAGTACCGATGCAATTTTCGGCGCAATATTAATATTTATTGCTGCAATTTCACGTTCACGTGATGCTGAAAACCCCAGTCATGCAGTGCTCCACACATACGCATTAACACATGTGTGTGTACGTATACATAATACATACACTAATACATAAATACACTCTCACCTATGCAACCATCAGATAAATAGCATGGAAAAGTATTGCACACGAGGCCCTAATAAGAACCAAGAGTTCACTATTTTTTCATCGTAAGCGTCATCTGAGTTTCACCATTATATACTCCTACACAGGGGTGTCCGTATCTGTGCAGGTAGTGGCCTGCCGATCAGCAAAGTTATATCTGTTATTACTGCTCCTATTTATTTATTTTGTGTGTAGTAGAAGTAATAAACTTCGCATGCGACGTTCTGTAAGTTGAAGACATTGATTCATTCATAAACGACCGAATTAAAGCACTAATTAAGCGCCCTTTTTATGAGCGCACGTACAAATTCTCCAAATAATGCATGTTTGAAAGAGCATATTGAACAACTTGCACTTTTTTCTGTTCAAGAAAAGAGTTCTGAGCAGTTTATTGAGTCTTAACAGCTGCTGAATGATTTCTTAATATGCATGATGCGATAAGGTTCTATTTACGCGACGCATGTTTAAATTAGTCTTGATTTCATTTACTTAGGCTTAGACACGACTGCCACGATTCAACACGATTCAACATAATTTGATCAGAAATTACTCAACAATTATTGTGTTGACTACGTTCAACAAAAATTTTGTAGAAATCGGCATGAATGTAGTCAACAGCCTGCTGGCTTTGGTCACTTTCTATTGTAATGCAGAAGATGCTAATGCTAAGACAAATTGTGCAAGTAGAGCATGCGGCGTAATCTGCTTGATTTCCCTGACGACCATAGAAGACATTGTTTTTCACATCATCGTCATCATCAGCCAACCCCTACTAAGTTGCTGCCCACACAGCCTCCAAAAGAAAAGGCGAAAACAGAATTAAAGTTACAGTGGAACGTTCTTGCGAGCTAGTTGGTTCATTTCAAGGAAACGTAAGACTGGGCGAGTAGAACATGGAGAAAAGGGAAGGAAACGAACACTATACGCCAGCGCACGCGTGCTGTAATTGTTTCTTTTACTCTTGTCCTTGTCCTATTCGCGCCGACTTAGCTTCACTAGATTAAAGTATTCAAGGCTTGCCATTACATTACCTGAATTGCAGTTAGCTTGAAAAATAATAATGGGTGAGCTTCCATAGGATTTCGAAAACCGAGAAGTACATATTGTTGGGTCTCAGGTAGCAGCATCCCACCGCTGCCACCAGTTGCTGAAATTCAGGTAGCGTGACTGGGCCGGAGAAGAGATGAGGACGATCGGAGGAAGAAAACTTGGAAAACTTTATACAAGGACTATTAACATAATGTACAAGTAGGGATATTGAGAGTGCTTCTCAGTAAAGAGAGCTTCTTAGCAGTCGGGAGTCTCTGGTATCTCTCAAGAGGGGGCTCTCCTCTGGTACCAAACCAGCAGCTCCTTAAATACTCTTTGTATTCCCTAGATTCCTAGCTGGGGAATATAGTTCGAAGAATGATGTCCAATCAAACGATGGCACTGATGCTACCACCCACGGCAGGGTGGTCCTGATGTTCTCTCGCAGCTCGGTCGAGGGAAAGGGAACAGGACCCGGTCACTTTGTCATCCCCATGGCCTCCAGGCGAGCGCGCACGTGCGTCCGGACCGCGCCCATGTGGACCCGGAAGGCGCCTGCGTGACACAGGAATGCAGACTGTCTCCAGTAGAAGTTGAAAGATCTTGTACTGATGACCGGAACGCGGAACCTCTGTCGAAGGCGTGGCCCTCGGGCAATTGTTTGATCCCAGCGTGACTGAAGAGGGCAACGCTGATCCTGTACTTCGTCGCCTGATGACCGGAACGAATACGCGGGGACGCTATGGTCGTCGCTGCTTCCGGCATTCCTGCAGCCACATCTCCCCCAGAGGACTCACCCACCCTCGCGGTGGTCCTCAGAGAATCCTCCCCATGTCCAAATTCGCCGAACTCAACAGCAGGAAGGAAACGCGAGCACAACAGCACCCCCGACGCCAGACATTGCGCCCGGAAGATGAACTGCTCACACGTAGCTCGGCTGACTGGGCGTGCCAGGAACCAGATGCTCTCTGGGAGACTTCGGATGACCTTCAGTGCCGAAGTTCGGCATCGCTTCCCCTCGTCAGATGGGCGTTTTGGGAAATTCTCTGCAATACTAACCAGAAGGGATCACAGACGCCAAACCACACCTGACGAAATCAAGTTCCCTCAGAACCCACTCATCCCGCCAGACTAAAACTCAGGGTCAAAACTGCACTTAGCAAAAAAACTTCCACTAAAACTTGAAGAGATCAAATAATTTGCCTGAATGAACACATGGTGTCTCCCGACGAGCAGTTTAGACAGTGCACCTGTCCAAGGCGTGTGCTCCCGCTCGAGGCGCACTTGGAAGGGAAAAAAATTCGCTAAATGAAATCAGGCTGGTGCTTAGAGGGCACGCGGTACGGGAATAGGTGACTGGATTTGGCCGACGTGGCGTTCAATTTTTCCCGCCCCAATACCCAGAGTCAAGGTACGTTCCACCACTAGCTCTTACTTATCCTTGGCCGAAATAAGGAAAACGTGCTCCTAGGTATGTTACCTGATTATGAACAACATTACTGCAAAGAAAGTGGGAGATATACGCTCTCCAGTAGGAAGAGAATATGAAATAGACCTCCAAACTAAAAATTGGGGGGACATCCCCTTTTGGTAAAATCTTTACCAGCTATAAGAATCGGCTTAGCCCGTCGGCATTTGTGTGGAGCTTGCCTTTCTTGTAGCGAACCTCGGAGCTGTGGTGCTGGAGTGCCAGGCTTCACCTCAGTAGACGACCATTTTTGGGCGATATATTGTGCAGCCAAGTCAAAGGGCAATGGTCCGATTCTGCTGTGAAACGGGACCCGGAGACGTAGCATACCAGTTTATCAATAGCCCAAACGAGGCATGCGCATTCTTTTTCACACGTGCTATACGCCTCTTCCCGCGTGCTGAGCTTGCGGCTCAAGTAAAGGACAGGTCGTGTGTGCCTGCTATCGCTTTCCTGGCAAAGAATGGCGCATAACCCACGGTCGCTGGCATCACATTGTATGATAAAGGGTTTCGAGAAATCTGGCGCTGTCAGTATTGGGCGCTCGCTTCGGGCCGTTTTCAGACTCTGAAATGCCTTCTCTTTCTTTTGGTCCCAAGAAAGATTGGTAGGCTCACTTTTTCTCAGCGCGTCGGTTAGGGGGCTGGCTAAATCAGAGTATCCATTTACATAATGCTGATAATAGCCCGCTAGGCCAAGAAAAGCCCTGAGTTCCTATTTTGTGGTTGGGCGACGGTACTCCACCACAGCAGCCACTTTAAGTTCTTCAGGTCTGCGTTTGCCTTGTCCAACCACGTGCCCAAAATAATTCACTTCGGCGCACCCCAGGTGGCCTTTTCCCGCCCTTACCGTTAAACCAGCCTTAAGCAGTCGGCTCAACAAATTACGCAGGCGTTCAATATGCTCCTCCCAGTTTTGTGAGAAAACGGCCACGTCGTCAAGATAGGGGAGAGCGAAATCTGCAAGTCCCCGCAGCACTTGGTCCATTAACTTTGGAAAACAGTACGGAGCATTTTTCAAGCCGAAGCTCAACTTGACAGGGCGAATCGTGCCCGCGGGGGACACGAATGCTGCGTACCTGCTGGCGCGCTCAGTGAGTGACACCTGCCAGTAACCACGAACTAAATCCAGTGTGGATATATATTCTGATTGAGCGACTGTTTCAACCCTCTCCTCGATGTTCGGAATGGGGTAGGTCTGGTTCACTGTGATTGAATTCAGTCTCCGGTAGTCCACGCAAGGTCTCGGATCCTTGCCTGGAACCTCTACAATAATGACTGATGACGTATAGTCACTTTCGCAGGGCACTATGACGTCAAGTTCGCACATACGGCGGATCTCCGTCTCAATGATTTCCTTTTGTCTTGGAGAGACACGGTACGGTTTGCTCCTGATCGGCTGTTCGCTGGACAGCTGAATGTCGTGTTGATAATGAGGGTTGTTTTTCCTGGCTTGTTTTAAAACACCGCCTCAAAGTCGCGGACGACGTTTTTCATGTCTCCTTGTTGACTTTCCGTCAAACGTGGCTCTCTGTCGATTGAATTTAGCAGCTCATTCACTGCTTGCTTGTCCTCATGTGGGACATCAGGTATCTCTGAGATCTCTTCCTCTGGCATGTTCAGCGCCATGTTAACCGTGGCCTGACGATGCACATAAGGCTTCATCAAATTACTCTGGATTATCAGATTGTGTTTGTTCTTAAATTTTACCTCATAGTTGATGTCCGAAAGCTTCGACACCACCTTAGCTCGCCATTCCCAGTGCACCTCAAGCTTGTTCCTTTTTGACGGACGCAGCAACATCACCTGGTCGCCAGGTTGAAAGGTGCACTTGCGCGCCGATTTGTCGTAGTACACTTTAGACAGTGACTGCGCTGCTCTGACATTTGCTTCCACGAGATCTCTGGTTTTCGCAAGTCTTTCCAGTAGCTTCAGGACGTATTCCACTACACAGGGATCCTCTCCGTAACCCTCCCATGACTCCCTCAGCATGCGCAACGGGGTCCTCAAGTCATGCCCGTAGACTAGTTCAGCGGGGCTAAATCCTGTGCTTTCGTCGGGGACGGATCTCATTTCAATGAATGCTACTGAAATCCAGCCTTCCCAATCTCTCTTATGCTCAAAACACAGATACCTAAGTATCCGCTTTAGCACTGAGTGCATACTCTCGACTGGATTGACTGAGGGTGGTGAATGGAACTGCGAATTATTTTAATCCCACACCGTTCAAAGAACGTTATTGTCAAGCAGCTTGTGAACACGCTCCCGTTATAGCTTTGCATCTCTCCAGAAAACCCCACGCGAGAGAAAATTGACGAAGGGGCGTCTACAACACAAGCGGAACATAGCTCCTTCAAGGGAATGGCCTCGGGAAATTTGGTTGCCACGCACAGTGAGGTCAGAATGTAGCGACAACCAGAGTTGGACGCTGGAAGTGGGCCGACAGTATCTATTACAAGATGCCGAAAGGGCTCTGTAATGATGGGAACTAGTGTCATGGGCGCTTTCCATTTATCCGTCCACTTGCCCACCCGCTGGCAGGCGTCGCAAGATCTAACTAGCTGTTCCACACATTTCCTTCTGCGAGGCCAGTAATATTCGAGTACTAATCTAGCTTTTGTTTTCTTTATTCCCAGGTGGCCCACCCATGCATTTCCGTGTGCGAGCTCTAGAAGCGGCCGCCGGTACTTCTCCGGCACTAGGAGTTGCTCATATGCGCGTCCCTTTGAGTCGCAGTATTTCCGGTACTGAAGGCCTGATTTTTCATGAAAATTGATGTTCTTTCTGGCGACTCCCTCTCTCACATTATTGCTTAGAGCTCTTAACAATGGGTCGCATTCCTACTCTGCAATGAGTGCTTTCCTATCAACCTAAGTCAACTCCTCCCAACAAGTCGAAGCAGGTGTTAATGTCGAACCCTTCGCGTTGGTTCCTGTTGCCCCATTCTATAAAGAATCGGCAGTTCCTTGGATTTCATGAGCTACCGCTGGTTTGGGAGCACCTTCTAGGTAATGCTCATACGGATTAGACGGATACGTTTTCCTGCAAGGATCCCCCGGCTGCTCGGGAGAATGGTGCGGTGCCTCCTCATTTATCGGAGCGTAGTCGAGTTTCTTAGCGAGCACTCGCGGTCGAGAACGTTTTAGCGCCATGCAAGCCAAGCCCGAGGTGAAAGAGAGACCTTTCTCTTTCAGCAGCTTCTCGGATTTGTTCGAAAACAGGTAGGGCAAGTGTGTCGGCAAATTTGCGCTAACTGCCGCTTCTGTGTCTAGCCTGCCAAAAGTCCCCTCTAGAGTCACCTTCGCTATAGGCAAGCATGCACTCTGTTCTTCGGCGACCTGCTTAATCCAGGCGCATTCGTCTGTGTTGTCCATGGAGGAAACACAGGACGGGTGAGCAACATCCATGGTAGCCGCTGAATCTCACATTGCTCTGAATTTCTTGCCATTTATCAGCACGTCCCGCATGTATGGCTCCAGCAATTTAAGGTATTCCTCCGACTCTCGCATTCACGCGAACGCCATCTTTTGCTGTTTGCAGTTCAATGAGATGTGACCCTCCTTGTTGCAATTATAGCAGACAATGGGATTTCCCGCTTCAAACGTGCGAGCTCCAGGTGCCCCCTGTTTCGGCGAATCGGCAGATTTGGGTGACTCAATCTTTTTTTTTTGCTACCTCCTCTCTTTGATCCCGCATCCTCTGCTCGGTAATCCCCGCGTGCTGGTGGCACCCTTCGGTCGGGGATTCTCTTTAAATAGGTTTCTCCCTTTCCTAACCTGTTATCGTACCCTGCCTTGCTTTGCAGGTTTCGGCGAACGTAATACTCGTCTGAAAGCTGTGCCGCTTTGTCTAGGTCTATATCTGTTAGCCTATCTTACAGCCATATCCTCAGATCTTCTGTAATCGCGCTATAGTACTGCTCTAGTGCAATGCACTCCAGTACCTTTCCATGACTTCAGTGCACCTCAGCGGTCTTAAGCCACTCGTTCAAGTTGAAGTTAAGCCTGTACGCGAAGTCAGTATGCGACTCTCCGCCTTTCTTTGCCTGCCTGAATCGCTGCCTAAAGGCTTCAGCAGAAATTCGGTACTTCATAAGCAGTCCGCTCTTTACCTTCTCGTAGTCATCACACTATTCCCGTGAAAGGTGAGCCACCACTTCGGCCGCTTCGCACGGAAGGAGCGGAAGTAACTTCTCCGACCAAACGCTCTTGTCGATGTGCACCTTCCCGCATGCACGTTCGAAATTTACCAAAAGAGTACAATATCGCCTCCCACGCGGTATGGTGAGACGAGGTCCTGCAATCTCTGCCTCCCTTGCTCCTCTACCGAAGCTACAGGGCTAAGACGCGCCATATTCCCTCCGTTCGACGCAATTTAGAGCTCCTTCATTTTTCGAGCATGTTTTCTCTCTTTTTCCTCTTCCTCACGGACCTCCCGTCTCTCTTGAGCCAACGGAAGCTCTTCTTTTTCTTTCTACTCGCACAACTCCAGTCTTTTCTCCTCTTCTTTGCGTCCAACAATCGTTTCCCAAGCCTCGTCGACCTCCTCAACAGTCACCTCCTCCTGCCACATAACCTCAAGAATTTCTTTTTTTCTTTTCGCAGAACGTAGCGAAATCCCCAGCTCCTGGCAAATTTCGAGCAGCTTTTGCACTTTTAACTTCTCCATCGTGAGTTCCACCATGCGTTAGCAAGCCCACTAAACAAAAAGCCTTAGCTTGAAGTGGCCAACACAGTTTCCCTAAATCAATTTGCCAGACAATAGGAATCCGCACCTAGCATCTGCCTGTGCTAGTACGGTCTGGCGAAATGAACGGAAAACACTGGGCACTCACCCTGCCAAGGTATAGCTGACGCCCGTCAGTCCTATAGCTTCCGAGGTCCGTTGGAGCCGGTAACTTCATGTGGACGTCCCACAGCTGCCATTCAGTTGTTGGGTCTCAGGTAACAGCATCCCACTGCTGCCACCAGTTGTTGGGATTCAGGTAGCGTGACTGGGCCGGAGAAGAGACGAGGACGATCGGAGGAAGAAAACTTGGAAAACTTTATACAAGGACTATTTACATAATGTACAAGTAGGGCAATTGAGAGTGCTTCTCAGTAAAGACAGCTTCTTAGCAGTCGGGAGTCTCTGGTATCTCTCAAGAGGGGGGCTCTCCTCTGGTACCAAACCAGCAGCTCCTTAAATACTCTTCGTATTCCCCAGATCCCTAGCTGGGGAATATAGTTCGAAGAATGATGTCCAATCACACGATGGCACTGATGCTACCACCCACGGCAGGGAGGTCCTGATGTTCTCTTGCAGCTCGGTCGAGGAAAAGGGAACAGAACCCGGTCACGTTGTCGTCCATGCGGCCTCCAGGCGGGCGCGCACGTGCGTCCGGACCGCGCCCATGTGGACACGGAAGGCGCCTGCGTGACACAGGAATGCAGACTGTCTCCCAGCAGGGGTTGAAAGATCTTTTACTGATGACCGGAACGCGGAAACTCTGTCGAAGGCGCGGCCCTCGGGCAATTGTTCAATCCCAGCGTGACTGAAAAGGGCAACGCTGATCCTGTACTTCGTCAGTCGATGACCGGAACGATTACGTAGGGACGCTATGGTCGTCACTGCTTCCGGCATTCCTGCAGCCACGTCTCACCCAGAGGGCTCACCCACCCTCGCGGTGGTCCTCAGGGAATCCTCCCTATATCCAAATTCGCCCAACTCAACAGCAGGAAGGAAGCCCGAGCACAACAATATGGAAGAAGCAAGATGTTTTCTCTATTGGAGAAACCCGCTCATTATGAACAGTGAGATGATGCTACGTGTTAGCACAGAACACTTTCATGTTCCACAGCACTTATAACTAACACAACGTATTCGGTTTTTGCGTAACTTTTTTTTATGTGAGATCGTACCCCTAATCTACTGAAATATGCAATGCAGAAGAGTATTTGTCATATCGAATACTTTCTGAAATGAGTCGATTTCCATGTTGCGGCTAATCCACCTATGGGCCTCAATTTACAATTTGTGTACTCTGCGAAAGCTCTTAAAGCTAAAAATAAACTTGAAATCTCTGATATAGACTACGCTGAGTGTAACCATCCAAAATTTTGTTTAGCAGATGTTGAGTAGGCTCAACATACATTGGGTTCATGCTGGTTTCGAGTTGATTGAACAAGAGGTCAACAAGGCGTCAATTGAAGCTCAAAAGTCATTTTTGTAATGGTTGGCAAAAACCCACAAGGTCGCAAGATCTAACTCAATGTTTAAGCATCAGAATAACGCTTTCGCTGCAATACCAAATTTATTCTACATGACTGCAAAATTTCAAATATTGCCATAAAGCTTTGTAATCTTTCAGTTTAGGGCGTTTATTTCTGCCCAGTTCGCTGTTCCGTCGAGAGAAGAATATTGCCACGAATATCTGTAATGTTTAATTCCTCATTTTCCAAGCGACCGGCAAGCGACGTTATAATTGCTGTGTCGTGAGAGGCCTTAGATGTACTATCGCGCTCAATATGAGTTGCAACGCGCCGTCATCGACCGGAGCTGGCTCCCTGGTGTGCATCCTCCCAACAGTCGCTCGGAATTCTGGGAAGAACTGCCATTCCAGGAAACGACCACACTCCCTCACAGGAAACAGCTTGCTATAATTTAAATGCTTTCTATTTGACTGTGGTATTCTACTGCATCCCAACTACCATCGATAAGTTCATTATATATTTCCTGTTATTGGCCCAATTAAGAATTCAACACGAAATATTTGAAACTGAATTCAAATTTATGCAAGCGAATTCCGTGAACACGCTTTGATATAGTGAAACGTTTTTTCAATCGAGTCGTGATGCATATCAAACTAAATGATTTTCATAGCCCTCTGCCGCTATGGCTGTCATGAGCTTGCATGAAGTAGTCAGTAATTACTCTCGCCACGTGACCATGCTCATGCATTGCAAATTTTTTTTCTACCCGGAAGTGACAATATCGAACAAAACGGTTTTCATAGCCCTGCTCGGCTATCACAATAGAGAGTCTCCAAGGCTTAGTCATTCGTGACCATAGTCACGTGACCACGTTCTAGCACAGCAAATTATTTTTCTACTCAGGTACGTTGCATATCAAAGTGAACGGGACTTAAAGTCATATTTGGCTATCGGGATGACAATCTCGCACAATGAACTCACTAGTGATTCGAGTCACGTGACCACGTTCGAGTGTTGTGAACTCTTTTTTAACCAGGCATGATACATACCAAACAAAATGTTTTTCGCAGGCCTGCTCGACTATCACTAGAACAAAGCCACATGACCAAGTCACTAGTGACTATAGCCACTGAGCACCTTCGAGGACGGTGCATTATTTTTACGTCTAGGCATGTTGCATAGCAAACGACTCAGGACATAAAGCTCTCTTCGGCTATCAGCATGACGAGTTCGCATGATCAAATCACTAGTAATTCCGGTCACGTGGCAATGCTCGAGCATAGTGAACTCTTTTTGTACCCAGGCAAGATGCGTATGAAACGAAGGGTTTTTCTAAGCCCTTCTCGGCTGTCACTATGAGAAGACCGCATGAAAAAGGCATTAGTGACTATAGTCACGTGACGGCGTTCGAGCACTGAGCATTAGTTTTACATCCGGGCATGTTGCATATCAAACGACCCCTGTGTTAACGCTCTGTTCGGATATCAGCATGACGAGCTCGCATGATCAAATCACTAGTGATTTGGTCATTTGACAATATTCGAGCCTAGTAAACTCTTTTTGCACCCAGGCGTGATGCATACCAAACGAAACGTTTTTCGAAGCCCTTCTCAGCTGTCACTATAAGACGGTCACATAAGCAAGTCATTAGTGAATATATTCACGTGACCACGTCCGAGCACTGAGCATTATTTTGCTACCTTGGCATATTGCATATCAAACGACTCAGGTCTTAAAGCTCTGTTCGGCTATCAGCATGACGAGCTCGAATGATCAAATCACTAGTGATTGCGTTCACGTGTCAATGTTCGAACATAGTGAACTCTTTTTGTACCCATGCATGATCCATACCAAACGAAAGGTTTTTCGAAGCCCTTCTCGGCTGTCAATATTAGAAGACCGCATAACCAAGTCACTATTGACTGTATACCCACGTGACCACGTTCGAGCACTCAGCATAATTTTGCTACCCTGGCATGTTGCATATCAAATGACTCAGGTCTTAAAGCTCGGTTTGGCTATTAGCATGATAAGCTCGAATGATCAAATCCCTAGTGATTTTGGTCACGCGACAATGTTCTAGCTTCGTGAACTCTTTTTGTACCCAGACATGATGCATTTCAAACGAAAGGTTTTTCGAAGCCCTTCTCAGCTGTCGCTATGAGAACACCGCATGACCAAGTCACTAGTGCCTATAATCACGTGACCACGTTTGAGCACGGTGCATTAGTTTTACATCGGGGCATGTAGCATATCAAATGACTCAGGTCGTAAAGCTATGTTCGGCTATCAGCATGACGGGTTCACATGATCAAATCACTAGTGATTGCGGTCACGTGACAATGTTCGAGCATAGTGAACTTTTTTGTACCCACACATGATGCATATCGAACGAAAGGTTTTTCGAAGCCCTTCTTGGTGGTCGCTGCGAGAAGACTGCATGACAAAGTCACTAGTGACTATAGTCTCGTGACCACGTTCGAGCACGGTGCAGTTGTTTTAGATCCGGGCATGTTGCATACCAAATGACTTAGGTCTTAAAGCTCTGTTTCGCTATCAACACGACGAGCTGGCATGATCAAATTACTTGTGATTGCGGTCACGTGAGAATGTTCGGGCATAGTGAACTCTTTTTGTACCCAGGCCTGATGCATATCAAAGGAAAGGTTTTTCGAAGCCCTTCCCGGGTGTCACCGTGAGAAGACCGCATGACCAAGTCACTTGTGACCATAGTCACGTGACCACGTTCGAGCACGGTGCATTAGTTTTCTATCCAGGCATGTTGCATATCAAACGACTCAGGTGTTAAAGCTATGTTCGCGTGCCAGCATGATGAGCTCGCATGATCAAATCACTAGTGATTACTGTCACGTGACAATGTTCGAGCTTAGTGAACTGTTTTTGTACCCAGGCATGATGCATATCAAACGAAGTAGTTTTCTGATCACTGCTTGGTTGTAAAAATATAGAAATCGCATCGGCTAATTAGTAGTACTTTGCACCATGAGACTTCACGCAAGAAAAGTGCACTCTTCTTTTGCGGCATGATTGCCATCAGTCGAAAATACTTTTGCTGCTCTTTTTGCCTATTCTTGTGAACACACAAGGCTTCACTTGTTTTAAGGCACGTCGCTAGACGAGTTGGCGACTGAATATTGGGAGGGAATACAGCTCCTAATGAAAGAAACCGAAAAGAACTGAGGCACCGGAGCGCTGAGAAGCAATTGTGTGCATTTATTGTAGGCGTACAGAAATACATGGTAAAAGGGCTCGATCAGAAGCACGAAAAGAAAGAAAAATGAAAGAGAAAGGAAAAGGAAACTTCAACGAAAGGAAAGACATTGGGGCTTCTCATTCAGGAAATAAGGCACAACGAATCGTGGCAAAACAGGGAGACTGCAGACACATGTCGTAGCACCAGTGTTATATGACGATATTCGCATGCTGTGCGCTTTTTTTCCACCGAGGCATGACGCATCAAAGAAAATATTTCCTGAGACCTTGTTTTTCCAGCGTTAGAATAGCCTCACAGGCCGTAATCAAGAATTCCACGTGACCGCACACATTGCGCGGTTAAGGTCTTTCATTCCTGGAATAATGCGAACGCCTGGAAAGGTTATTTTAGTACTGGTTCACCGATTACTCTCTCGACTCCGCGCGTCGTTATGGTAATAATCTGGCATTTTTACCTTGGTGCGATGCATAATTTGGCGACTTGCGGCGGAGTGGCTATATGCCATTGAAAGCTCGGAAGGAATGTCATTGCACGCGTTGCTGAGAGTACGCGTAATGTATATTTTATGTCAGAAGCTGGATCTACTACACAGCGACTACCATGTGGTCTATAGTTTGATATTGTGCATTGTGTCCTCAGTGCGATCTGGACGGCAATACCAACCTACATTCTATGCAACAGGACTCCAGCAAGAACCTCAGATAAAGCCCTGCGATGTGCTCCGTTTGAACGCCTATTTCGTTCTGCGGAAGACATAGCTGCGGGGAGTACCACCTCATCCAGTGATAAGAACTGTGAACTCATAACCGTCTAGCAGCGTAGCAGCTTTACGCCGGCTACTTTCTGGTGATATCAAATTGAGCGCTAGTAACATACACCACTGTACGACGCGGTCTGGTACAGATATCAGCTCTGTACTAGCCTCATTGAAAAAAGAATTAGCGCTTTCGAGAAGCCGTAACGCTGCGCTGGTAGCACTGTCACAGAATCGTTCGGAAACTCTTCTCTGCCTTCTACCACAAAATTCCTACACTTAACGACACAACACTTTGATGGCATGACTCTTACTTGACGCAGGTTCATGTTGGAAGTTCCACGAATTTCTGCAACTTACCCCAATCTTTATAGTCATCTTTATTATCATCGTCTTCACCCTAAAGCGTCCACTGCAAGGCAGATGTTTCTCCTATATCCTTCTAGTTAAGCTGGTCTTGTTGCAGACCCAGCCAGCTTATCCACTGAAACTTTCTAATCCGATCCGGCCACCTGTCTCTGTGCCACCCCGTGATACGCTTGCCTTCTCTTAGGAACCAATCCTTTACCATTAACGACAATCGGTTACCTAGCCTTCGCAAATTATGCCCTGCTTATGCCCATTTATTCTTGATTTGACAAGAATATTACCAACTCTCGCTTGTATCTTGACCCACTCTTCTTTGTTACTAACTCATAACGTTAAAGCTATCGATTTTCTTTCCACTGCTAGCGGCGTTGTCCTCAAATTAAGCTGAACCCTTTTCATTAGCCTCCACGTTTCTGCCCCATAGGTGAGTACCAATATGATACAGCTGTTATAGAGTTTCCTCTCCTGTGGCCACTACTCTTGCGACTGCCACTGAGGGAGATCTTTAAAAATACCGAAGGAAAACTTCAAAGCTGCTGCTGTGCACATTCACTTGCAATGTGCACAGTTGAACATTCAAAATGTCAACTCGCTTCACTTCAGCAACATCTAACACACTATGTTCTCTCGTAGATGTGGTTCTGTTCTTTCGCACGATGAAGCCAACTGGTTGTTATTGATTCGAGGCGACTGCGAATGTCTTTGACAGTTGTCTGGCAATGCGCTCCTATTAGTTGCTACAGCCGGTGCCCAACATTTGCGTGCTCTTTTAGCAGCACCCTGAAGTGTACCGGGTTCAGCACGCCACCATTGCTAGATGCACTTTTTTCGGCAACGCATCGAAACAGCGCCTGGTGAACTAATGAAGCAGTTGTAGGTGTGACTTGTGCAGTGGTACTGCAGGAGCCTATTTTGCATCATCAGTGACACCATGTCTGAGGTGAACCTATCTTATATCTTATAAATATCTGGTTATTCACATCACTAACTTATCGTGGCGCATGCACATACAATATCTTAACAATGCAAACCATGCTCTTGGTTACACACGCCGAAACTTCTCTTAGGATCCATCCGATTTGAAATTACTTTTATATGAAACACTAATACGGCCAAAGCTATAATAAGCATCATAAATACGGGACCCCGCACAACTCACCTTAATCGATGCTTTAGAATCTATTCAGAATCGGTCAGCTCGCTTCATCCGTTCCAATTATTCTCGCACGGCTGACGTTTATTTAATTAACTCTAAACTTGGTCTGACTAATCTTGAGTTCGTAGAAATATTTCATGCCTCAGTCTTTTCCACAGCATTTTCATTCATAACGAGACACTAAAGCAGGATTTTTTTTCATCTATAGCTTCATACGTATCATCACGTGTTGATCATCCGCATAAAGTTGTCATTCCAACCTGTAAAACAAATGTGCTTTTTAATTCCTTCTTACCGAAGACAAGCACTGATTGAAACCACCTTCCACCCCATATCGCCTGCATGGAAGACGCGTCATCCTTCAAGCCACTTATCACCAAGTATTTCATCGAACAAGCATCGGCATCATGATTTTTGCCTTTTTTGCCTTTTGCCTTAATTTTTACTATGTGGTTTTTTTATTTTCCACCAGCTCCCTCTATAACGCCCTGTGGGCCCTAAGGCTATT
Source organism: Amblyomma americanum (assembly GCF_052857255.1). NCBI lineage: Eukaryota > Metazoa > Arthropoda > Arachnida > Ixodida > Ixodidae > Amblyomma > Amblyomma americanum. The sequence goes on from NC_135498.1 coordinate 142,521,237, forward strand.
GTAATAAATAAACAAATGTGCTTCCTCGTCGCGAAATAGCTTCACCCTAGTGCCGTGTTTTTTGGGTCAGCAGACGAGCCAAAGGCTTTCGGGAAAATTTAATGTCTATCATGTTACTGTACACCATAGCGAAAGCTTTTGACAGGTGCCAATGTTAGCAGGCTTTCAAGAAGTCTCCTGTGCGTAGATCATCAGCCGCAACGGCAGGCAGGCTTTCTACACACTGGAATGTCTGCGCTGCCTGTCTGCCTCGTATTAGTGATGGAGGACTCAAGATGTGTTCTACTCAGGTCGAAGCGTTCGGCAGCCGTCAAGATGTGCAGGCTACAGCTGCGGCGACCTTTGACTTTCAGTGTGCTTGTCGTTGTTTGTCGTGCTAAATACAGACCACATTGCTCTACTTCTTATTCTTTTACGCCCCCCTCATCCCTCTGCCCCAGTGTAGGGTAGCCAACCGGAATATTTTGCTGGTTAACCTCCCTGCCTTTCCTATGCCACTTCTCTCTCTCTCTCTATCTCTCCTGTGCTTGCCTACTGAAGCTACAGATACTCGTTTTCAACGTGCTAATCTGTCAAGAGAAAAGGGTAGGCACTTCTCAAGCAGGATTTCCAGTGCATTGCGGTTTTCCTACAGAAACTGGGTGACATGCAGTTCTAAAAAGCATCGTGTCGGCTCTGGTGGCTCAGGCTCCATTCACCATCAGTTTCGCCGAGTGGCGCCTTCGCTACCCCAACTTACAAAGAGCGTGGTTTGGATATGTGAAGCATGACATTGCTTTTTCCGACCAGCAGTTCTTACTCGTCACCAGCCGTATTTGTAAGAAAGGCTGGTCAGTCTCGTTTTGCACGAACTGTACAAAACCTAAAAGCAGCACTCGTGTTGCGTATAGCCTTCCTCGTCCCGTTTTGGACCACTTGAAAGGAACGCACAGTTTCACGGCTACTGACACGTGTCGTTTGATCCAAAAGACGCGGAGAAGGCTTCTTCACTTGAACGACCGTAACCAATTCGGCAATATTTCGTTCGGCCTCCGCAATACACCAGTCAGGCTTAAGTGCATGATATAAACGTCATCAGCCCCCTAAAGGATAAAATAGCACTTGTTTCCCTCCACGACAACATATTCTGTGCGGCTGCTGGCGACGAACACCATCCCCGACTCAAGCCTGGTATCTAGCAGGCCTACCGCTCAAACCGAAGAAGCGTTTTTTTTTCATTTCAATAATTGGCGCACCTTTAACACGTCGTCAACAAAAAAATCATTCGGCTCGCCCCTGAAAAACTACGGGCTCGTCATCTAGGCCGGAACCGGCTCAAAGAAACAGTTATGTATTACCATTGGTTCGCATAGTATTTTCGCCGCTTCAGTAAAGACCTTGGCAAGCGTAGCTAGGTGCTTAAGCTTCTCCTCAAAGATTATACGTCAGTCTGGGGTCGCAAAATCAAGCAGACTTCACGATCTTAAAAGGGACATTGAGGCTGCCAGCAACACTTGATCGCGTTGCAGATATCGCCGCTGTTTTCTATACACAATTTTTAAAAACAGGTGTTTTGAGTTCGAAGAGCGCTTTTTTCGACAAAGCGTTGTCAGTGGTGTAGTAAATCAGAACACAGCTAGGACGTCTACACTAGCACACTGCTTAACCAATATTGAAAAGGTAACTTTTCATCAATTCCTGTTAGGCTCCTTCATTAGTGAGAGGTGTTTAGCGCACGGTAAGTAATCTTGTCACCATTTCGCGCACTTTTGCGTGCGTTCCCAGACAACCTTAGATCGTGTGGTGGTAGCGGTCTCGGTCACAAAGGAGATGCCCTCGATTCAGCGTGGCAAGCTCAACCGGAGACCAGCTATCAAGTGACAAGGGGGTTGGTCGCTCGGTGCCCAGCTCTCGCTGGTCGCAAGCCAGGGATTGGGTAGAGCCAAATTCACAAAACAAAACAAAGTTTATACAGCAAAGGGACGATACAGAGGATTTCACAATCACTTGTACGAGCACATACGAAGTGATTTACAAATACAATGAAACTCGTGCAAAGTAACAACAGAGAGAGATTACAATTCAACAGAATCCTTGCACCGAAAGTGCACTAACACGACGGAGCCGATCCGCAGACTGGCGCGCGCTGCCTCACTGGTCCGTGGCTGGTCGAGGGGTATTCTCTCAGGAGTCGAGCGGGCGCATTTCTCGGAAGCTTAAACGGCGGCTCGGGCTAACAGACAGCGGTTGAAGCCCTTCATTTATAGGCGCGGTCCGCGTCTGTTCGTTCTTTGCCCCAAGGCAGACGCTCATATACACGCAGTACCGACTGCACAATTTCCTTCTCCATCTCGCGCCGGGGGCGCGACCCCATTGGTCGAGCGCGGAGACAGCCTTGCAGAAAAATTTTGGTTCCTTCTTACGATGCGAAGACACCGACGCGACCGCGAAGGGGAGAAGGTATCACTTTAGCGCGGTCAAGGTTACGCCCTCTCCGTCGACGATGAGTGGAAACTACTCGGACATTCTAGAAAAATCGACGCCGCGCGTGGCTGTCTCGTTTGGCGCCGCGCCGGCGAGCTGAGTGGAAAGGGCAGCAGCACACGCAAAGTTAAGTGCTCTCCGGGGTTCGTTCCCCGCTGTTTTTTTTTTTTTATTATTATAGCGCGAGCGGGCGCGATTGCTTACGCGCAGCGCCGTTTTTTCTTTTCGAATATGCGCCGAATTTTGAGGCAAATATCTATATCACTATTTAAAATTTAGGTTACGCGTTTGCCGTCGGCGCTTTTGCCCCCCCCCCCAATTCTGCGTACATCACGCAAGATTGCATGCGCTTTCGAATAGTTTGCTGGCAAAGCAGCCGCTCCACAGCACGTAAATAGTCGAAGAAGAAAAGTTTGTTGGGATGCAGCGCCCAGGGTAATTGCGTATTTGAAAGTCTAGAAACTAATATGGATATTACTTATAGTTGGGTAGCGCCTCAGAATAATTAAGAAGTGTAACAGTTCAAATATTTAAAATTAGTTAAGCAGCCTGCTAGTTATCACGTCTTAAGTGCATTCAATTGTTCTACACCGATTACAAATAATAATAATAATAATAATTGGTTTCTTGGGGGAAAGGAAATGGCGCAGTATCTGTCTCATATATCGTTGGACACCTGAACCGCGCCGTATGGGAAGGGATAAGGGAGGGAGTGAAAGAAGAAAGGAAGAAATAGGTGCCGTAGTGGAGGGCTCCGGATTAATTTCGACCACCTGGGGATCTTTAACGTGCACTGACATCGCACAGCACACGGGCGCCTTAGCGGTTTTCCTCCATAAAAACGCAGCCGCCGCGGTCGGGTTCGCAACCGGGAACTCCGGATCAGTAGTCGAGCGCCCTAACCACTGAGCCACCGCGGCGGGTCCGATTACAAGGCAGTGCAGAAAAAACCTCTCAACAAAAAACCTGTACTTTTAAACGTTTTTAAAGGTGAAACAGCCTGTATATGCATGCCACCTAGAAGGCCTGTATGCGGTTGCTTTGCTCGGGTGACTCTTCCGGAGAACTACCTACCCTCTTCTATGCCAGTCATTAGCTGTCCGACAATTATCACGCCGTTGCGTGAGAATATTAACATTGACAACGCATAATAAACGCATCCAAATAGCAGGGGGATCTTCCTTTCAGCCCTTAATTTGCTCAGAAGCATCATTACATTGTACTAGCAGGGGCACCACAGCACGCAGGAGAGTGAATTTGGCGCTTGCGCCTAGGCCTGCCAAACGGGCAGCCGACGCTGCTGTCGGCCACTCCTTAATACGTTGCCGAGTTCGTCTGCCTCGTCTTCAAAAAAATAGGTAACTGCCACTGCGCCGCGTGCCTGGAGCATAAAGGCATGCGATATTTATGTGTTACTCCAAACCAGTGCGGCTATGTTGATTTAGGTTATGACTCTGAATTAGGTTATGACATCTCGTTTCGAGGCCTGCTTTCACGTAGTTTCGGTGCCAGCGCACCCACTGCATTGTTCAGTTGGCTCAGCGTCGTCTGCTGCAGCGGCATGATAGGAGACGGTTTTATGCGCGCCTTGCAGCAAAAGTTCGTGTGCGCCTATAAAACGTTTTACCTTTAAGAAGAATGAGTTTTTTTGGGTAATGAAATTTTTAAACATATTCATGCTGCGAGAAGGATGACATTACACATGTGGCAGTCTGCAACAGCCGTCTGCTCCGAATTGCTATTTGTTGCAGATGTGTGCGGTGCACGCCGCGCTCCAGTGAACGTGGACGCTTTCTTGTCTGGGTGCCACCGCCATGTCCAGGGTGCCGAGGGACGAGCGGGTGTGTATAGTCGAGCTCCGCATGAAGCAGTATTTGCAAAGACAAATTGCGGTAATAGTGGGATGGTCAACGCACACCGTAAACCGAATTATTCAAGCATATAAAGAAGATGGACGAATCGCTGATGCGCCTCATGCCCGTCGACCGAGGATAACCGAAAGCTCCGAAGGCGAGGTGATTCTCGCTGCCGCACATGTAATTCCCTTTGGAACTGCCGCAGAATTTGGTGATTTTGCCGGTGTGTCCGCCAGCGTATCAACACTGAAACGGCGGCTTGCTGAAGGTTGTCTCCACAGCCGCGTGTCGGCGCAACAACCCCTTTTCTGTCCACAAGAAACAAAACTGTGCGCCTGCTGTTCTCCAGTGAACACGCCTCTTGGGGCGTAGACCAGTGGGAGGAAGTCCTTTTCAGTGACGAATAAACTTTGTTCACTGTTTGGGATGTGAAAAGTCGCGTCTGGCGTCCAGACAACGCAAGGTACGACCCCCATTATGCGCAGGAGGTTGCTTTCAGCGGGCGATGCGCCGTCAATGTATGGGGCGCTATTTCTAAAGACGGACTTGGTGTGTTACTCGGGATAGACGGCAGGCTTACAAAAGAGAAGTACTGCGAAATTCTGGAGCATGTCATGATTCCATATGCATTTGACGGGTCAATCCCGGACAGCGATTTTATTTTCTAGCACGACCTCTCCCCTGTGCACACAGCCAAGAAACTGCTCACCGATCGCGGTGCTCGAAGCCTTCAATGGCCACCGAAAGGAGCCGATATGAACATTATCGAGCACGTGTGTAGCAAAGTGAAGATGAACCTGTCCAAGAGTGACCTGCAGTGTGTGTCGGCTGAAGGGCTCTGGCAGGCTGTGGAAAGGGAATGGGACTGTTTGAAAGCTGACAACAGCTTCGTTGAAGCTTTGTACAGATCGCTTCCATCAATAATGCCGCATGTGATAGCCGTTCAGAGGGTTATGAGTCGCTACTGAGCCCCTGCTCTGTTTGCAAAGATATACTAACCAACTGACCGGAATTTGGCGTCGCCTATAGCTCCGGACTTCATGTGGTGTTTGCGTTTCCTTCACTGTTTTAATTTTTAATGGTATCTACTGGATTGGATAATCTACGTAATAAAGCGCTTTAAATTGATGACCCTTCGCTTCAATCATGATGACAACGATGAAGGTGGTGGTGGATTTTTATGGCGCAAGGGTACCGCCGACAAAAAACAGCGTTAATCACAAGGTGAGTGGTCATCTCGAGTTAGTCAGCAGCACATATGCAATTGTTGGCATTTTCTGAAACTACGAGAAAACAAACGCAGATGTATAGAGCCTGAATGTAAAAATACACATACGATTCATTATTCTCCGTAGGGTAGTTATTTACGACGGAATAACCAAGAAAAAAGGGAGTGTGGTGCTTAAAAGAACGGCCAAGAATTATTCTTGTATTAAAGACCAGGCCAGGCATTCTGAGCAGCAGCTCTTGCTAAACAAGAAAGGTAAACCTTGTGGTAAGTAAGAATAGAAGCTCAGCCATCTACTCAAGAATGGGAGGGGATTGAGGTGATTGAGAATAAGAGATTCCACAGAAAAAGCATACATTACATATAAATGCTAGAAACTGAAAGGGAGACTTAATCTACGCATTATATGCATGACTCGAGAGTATTAATGGTTATTTTTGACTTTATTAAATAGTCCCTCTAGTTTCATTACACACACGCATTAGCACACATCAGTGGGCATACTATGCCGCGTAGTACGCCACAAGACTCGCAAGGATTCCTTTCAATCAAGTCGAACGAACGTGCTCTTCGTTGCCGCAATTCTAATGCGTCGCTGCTTAAGTGTGTAGTGATGAATCTAGTAGTAATGTGCCCTTTGTCGCATATTTTCTCGTGCTTAGTAGTTTAGGTGTCTCGTATTATGCATTGTGTTGATTTGCAATTGTTTTCTTCATGGTATTGTTCATATTTCATGTACTAAATTAAACATTGCCTCACTGTAATAAATACCATGTTTAAAAATGCTTCAGGGCGCAGGGGTAGTTTGTCTGACCCGCAACCCAAAGGTTGTAGTCTTTATTCTCAAGAAATTATTCTAAATTTAATTTAAACCCAATTAAATGAATTTATATCCCCAAATGTTATAATGTTATTTTAATCATGCTAGTCCTCATAACCACAATTTATTCATGTTTCAATAATTTACATTCCACAGCTTAACGCAGGATGTCGTGACGCGCTTGACCAATCGTGGTTTTCACGGCATGCCACGCCAAAAACGGCTTCTCCGCCGTACGGCGGCTTCTGCGCTGAACGCGAGGTTAAGTGTGTCGCGTAATACCTTGTCTAAAGCAAACATTACATCATTCCCTAGAAATATAGAGGGGCGCACTGGCATTTTTAATGCCAGGGCATGAGAAACCGCCCTGGAGAAAGACAGGAAAAAAGAGAAATATTCTGGTGGATATAAGTTCCGCCATAAGGGTACGCCGCTTTAGCTTGTTGGGTCTTTAGCAACCTTCGTTTTTTTTTTTTTGCAGAACAATTCCCAGCTACGGTCGCTGCTGCCTATATTATTCTATTTTCCAGAAGAGACACAAGGCCTCCCTTTAACAAAGTACAAAGAACATTCCTCAGTGATGGAATGGCAGTGGGCAAGTGTACAAGACCTCGTGATATGGCCGGGCGCAGTGGCTGACCCGACGCCAGCTGGAAGGTGCGCTTGGTTGCGAGTGTATCCACCGTAGTGGTAAATCTGCGCAAGCGGAGAAGGCGACCACAAAGGCGTATCGGTAGCTGCACAGGCTCAGTTTATGCGGTGAGCGGTAGTGAAGGAATAGGAAAAACAAGCCGAGCAGACTTCAAACCTTTAAGGTATCACTTTCCCAACACGTAATGTAATTAAGTGTCCTCTGCAAGTTTTTGTTTCTTCCCCTTCTTTCTTCCTTTCTGTCTTCTACTCACCGCCGTGCTGAGTGGCTTTGCCGTTCGCCAGCTGATCCCAAAGCCGCGAATCCGATCCCGAAGGCGAAGGTCGAAATTCCATGTGGGCGACAGGCACGTTTACTCACGAGCCAACACACCTGAACAACCCCCCAGGATGCTGAAATCATTCTGGAACCTTTAACTTGCTTCCTTCTTCTCTCCTTTCGCTTGCCACCCGTGTTATTCTTTTCCTCTTTCATCATAATCTTCTTTTCATATTCTATATTCCTTTTCGTTCTTCTCTCTCTTGGCTTAGCTATACCTTCTTCTTTGCGCCTTGCGTCTCCATATTCTTGTGTCGTTGTTGTTCTTGTGTCTCTACTTCCTCTCCTCGCTCGTTTTTCCTCTTTACCTCTATTGCGTTGGTCTGTGGAGTTCGACAATAACTGCAACTAAAATTGAATTCAATTACGCGACCACTTGAGTTGTGCTTTCAGCAAAGGCTGCCATGGTGAAAATAGCCAATCCACAACTGACGTTGTCACGTGTCAATATTGTTTAACAATCAGGCCATGTGACGTGTTTACGGGGTCACTATATATGCGGCGTTCGCTTGATATGCATAATGCCATGGTAAAACAAGGGCACTATCCTCCAGTCCTAGTACAAACAGTCTAAGTGAGAATGCCTTGCGAGTTTATTTTATTTATCGATAAACGCGCCTTCTAATGTCATTTGGTCGGTATTCATGACTGCTGCGGCCAACCGGTATCGCTGGCTGAACGCGGGCACATGCGAGCAACCACTACAATTATGCACGGTGAGTTCACTTAATCCATATTTGAATGGTACTTCAAAAACAATTTTGTGTGGCGGGCATCGTATGAGTCCAGAAAAAATGTGCACTTTACTATGACTCGGCGCAGTGTCGTCAGTAAGTGATGATTAGTTCTTAAGAGCTTACCACAGTGATTACATAGACGGGCTTCAAACACTGTACCGTTTGATATGCTTCGTGCTCGAGTGCAAAAACGGCGGACTGCCTTGAAACGTGTTCAAGTGACAAGGTTCACTGGTAATTAGGACGTGTAAGGCTATTGTAGAGGTAGCTTAACAAGACTACAAAAATCACGTCACTTGATAAGCATCATGTGAAATGAAAAAAATTACGGGGCGATCAAACTGTTGCAAGGCATATCTAGAGTGGTGGTGGAGCTTTCAATGAATCCTATAAGCTCGAAACACGGAGTTTATGGTGCGGATCCACCGCCAATCTCCAAATGAGCGCATAGCTAAACTGTGATGCCGTAATAAATAATAAAATGTTACATTAGAGCTACGTGGTTTATGGCGAAAATATAGAACATCGAGTGGCTCAAGGTTCAGCGCGACGCAGAACACAAGGACGAAGAAAAAAGCCACGACGAGTGCTGGCTATCGACGCTATTTGTAGATAGTCGCTGTGTCTTCTTCCTTTTCGCCGCGTGTGTCAAGCTGAATTCCAAAGTCAGCCAGTCAGTTTTTATTTGCAGGAAAATCACATCATCTTGTGGGTGGCAGATACTAAAGGCATGGTTGCCTGACGAGGTCTCTGCCCCCATAACAAAAGGAGCAACCTACAGCAGTACAGCAGAGAGCTGGTACAAAAAAGAGAAGCATCGTTGCAGATAGTCCACGCATACATACCACATGGGTGTACTTAAGCACTACGGACAGTTTTCTTTATCACATTGAAGATGCGTGCAAATATCACAAAACACGTAAAAAGAAGTTAACAATTGAAAACAAAATTTACATTTAACATTGTTACTTAACAATCTCAACGGAAAACAAAATTGCCCGCAGTTCACGTTTGAACCTTTTTCTGGGTAGGCAGGAATCTAAAATAGAAGCAGAGTTATTTAACATGCATATTACTTGGTATTCCAGAACTTGTTTTCCATAATTTGTTCTGACATTTTATTTCTGCGTTTGGAGTTAGGAAAATCGTATTGAGCAAAAACAGGTGTGTAAACACTGTGAAGTTTCTTTTTATATATTTGCTGTCCCAGTATCCATAAATAGACTTTACTTGCTGGTAAAACATCAAATCTGGGAAAAAGTAGTTGCGTCGACCACAATCTAATAGGGCCTCTGTGGTTCACAAAAATTCGGAGGACACGTTTTCGCAGCAGTTGTAGCCTATCATAGTTCCCTTTTGTCGTTGCTCCCCTGACCAGAATGTCATACAAAAGTTTAGAATAAGACAGGGAGTAATATAGGAATTGCTTTAGCCACAGAGTAAGAAGAGAAGCTATTTTTCTAATACATCCTACAGACTTCACGAGTTCCGACAGCAGATGATCAACATGAGGGGTCCAAGACAACTCTTCACTAAACCATACCACAAGCAACTTTTGCACACTTACTTGTTCTAAGATATGTCCTCTGTACTGTCAGTTAATTATTTTTTTATGCTTATTGATTGGCTTAAATATCATGTACTTCGTTTTTACTGCATCCAACTGAAGTTTGTTGTGTTGCAACCATGTGGATAAATCATTTTAATACAGATTGGCCGATTGCTCAATGTCATACAGTGTTCTACCTGAAAAGAATAAACTAGTGTCGTCTGCAAACATGGTTATTGTGGGTGTTTTTTGTTGCTCCGTTATGTCATTCACATACAAAAGGAAAAGTAACGGGCCTAATATAGAACATTGCGGGACACCTAGCTTAATGTCATGTTCTTTTGAAGAAGTACAGTCTATTTTAACAAACTGACGCCGAAACGATAAGTAGCTCTTGATAAGGTCCAATCTGATGCCTCGAATCCCATAGGAATCTGATTTTATAGCTAAGACTTCGTGGTCAACGGAATCAAAAGCTTTGCGTAGATCGAGAAATATTCCTAAGGTGAAGAGCTGATATTCAACATTTCTAATTGTTTGCTGCTTGATGGCAAGAAGAGCGGCCTGAGTTGTCTTATTTTTCTAAAAACCATAGTGCGAGGGTGATATTATATGATACTTGGTTATAAAGGGCATAATTTAATACTTGAAAACCCCAACACAGAATACTCAGAAAAGTGATGCGACAAGAGATAGCTGAACTGACCGACGGGACAAGTGTAAATTTTGCACGCGCAGAGAACGAGCTAGTTTCCTACTGCGCATGAATGGTATTAAAGTGTTGTGAATAGCTCTTCATTTCCCAGTGAAATTAAGTCAACCCTTTCGATCACATGCAGGGCAGACATTTTCTTAAATAGAATGAAAGCGTCCTCAGACTAAACGAAACAAAATAAAGCGTTCATAGAATGAGAAAGCAAGGAAAGGTACGGGACACTGAACAAATACGGATAGTGAGGATACGGCAGGGTATCCAGACTCGGTCATTTCAAGAGCGTGCGAGAAGCTCCTTTCCACGGTAAAGGCTGGTCGTTCCGGGAACACTAAGAACGGTGAGGAGGGAGAACAAAGAAAAAAGAACAAAACCGTGGCAATTTCGTATGTACATCGCATGTCGCACAACCTTAGGAATGTTGGGAGGAAGTTAGGAGTGGACGTCGTGTGCACAGCACCGTTTAAAGTGCAACGCCTTTGTGCCATGACAAAAAGTAGAGTAGATAGGCGGCGTAACGTCAGCCCGTGCTTGTACACAGTGTGTCACCGCTCCCCATTTTTAGGTTGCGTTGTTGTCTATGGTCTATGAGATACCGCTCTCTTGCAAAAAAGTGTATATTGGACAAACCGGGGTTGCTTGAACGTTCGGCTCATGGAACACGATAACCTTTCTTCCAGACACCGTTCATTGAAGCATCGCTCAACACTGTGCAGAGTGCACCAAGAAAAATAAAGAGGTGTGCAAAGCTGACTTCAAAAAAAACCACCGTGTTGTACCGGCATCGCGACCAGCGCACACGAGAGATAATGGAGACATATTTCATCGAAAAGAAAAAAGATGTCTGTGTCAGCACTCCCTCGGTCGCGTTATATGAATGTGAGATAGGTTTTTAGATGCCTCTTGACGTAGCACCTTTTTTGATCTGTGACGCAGTCCATTCGGGTTTTTAAACGTTGGAGGTGATAGTGCCCTCGTCGCTATCGGTGTACTTCGTACCTATCGCACCTATGTCGTTTTTCTGTATGTGCATATATTTCTTCGTTCCTTCTAAATAAAACTTCGTTACGAGACAGCGCTTTGTTTTGTCCCCTTTCTGTGTCCTACGTCTGTTCGCGCTGAATTTTACCGCCAAAAAGATAAACTTATACACGTCTCTGTTATGAAAGCAGTGCCGAATATTCAGAGGGACATGAGCATTAGTATACTTCAAATCACTGACAGGCTCACGCTGATCATAAAATTTCTTTACAGCGAGAACAAACAATTCTCATGCATTATTTAACTCAGCACAATAAACGCAGAGCACAATAATTCAGCCCAAGTGCGGGAGCCAGGAAATGAAAGAATTCACAATAGAACATGCTCTTAAGTGGAGACTACCAAGACGTGATCTTAAAGTTGCATCTCAAACCTCCCACGCAGCCGGTAGAAGACATCTGTCTGGTTTTTATATGCACCAGATGACAGCGGCATAACAAACAGATAGTAATACCCTACCGTCGCAGTGCCAGGCCAGCGGAGCATTTTGCACTTTGACAGTTTCCAACGGAACATTAGCTCTTTGCGCGCTATCGATGTTTCGTGTCGAAGCACACCGTCTTCCCGAAGGCAGCAGCGGCAAAATCTACGACTCCAACTGTGCCCGAAAGAGCACAAAACGAGCGCATACACGTAACTATCGAAGTCATAGCAGGACGACAACGAGCAACCAAGCGCTTAACTTTCACGCTGAAAAAAGGCAAGCAGCTGCATACAACGAAGTCACAAGATGACCATACCTACGTAGGCCCTCCAACGCCGGCAGCTAGGAGCAAGAATACCAATCAACCTCGGTAAATTGGATGAAATACCAGCCGCTTCCCGCTACTGTGAAAGAACGTGAACGAGTATAATTTCTGATTAAAGAGGCGCTATACTTTCACCAATCGCCTAGCACTAAAACAGTTTTTAAACGCAGTAACTTGCATGGGGTTTAAACTGTTCTAAATCACACCTATGTAACTAATTATTTTTTCTTATTTCTGTTTTCCGCTCAACACATTTTGGTCAAACTCTACCACTGTAACTGATGCCTCATCCACTTCGTTCGAAGACCCGATGTGAGCTCCGCCCAGGCAATCTAAGTAAATTGATTTTTCCATCTGAGGCGACAATCAGGAGAAAACAGTTGAAATTACCCCCTATGACTAGTTCGGTAGTTTTACTCTAATTAATATTTAACCCAAGTCAAGGCTTGAAACACTTGACAGAAAAAATGTGCAGGCTAAGGTGGGCAGTAGTGGATGGAGGGGCGGCGTTGGGTTAGTGTAAAAAGAGTGGGCTGTGCTCGATCGCCGACCAAGTCACATGGTGGTGTGAGCTTTCGGAAGTGATAGCAGAACAGACCTTCGAAAACAATTCGGTTTGACAGCAACCCGACTAGGTACAGAAAGAGAGAGTCTTAATGCCGATCGTGGTCATGTGTCCGGGATCACTAGTGGCTTCATCGCATGAAATTATCATACTTTGCCAAAGAAGACTCAGCCGTCATACTTAAGCACAAAAGAAGAATGATGTGCGCTAGAACGCAGCCGCGTGACCATAACCACTAAGGCCTAGATCATGTGGTCTCATTATAATGATAGGCTAAGAGTACTTGAAAAGCAGTTCGTTTCATATGCATGAAGCGTGGTCGTAAAATATTGCTCTTTGTTCGCATTCGTTCACGCAGCCACAATCTTTAATAAGTTTGTCATGTGAGCCCGTCACACTAATAGCTGACAAGGGCTTCGGAAACCACTTTGTTTGATATGTAACATGCCTGGACAGAAAAATAATGCACCGTGCTCGAACGTGGTAACGGGGCTATCGTCACGGCTGACTCGGTCATGTGGCCTTCCTTTAGTCACAGCCGGGCAACGCTTAGAAAAACATTTCGTCTAATATGCATCACGCCAGAGGACAAAAAGTGTTCACTAAACTCGAATGTGGACACGTGACCCGAATTAATAGCGCTTTCATCGATCCAGCTCGTAATCCCGGTAGCCAAACAAAAGTATAAGACCGGTATCGTTTGATATGCAACACGCCTGCGAAGAAAAATAATACACCGTAATCGAAAGTGGTCATGTGACTATAGTGACTAGTGACTAGGGCATGAAGCCCCACATTCGTAATATCTGAGCAGAGCTTTTGAACCCATTTCGTTTAATATTCATCACGGCTGACTACAAAACGTTCACTGCGCTCAAGAGTAGTCACGTGACCGGAATCACTAGTTAATCGTGCGAGCTCGTCACGCTGAGAGCCGAAGAGGGCTTTAATACCCCAGTCGCTTGATATGCAACACGCCTCGGTATCAAAATAATGCACTGTGCTCGAACGTGATCACGCGGTTACATTCACTAGTGGCTTGCACATGTGGCCTTTTTATTCGGCAGCTGAGCAGGCATTCGAAAAAGCTTTCGTTTGATATGTATCGTGCCTGGGTACAAAAAAAGTTCACTGTGCTCGAACTGTGCTGGAACATACTGCATGCACTTTTATTGCGTGGCGTCGCATGGTGCAAAGTACTACTAATTAGCTGATGCGATTTCTATATTTTGATAACCAAGGAGTGATCAGAAAACCACTTCGTTTGATATGCATCATGCCTGGGTACAAAAACAGTTCACTAAGCTCGAACATTGTCACGTGACAGTAATCACTAGTGATTTGGTCATGCGAGCTCGTCATGCTGGCACGCGAGCATAGCTTTAACACCTGAGTCGTTTGATATGCAACATGCCAGGATAGAAAACTAATGCACCGTGCTGGAACGTGGTCACGTGACTGGGGTCACTAGTGACTTGGTCATGCGGTCTTCACACAGTGACACCCGAGCAGGGCTTCGAAAATCCTTTCGTTTGATATGCATCAGGCCTGGGTACAAAAAGAGTTCACTATGCCCGAACATTCTCACGTGACCGCAATCACAAGTGATTTGATTATGCGAGCTGGCCATGTAGATAGCCAAACAGAGCTTTAACACCTGAGAAATTTGATATGCAACATGCCCGGATGTAAAACAATTGGACCGTGCTCAAACGTGGTCACGTGAGTATAGGCACTAGTGACTTGGTCATGTGGTGTTCTCATAGCGACAGCTGAGAAGGGCTTCGAAAAACCTTTCGTTTGAAATGCATCATGTCTGGGTACATGCCTTGTTCGCAAAGTCCGTCTCCTCAAGGTAGGGCCATCGCCGACATCCTTCGCACTGTACCATGCTTCTGCCCTCTCGCTCCTTCTTTGTCGACCACTTAGCCAAAGTTAGGATGGACTGGACTTTAACTTGTAGCGCCATCTTTTGGCGTCTTTCGAAGGCACTGCTGCGATGCCTGTTTGCCTTGCTCTCAGGCGGCGCAACGAGGCTACGTTCGGTCGCTGATCTGGACCGGCGTGGTAGCGACGCTAGGCCTAACTTATCGACGAGAGGGTGCGCCGAGCATTCCGTTTGCACAGAGCCGCAGTCTTCGTTCGAGCCCTCACCGTGTTCCCACGATGGTCAGCATCGATTCCATGCCCGCTCGTGTCCCATTGCGTCCGTGCCACTCTTCTGTCACTTACGGTCCTAAAACCCCTGAATGAACTAAAAGTAACGATATCTCCTCCCTCCTCCTAACAGAGTCCTAAATTGTCAATCATAACAGAGTTAATTAAGGTTTTTCTCGAATGCGAAGCCACTCTGTCTCTTCATCAACACGGATTCAGACCTCATAGATCTAACGGAACAGCTGTAGTATCTTTTAGAAACGCAATCAACTCTTTTTAAATTGTAATAAAATAGCCCTAGAAACATTTTTGGACATCAGGAAAGCATTTGACTCTGTCGATCATGAAATTTTACTGAAGATGCTAATGCATTAAGGATTTAGAGGGATTAGCATAGAATTCTTTACAAGTTATCTTGTATTTCAGTTACGTACGCTCCATACTTGAATATGGATGTGTTTGCTGGGACCCACACACATCTGAGTGTGTAGGAAAATTAGAGAAAATTCAGAATAGGGCAGTTAGATTTGTTCTTGGTAATTATAATTGGCAAGTTAGTATGACGGAAAGCAAACGAAAACTTAACTGGCAAGAGTTGAAGGACCGTAGAAGGTACATCAGATTGAAATTTTTCCATGAGATTTATTATTCAAAAACTGGCATAAACCGCGAACAATATATTCAGGCACCTCATTATATATCAAAGCGACTAGACCACTGTTTGAAGGTCAGAGAATTTTCTTGCAAGGGTGACGTCTTGCGTTATTCTTTTTTTGTTAGAACTGTTCGGGACTGGAACAGTTTGCCATCGAGCATTGTATGTATTACATCTAACGAAGCATTTTTCCATGCACTGCAATAATTGCTTTATACCTATAAATGAAGTCTGTACCCCCCTGCTGTAATGCCCTGCGGGGCGATGCAGGTAACTAATAAATAAATAAAATAAATAATAGCAGGCGCCAAATGGTCCAACTGAGTGGTACAAGGTCTAATTTTGAAGCGGTACTGTAGGCGTGCCTTAGGGTTCAGTCCTCGGTCCAAGTCTTTTCTCAGTGTATACCAGTGACCTACCAAACTTAAACAAACAGATTTTTGTTTTCATGTATGCTGACGAGACAGCTCTTTTATGTGCACATGAGTGTGCATCTGAACTATTTAGCACGGCATACCGGGATATATAAACTTTGAGTAATTGGTTTACCTCCAACAGACTCGTTGTAAATGTTAATAAAACAAAACACATTAGATTAAGAGTCCAAGAAAAATAATTCCTGAAAATTGGCCTCCATTGCAATGGCTGGGTAATCCTATTGAACCTGTCATAAGGTCACATATCTCAGAGTAATTCTAAACGAGAACTTGCACTGGAAGGCCCACATTCACGGACCTTCTAAAACGATGGATGCTGCATGCTTTTGCACTGTATAAATGGCGTGAGTGCGTTGAGAAAGACACAATCAGCATTATTTATTTTGCCATTTTACAAAGACAATTGTCATATTGCATTCAATCCTGGGGTCACACCTATCAATCTTATATAGAGCCTCTCAGGGTTTTGTATAAAAGGGTAATTCGGTGCATCACACACTCGAACTACAACGCGCACACTGCCCCTCTTTTAAACACATAAATATTATACTACCAAAATCATTTATGGAATACAGGACTCTGCTGACGGTACATGCATGTCTTATGGACAATTACCCGTTACACTCATCCATTTTCACTCTGTCATCATGTCGCACCCGTAACGCTACACATGGAAATTTCCTTCATCCGAAGATGAAAAATGTCTACGAAGAAATGACCACAGCTCATATGAGGACAAAGCTGTGGAATGCCCTTAAAGATGATCTGAAGCAAAGAAATAATATTTCAGTCCTGTTAAAAATGTCATAAATCTGAGTGATCAAAGTGTGCATTCTCTGAAATTTGTTTTTCTTTGTCTGCCGGATTGTGTACAGACTTTGTATTTGTATGTATATGAATATTTGTTTAGTTTATACCTGTGTCGGTTCAGTAGATTTCAACTTTCTATTTCAATGCAAGAGCCTTTATCATGTGCAATATAAATAGTTTGTTCTTATGCCTGCGATTACTTTCACTGAATATGATTTGCATGGTGCCCAACTAGCTTTTGGAAACCAGCTGGTGTTTCAAACATGCTATATATTGGCGCGTGCTCATGGGAGCGCGCCGACGATGAAGACGAAGTGTGCGTGTGCCGGTGGACAAAGACGAAGTGTGTGTGTGTTTCGGACAGCCATCTTGTGAGTTCCCTGCTGTGCGCTGGACTTCGCTGAGACTGTGATCTGTGCCGGTCCTGTCTTCGTTACATTTTTGGTGGAGGTGCGGGGTGCTTTCCAACATCTACGTGCCCCGAAGGCTCTCTATGAACACGGATTTGACTCCGATTCATCGCAGTACGAGCCGCCGAATCCAAGGTCAGTCACCAGAGTACGGTCCGTTATCCCCTAGGACCAGGGCTCCAGCTGCGACGCGCAGGACTGACGCGGCACCTATGGCTAGCAACGGAGACGCGGCAGCTATGGCTGACAACGGGAACTCAGCTGCTCATTTCCTGGTCCTCCAGCCGCGAACGCCGCCGACCTTCCATGGCGAAGTGTTTGAGGACGCGGAGGACTGGCTTGACCAGTTCGAGCGCGTTGCCAGGTACAACGGCTGGGATGCGGAGCGGAAGCTGCACAATGTTTACTTCGCTCTTGACGACTCGGCGCGGACGTGGTACGAGAACCACGAGACAACGTTTCCTTCTTGGGAACGGTTCCGTAGCCAGTTGCTGGCGACCTACGTCAACACCGACCGTCAGGAACGAGCTGAGTCGGCGCTGCAGTCAAGGAACCAGCGACCCAATGAGAGCGTCGCAATGTATTATGAGGACATGACACGACTGTTCAGAAGGGCGGATCCAAACATGGCCGAGGACAAGAAAGTGCGCCACCTGATGCGCGGGATAAAAGAACTGTTTGCTGGGCTTGTGCGAAACCCACCTAACACCACTTCGGAGTTTCTATCGGAGGCCACTACCGTCGAAAAGACCCTGCAACAACGCGCCCGCTATTACAATCGCGCCGTGAACACCGTATCAACTGCCGACTTTGCGCCAGCCTTCAGCGACTCCGCTGACACCCTTCGGGAGCTGGTTCGATCTATCTTCAAAGAAGAGCTGCACAAAATGCGCCTCTCTGCCCAGTCGCAGCCGCAGTGCCCATCGTTAGCACAAATTATCCGAGAGGAAGTGCAGTATGTGGTCCCTGAACCTGTTGCCCCTGCTGCCTTTACACCGACGCCCCCGCGCCAGACGTACGCGTCGGTACTCCGACAGAACTGCGGGAGCACAAGCCCATCTGCATCTGCTTTCCAGCCGCGGCCCCCGCCTGTCCCTGTGTTGCCCGAGGCCAGACTGCGGAAGACGGACGTGTGGCGGGCACCTGACCAGCGGCCCCTTTGCTACCACTGCGGTGAGGCTGGCCATATCTTGCGGTGGTGCCCTTATCGTCGAGCTGGAATTCGCGGATTTCATCCGCGTGTCCCCTGTCCGCCCAATGGCGAACGGCCCCGCGAAATTGAGGAGCACCTGTCAACGCGCCGGGATCACACTCACACTGATTTCCCTCGCCCTGACTACCGCCCACCAACCTCTACCCGCTATCGTTCGCCGAGTCCCCGTCCTTCGACAAGCCGTTTCAGCCGCTCACCGAGTCCTCGCCGGGGAAACTAGACACAGCGGCCTGCGGAGGTAAGGCCGCTGACGAGCGAACAGCCGAACATCCTCCATCGCGTTCCCGACCAGACGACGGCTATCAAACGAGGACACGTGACGATCACAAAGGATGTGCAGCTTCGGACTTACCGGTCGATATCGACGATTTAGCAGTTACGGCATTGGTTGATACGGGATCGGACTATTCGGTTATGAGCAACGAGCTAGCAAAAGAACTGAGCAAAGTTTTAACCGCGTGGACTGGGCCTCAGATGCGCACAGCTGGTGGGCACCTAATTACCCCTGTTGGCCGGTGCACGGGGAGAGTTACAATCGACGGATTTATTTACGTTTCTGACTTTGTTGTCCTACCTCACTGTTCGCGCGATGTCATTCTCGGCCTGGACTTTTTACAAGCTAACGGCGCCGTTATCAATTTACAAGAGCCGCGCGTGACGTTTTCGCCGACGCAAGCAATTGAAATAGCCGACCCAGACGACTCCAGTATACCCGCCCTGCGTATTGCTGCTGATGACGTGACGGTGCCTCCGCGGTGCAGCATGATGGTCCCCGTACAAAGTGACTCGCCCGGTGATCGAGACGTTATGGCAGAGAGAAACGTCAGCCTTCTACTCGAGAAAGGAATCTGCGCTGCAAGAGGGCTTGTTCGCTTACGGGATCGCTCTGCGACACTCTTGATCACCAACTTCGGAACAGAGTTCCAGCCTTTTGCGAAACGAACGGCCGTCGCATACGTTACCGACT
Organism: Amblyomma americanum; assembly: GCF_052857255.1. Classification (NCBI taxonomy): domain Eukaryota; kingdom Metazoa; phylum Arthropoda; class Arachnida; order Ixodida; family Ixodidae; genus Amblyomma; species Amblyomma americanum. Next base: position 142,540,576 of record NC_135498.1, read on the forward strand.
TCGTTGAGCCCGAAGAAATATGTGCTCTGGAGCTACCGTCGTCGGACGGACGCGATGCAGCAGCCGTTCTGTCTACCGTGGACATTAATCCCGGCTTGTCGGTGGGTCAGAAGCAGCGCTTGTTAGAGCTCCTTCACGATTTCGCAGAGTGCTTCGCCACGACATCAAAGGTAGGGCGCACCCCGGTAGCCAAACACCGCATCATCGTCAACGAGGAGACTAGCCCCATATCCCAACACCCGTACAGAGTGTGGCCGGTGGAACGGGAGGCTATACGATCCCAAGTGCAAGAAATGCTTGCAGACGACGTAGTCCAGCCGTCCACGAGCCCCTGGGCTTCGCCTGTGGTATTGGTGAAGAAAAAAGATAACACCTTGCGATTCTGCGTCGATTATCGGAAGTTGAATCGTGTCACGAAACGTGACGTTTACCCCCTTCCACGTATCGACGACGCCTTGGATCGACTGCGTGACGCTAAATATTTTTCTTCACTCGACATAAGAATGGCTACTGGCAGAAGGAAGTGGACGAAAGGGACAAAGAGAAGACAGCGTTCGTGACACCTGACGCTAAATATTTTTCTTCACTCGACATAAGAATGGCTACTGGCAGAAGGAAGTGGACGAAAGGGACAGAGAGAAGACAGCGTTCGTGACACCTGACGGCCTTTATGAATTCAAAGTGCTACCCTTTGGACTCTGTTCTGCGCCAGCAACCTTCCAACGCATGATGGACACCGTTCTTTCTGGGCTGAAATGGCAGACATGCCTAGTGTACCTTGATGAAGTTGTCATTTTTGCTCCTAGCTTCGAGGAACACCTCAAACGGCTGCGAATGGTGTTACAGGCGCTCCGTTCGGCACAGTTGACGATAAAGCCACAAAAGTGTCACTTTGGTTTCGAGGAGCTCAATTTTCTTGGTCACGTGATAAGCGCTGACGGAGTCCGTCCTGACCCGGAGAAGACTGCCGCTGTGGCACAGTTCCCGCGCCCAACCGACAAAAAGTCCGTTCGTAGGTTTCTGGGCCTCTGTGCCTATTACAGACGTTTCGTTGAAAACTTTTCCACAATTGCCGAGCCCCTTGCAATGCTTACTAGAGACAATGTATCTTTTGTGTGGCATGATGATCAGGAATCTGCCTTCAACGAGCTACGCAGCCGCCTACAAACTGTCCCAATACTCGCCCATTTTGATGAATGAGCTGCCACTGAAATTCATACTGACGCCAGCAAAGTTGGTCTCGGCGCTATTCTCGTTCAGTGGCAGGATGGCAACGAGAAAGTCATAGCGTAGGCCAGCCGCTCCCTCTCGAAAGCAGAGGCAAACTACTCTACCACAGAGAAGGAATGCCTTGCGGTAGTGTGGGCGATTAGCAAGTTCCGACCATACCTCTATGGTCGCCCGTTTCGAGCTGTCAGTGACCATCATTCGTTATGCTGGCTAGCCAATCTCAAAGACCCTTCGGGACGGCTTGCGAGATGGAGCCTTCGCCTCCAGGAATACGACATCACGGTAGTGTACAAGTCCGGCCGTAAGCACAATGACGCCGATTGCTTGTCACGTGCACCTGCCGACGTTGCTCCGGCCGAAACGGAGGACGACTTCCCGTTTTTTGCTCTCGTCACATCGTCCGATATGGCCCGGCGTCAACGGGCTGACTCAGAGTTGCGTCTGCTCATCGAGCATCTGGAGGGCCTTAACGTCGCTGTTCCGCGGCTTTTCGTTCGAGGTTTGGGTTCCTACAGTCTCCGAGATGGCGTCCTTTACAGGAAGAACTTCGTCCCACGTACGATGCTCAACGTCGACATACATAGCAAGCATATCTGCAAGCGTCCGGTTGAGGCGTTCAGTCAAGCCGTTTGTTTGGGGATGATAGGCTGTTGTCTTCCGGTGACTGGTGTGGGTGAGTTCGAAGAGAGATTGCATTAATGCCGCCGTAAAGGCGGTTCCACGGTCCGTGATGACGACTGATGGCGCACCGTGACGCAAGACGATTGATGTCATAAAAAACTGAGCCACTTCTGCAGCACTAGCGTGGGGGAGCGCCTGTGTCTCGGCGTACCGCGTTAAGTAGTCCGTCACCACAACAATCCATTTGTTCCCAGAGGAAGACAATGGGAATGGGCCCAGCAAGTCCATGCCCACTTGTTGGAACGGTGTTGTTGGCGGTGGGATGGGCTGGAGAAGCCCTGCGGGTTTAACTGGTGGTGTCTTTCGTCGCTGGCAGTCACGGCAGGTCCTCACATATTGCTGGACTGATGAGAGCAACTTTGGCCAGTAATACTTCGCACGAATGCGGGCATACGTCCGCGTAACACCCAAATGGCCAGCCGATGGCTCGTCGTGGCAGGCGTGCAAGATTTCTGGACGGAGTTCGGATGGCACAACCAGAAGAAAGGTTTCCGTGTTATGGGCGAAGTTCCTCTTGTAAAGGACGCCATCTCGGAGACTGTAGGAACCCAAACCTCGAACAAAAAGCCGCGGAACAGCGACGTTAAGGCCCTCCAGATGCTCGATGAGCAGACGCAACTCTGAGTCAGCCCGTTGACTCCGGGCCATATCGGACGATGTGACGAGAGCAAAAAACGGGAAGTCGTCCTCCGTTTCGGCCGGAGCAACGTCGGCAGGTGCACGTGACAAGCAATCGGCGTCATTGTGCTTACGGCCGGACTTGTACACTACCGTGATGTCGTATTCCTGGAGGCGAAGGCTCCATCTCGCAAGCCGTCCCGAAGGGTCTTTGAGATTGGCTAGCCAGCATAACGAATGATGGTCACTGACAGCTCGAAACGGGCGACCATAGAGATATGGTCGGAACTTGCTAATCGCCCACACTACCGCAAGGCATTCCTTCTCTGTGGTAGAGTAGTGTGCCTCTGCTTTCGAGAGGGAGCGGCTGACGTACGCTATGACTTTCTCGTTGCCATCCTGCCACTGAACGAGAATAGCGCCGAGACCAACATTGCTGGCGTCAGTATGAATTTCAGTGGCAGCTCGTTCATCAAAATGGGCGAGTATTGGGACAGTTTGTAGGCGGCTGCGTAGCTCGTTGAAGGCAGATTCCTGATCATCATGCCACACAAAAGATACATTGTCTCTAGTAAGCATTGCAAGGGGCTCGGCAATTGTGGAAAAGTTTTCAACGAAACGTCTGTAATAGGCACAGAGGCCCAGAAACCTACGAACGGACTTTTTGTCGGTTGGGCGCGGGAACTGTGCCACAGCGGCAGTCTTCTCCGGGTCAGGACGGACTCCGTCAGCGCTTATCACGTGACCAAGAAAACTGAGCTCTTCGAAACCAAAGTGACACTTTTGTGGCTTTATCGTCAACTGTGCCGAACGGAGCGCCTGTAACACCATTCGCAGCCGGTTGAGGTGTTCCTCGAAGCTAGGACCAAAAATGACAACATCATCAAGGTACACTAGGCATGTCTGCCATTTCAGCCCAGAAAGAACGGTGTCCATCATGCGTTGGAAGGTTGCTGGCGCAGAACAGAGTCCAAATGGTAGCACTTTGAATTCATAAAGGCCGTCAGGTGTCACGAACGCTGTCTTCTCTCTGTCCCTTTCGTCCACTTCCTTCTGCCAGTAGCCATTCTTAAGGTCGAGTGAAGAAAAATATTTAGCGTCACGCAGTCGATCCAAGGCGTCGTCGATACGTGGAAGGGGGTAAACGTCACGTTTCGTGACACGATTCAACTTCCGATAATCGACGCAGAATCGCAAGGTGTTATCTTTTTTCTTCACCAATACCACAGGCGAAGCCCAGGGGCTCGTGGACGGCTGGACTACGTCGTCTGCAAGCATTTCTTGCACTTGGGATCGTATAGCCTCCCGTTCCCCCGGCGACACTCTGTACGGGTGTTGGGATATGGGGCTAGTCTCCTCGTTGACGATGATGCGGTGTTTGGCTACCGGGGTGCGCCCTACCTTTGATGTCGTGGCGAAGCACTCTGCGAAATCGTGAAGGAGCTCTAACAAGCGCTGCTTCTGACCCACCGACAAGCCGGGATTAATGTCCACGGTAGACAGAACGGTTGCTGCATCGCGTCCGTCCGGCGACGGTAACAGAAATGTGAAGAAATAAAATACAGTTCCATTCAATTCAAATCTTACGTTTCTCTAATTCTATTAGTGAAGACTTCAGTGAATACCATCTAAGCAACAGACAGCTGTCTAAACAGTCTATTAGCCCCGAGAAGTTTGAGTGGCGCCCCCTCAAGGCCAGCCGACGTGACGTCACGGCAAGGATTCCAGTGCGCCTGTGTCGACTGCTCCGGCTGCTAGTACGTTCATGTTCGGTTCAGGTTCGGTTTTGTTGTCCGTCACTGAAGACTAATGAACAACGCAGACAGTGGCGACATAATCTCAGGTAAGCAAAACTACGCTGAATCACGATCACTGCCGCGTTCAAAGTTTAAAAAACGGAGTACATCGCAGCGAACGCACATGCGCTCGAGCGGTCGCCGCGACGGGCGCCTGCTATGCCTTCTTGCTTCGGAAATTACTCTCTGCCTTCAGCAATGCCGGTTGTCTTCTATGTGCGTTTTATTTATTCGAGTTAGGGACATACGGCAGATGTGCGGTTGGTCGGTTTACGACGCATCATAAGATTGTTTGATGTTGATGTAGGGTCGTGAATGTTGTTGTGAGCGATCAGTCCAAGGTGCGTCTGGCGCGGTGGCACTTGATGCGCGCGGATCGCCGATTTCTAATGAAAGCAGGCTATCGATTAAAGCTGGAAGATTAGCCTTGCTTGACGCGCATTTTTGAGTGTAGTCGGAAGCATGTGCGCAGTGCAATTACGCCTGATTTACTAACGTCAACGTACGTACATGCATGATCGCGTTTTTATCGTTGCTTCCGTAGAATTATCAGCCTCTGCGGCATTCGTTTCGCCTCTGCTGCGACGAAACCGCAACGCTGTCTCAAGGATAATACTAACTTGTGAAAGTTTCTCTTTCCAGTCGCCCTGCCACTGAGCAGCATCAACTGCTAAGTGGACAAGGCGTGCGAGACCAGTCGCTGCCTCATGGAAGCAGAGGACGTGTACTATGCAGGCCATGCAGTTGAGTGCTCCATTGAAGCAGCTGAAAATGGTTGTTCCAATTTTTTGGCGTTTCTTTAACAAACGACCGCACTCAACAATGCCCCACACAAAGTTAGGATCACCGTGTGCAGCTCGGAGGTTGACCGAGCGAGCTGCTCCTGCAAGGCAGGGTATGATCTCTTTCCGGTCGGCTGTCGGCTCAAATTTTAGATTCACGGGTACAGTAAATTTAATATCTGGGAGACAATAGTCAAAAATGACAGCATCCTGCGCTGAGTAATTCCTTTCATGCATAGAACTTGGCTGTGGAAAAAGCTCAAAACATTCTTTATAAGTTTCTTCTCTTCAAGTTTCTGACTCTCTAATTAATAATGATAGTATCAAACTCGCATTTAAGGACCTTTTTTAATTGATACAATAGCTGTTAAGACTGAGGTAACTCGAATGTCTTCAAGTGCTGTTCTGGATTTTATTTTACAAAAACTACAAATGTAAGCACATTGTGGCTTCTTTGCTACATATTAATGGAGCAAGAAGTTTTGACAAACTGTCACCGACTGATCAGCCACAGAAGTGGGGCAAAGCGCAGAAGGACCGAATAAAGGAGAAGTATGAACCAAGGGCTATAGTTGACCTTCCATGCGCAAAAAAGGTGTGTGAATAATTCTGCTTTTACAACGTTACTTGCAGTAAAAAAAAAACAATGAGATTGAAAAGCCAGACTGTGGCACTGAGAGGAAGACCGCTGCTGACTGGTGCATTATGTTAGAATAGTGAAATTTTTGGTATATAAATTCAGCAATTTTACTGCTTCTGCACTAAAAGCTCTCACAGCGCTCGAACTGCTACGTTCATTTTCCACAACGGCTAAAAGAACACGTTATTTTCTTTTTTACCAACAGTAAAAGCCAGTGTCACAAGTACCATGTGATAACTTTAGTGCACATCAGGTGTCACACCTCCGTTTTACAAGAGTGCTGCAGATACACGGTGTTTGACTCTAAATATAAGTTGGTGCTCTTTTATTTACTGAAATGTAGCTTTCTTATCTATCACTTCATGACAGCTCTCAAAGAGATGAAATAGAAACGGTGAGACGTAGCTGGCTAAATGACAAATTCTGTTTTCATCAAGTGCACATATTTCAGCCTGGACCTTTATATCAATTTCTCCTTGTTTCTCAGGCAAAGATCAATGAGCCTGGTCAACCTGAAGGTAACATCCTTAGACGGCTCCTCAAGCATTTGGGCCATCAATCTGCAGCAAAAATGCATTCGGAGAGCGCCACTGAAACAGGTATCAGTGCAAGCTTATTTTAGATATTGGCTGGCCATATCAGTGCAGTATTCATAGCAGCTGAGCCTATTTACATGAAATGAACCCGTGCAGTCAAAGGTTGCTGTACGTAATATCATTATGCTGGCATTCATTCATCAACATAATAGTTAATTCAATGTTACTTTGCTACATCCAAATTTATTTTTGCAACAGCTGGGCAAAAGAAGGCTGCTGCTTGATCTGGCCGCAGCATGGTAGGTTATATTTTCTGATGTGCAACACTGTCAGTAGTAGAACGTCTCCTACGTCATTAACGTAAATGTGAACTTCACCTAATGAATGGAATTGGGACCTTTGCATGGCAGCAAGGTACTCTTGTGTACAACTGCCTACATTGCAGTTGGGCCACTTTAGTGTGACTGCTCATGTAGTCTTTTTAACAAGGAGCATGCAGTAGTGACACTGCAGTGCTGGTTGAGATATGACGACACATTTTGGGAACAACCAAGCTATCCAGCATGCGGCGATTTAGGGTCACTGAAGTTCAGTGGGTGGCCAATGAGGATACTCGGCCGCCCTTAAATGCCTATAACTGTGAGGCTCTCTAGGGACTTTAGCCTTTGGTATCTGTCACTCTGCACTCAGGAAGTTGTACCTCATGTACTTATTAGAGTCCAACAATATTCGTCTGCCTTACTATAAGGTCATGTATTATGGTATGGGTACTAGGCACAAAATACCAGCAATTTTCCAGCATATCCATATGCATCTCATATGTATTACGTTGTTCTGATGGCGCCGTTTCACTTGTCAGGCCTTTTAGAGTCAGTAAACCTGAGGCAATGTAGACCTCTAATTTTGTGTGGTCGGCTTTCTCTGCAGCTGTAGCAGACTGTGGTGAAAATCCCGACCCATGTGAGCCTGAATCTAGAGACATAACTCTGATGGGTACCCTTCATGAGCTGAGAAGGTTCCTTGGGAACTGCGACCTGCAAAAGCTGCTCGAACACTTAAACAACGCAAGAAGTTGCGAATATATTGCTGTAATTGAACAGTCGACACGACACCAAGCAAAATATGGCCTCTGGTGGCAGCACGGGGTTGGCATGATTACTGCCTCCATCGCCTACAGCGTCTTCACAACGGTGAAGACACTACGGACAAAGATGGGACCACATGATCTGAGACGTTTACTAAAAAAGGTCATGCGGCAAACGAACGTCTGCACAGCAGCAATGTGCCGTGGCAGCATGTTGGAAGAAAGTGCAAAGAAGTGTTATGCCCAACAGCAGCAATCGCAACACAAGGACTTGATTGTGACACAGTGTGGATTTATTGTTATGAATGGACGACCATACATCGGCGCAAGTCCAGATAGACTAGTGCTGTGCCAGTGCTGCCCCAAGCGTGTGCTTGAAGTTAAGTGCCCAGAGTCCTTGGAAAAATTTGTAATCGAGATCCCCGAGAAGTATTACAAAGCAACAACTGAAAAGCCGAAGAGTGCAAGCACGTACTTTTGCCAGATATAAGTGCAAATGGGCTTGGCAGGACTGAAGCAAGGGGAGCTATTTGTCTTTTTGAATGATGAAAACAACATGTGCATACCAGTGTCATTCGATGAGGAGTATTTCATGGACGTGGTTGAGCGGTCCTCCTATTTTTTCAAAGAGTATGTGCTCCCACCTATTCTGTGTGATAAGGCTTCCTATTCTGCTAGCTGAAACAAAATCTGTAGCTACAGATTAGGACCTGCTCTAAGCATTTATTGAAAGATGTCGTGGGGATATTTATCTTTTTTTACATTTTTTGCAGAAAGTGTTCAACGCTTTTTTATCATACAAATGTGATACAGATTAAGAAGCGCCAAAGCATGAGGGCGTCTAACCCTACCGATAGAATAGAACTAACAGAGCTGTGAAAGTTAATAAATAAGCGCAAGGTTGCCGACATAAGGAAGTTTAATATGGAGAGAATCGAGCATGCTCTAAAGAACGAAGGTAGTCTAAAAGCAGTGAAGAGGAAACTAGGCATGGGTAAAAACCAGATGTATGCATTAAGAGACAAGCAGGGCAATGTCATTAGCAATATGGATAAAATATTTAACGTAGCCAAAGAGTTCTACACAGACCTGTCTAGTAGCCAATGTAATCAGAGCGTTAATGAGAAAGACAGCAGTGCACAGCAATGCGTCTTCCCGCCAGTAACGAAAGATGAAGTAAAGAAAGCCTTAGAAGCAATGAAAAGGGGAAAAACAGCTGGGGAGGATCAAGTAACAGCAGATCTGTTGAAGGATTGAGGGGACATCGTGCTAGAAAAACTAGCCACCCTGTATACGTTATGCCTTGCGACCTCGACTGTACCAGAAGCTTGGAAGAATGCAAACATTATCTTAATTCATAAGAAGGGAGACGCCAAGGACTTGAAAAGTTACAGGCCGATCAGCTTACTATCCGTTGCCTACAAGGTATTTACTAAGGTAATCGCTAATAGGGTCAGGGCAACGTTAGACTTTAATCAACCAAATAACCAGGCAGGCTTTCGTAAAGGATATTCCACAATAGATAATATTCACACTATCAATCAGGTGATAGAGAAATGCGCAGAATATAACCAACCTCTATATATAGCTTTCATTGATTACGAGAAAGCATTCGACTCAGTGGAAACCTCAGCAGTCATACAGACATTGCGTAATCAGGGGTAGAAGAGCCTTATGTCAAAATACTGGAAGATATATATAGCAACTGCACAGCTACTATAATCCTCCATAAAGTCAGCAATAAAATTCCAATAAGAGAGGGCGTCCGGCAAGGAGACACGATCTCGCCAATGCTGTTCACCGCATGTTTACAGGAGGTATTTGGAGGCCTGAATTGGGAACAGTTGGGAATAAGAATAAATGGAGAATACCTAAATAATCTGTGATTTGCTGATGACATTGCCTTGCTGAGTCACTCAGGAGGTGAACTGCAAATCATGATCAATGAGTTAGACAGGCAGAGCAGATCGATGGGTCTAAAAATTAACATGCAGAAAACCAAGGTAATATTCAACAGCCTTGCAAGGGATCAACAGTTCACCATTGGCAGCGAGAGCCTAGAAGTTGTGACGGAATACGTCTACTTAGGGCAGGTAGTGACAGCTGATCCGGATCATGAAAGGGAGATAACTAGAAGGATAAGAATGAGGTTGAGCGCATATGGCAAAATCTCGCAGATCATGAGTGGCAGTTTACCAATTTCCCTCAAGAGGAAAGTGTACAACAGCTTAATCTTACCGGTACTCACCTACGGGGCAGAAACGTGGAGGCTAACGGAAAGAGTTAAGCTTAAGTTTAGGACAACGCAGCGAGCCATGGAAAGAAAAATGATAGGTGTAACGTTAAGAGACCGGAAGCGGGCAGAGTGGGTGAGGGAACAAACACGGGTTAATGACATCCTAGTCGAAATCAAGAGAAATAAATGGGCTTGGACAGGGCATGTATTGCGAAGGCAAGATAACCGCTGGTCCTTAAGGGTAATGGAGTGGATTCCAAGAGAAAGTAAGCGTAGCAGGGGGCGGCAGAAGGTTAGGTTGGCGGATGAGATTAAGAAGTTTGCAGGCAAAGGGTGGATGCAGCTGGCAAAGGATAGGGTTAATTGGAGAGACACGGGAGAGGCCTTTGCCCTGCAGTGGGTGTAGTAAGGCTGATGATGATGATGATGATTATATGATACACAGTTTATGATACATCTGTGATATAACACAAAACAAATTGAGCATGAGTTGAGGGCAAACCTCAGTCGGCTAGCCAGTGTTTTGACAAGAGGACTTGCGGAAACGAAGCCCTCTTGTGAAATCACTAAAGCGTGCCGAAGCTCCTCTTCAATTCCTGTTCACTTTGTTAAGTTTTGTCAGGAATCCCATCTTCCTGCCCTCTTTCTACTGTGGATCTGTGATATAACTGTGTTTTGAAGAAATAATAAACTCAGGGAGTGAAGTTTTTACTGATTACATACTGTTCTGAATGTTACAAATGAAGATGATATGACAGTAATGCATAATTTACAACACTGGTTAAACATAAAACACTGATCTGTTTACTGCATACACTCAAGCCAAGTGACCTACGAGCGGAAGAGGAGCTTGTTATCTGTAAACAAAGGCTTCGATAGGTTCACTGTGCCAGCAATTACTATGAGAATGTTGTCTATGTATGGCAGAAGGTCGAGACCGAACCGATTTCTCAAAATACGAAAGAGTTTCATTCTTTGAATGGCTCTTTCTACATGCACACGAGCACTTGCGATCGACTGATTATTTTTTGCGTCCTCTGTTGTCAGCTGTTTTTCCATAAGAAAGGGAGGTCTGAACAGAGTTCACTGAGAAGAAATCATTTATCGACTATGACGCTGTAAACATGTGGCATACACTTGTCGAGCACTTTGCAGTGTTTTGTGATATATGTATCCAATGCTTTCCCACCATATGCTGGGCTTATATAGCCAATTAGACCGCCTGGAGTTTCGCTCACCGGCACCTTTGCAGTGTAGGTACGTTTGTAATGTCTGTATGTTAGCAGTCGTGAGGTGAGGTTTTTGACCGCTCAATTTCTGTTTCTGTACAGTCGAGCACCATTCTCGTGTCCTTGTACTCCTTGAAGTAAGTTGTGAGGCAGGTGACCACGCAGCCCTTTTCTGGCCAAAATACTGCGTGCTTTAAAATGCTGGCCAGGATCACAATGGACTCTCTGAACAAGTTACACGCAGTTGTGCGGTGAACTTGAAACAGCACAGCCAGCAGTGAGAAAGTGAGATCATGATACAACTTCATGAATGTTATGAGGAAAGCGTTATCATTGCTTATACAGAAGCAGCGGGTTGTCGGCAATACACGTGCTTTTGTGAACAATTCCGTGATGTTATAAAACAACTGAAAAGATCCTATCCCTGTGAGCACAAGCAAGCCACTTTCATCTGAAATTTTTGAAATAGTTATGAGCTGTTCACGTTTGAAAATGCCATTTGTTGTATTCACTTGTACTCCAGCATCTTTGCAAAGCTTCTGCACCTGCAAGGTAACCTCTGAAAGAAAAAATGCAAGGAATGTAAAAAACAGCTGCATGTGAAAAACGAAAGTGGTCAGTACCTTCAGAACTTGCTGCGTGGTGGTCTAGACTCTGTGTTGGAACTGCTAAAGCATTGAAAGAAAAATAAACAGCAGAATTAATGTGTGTCATCTAATATATTTTGTGCATGTACAGGGATATTGCTAAATTTCCACACATATTGAAAACTATGTCATTTTCTGCTAATTGGGGTGATGCGAGTGGGCAGAAGAGATTTCTTGTGTAGTTACCGAGGTAATACCTTTGGCTTTATATTTTGTACCAAGTGGTCACTCGTCCTAGCTGTCAGTGGCATAAGATTACTTTGGGGTAGCATCATGTCGCTTTGATCAAAATTAATGTTCAGGAGCTAAAGCTGGCCATTTATATTGCTTTGGGCCTAGGAATTTTTGTGCAGTACTGTTTCATGGATAGCGCTAAGCACAATGCAATTTGTTTTTTACCAAAAGGAGGGTCCTGTATTTCGCACATGCCCTACAAAAGCTCAGCCACAACAACGTGAATGTTCACTTGGGCGGGATAGACTGTGAGTATACCGTCGCACTCAATGTGTACCACCTCCTCGTCTGATCGTGCAGCAGATTCTATTGGAACAGCGGTCGAAATTTCACTGCCAGTCCCGTTTTCGTGTGTTGCCAATGCGTCAGTGTGTGTGCAAAGCTGAAACGATCTTGCGGAAACTCGTCTGTCACCGGGAATTTTAATCAAAGTGTTGCGGGAAATCGATGACGGTCTAATTAACACAGTCCGGGCATACTCTCAAAAGAAAATAGCACTGACCAGCTGTACATCTTCAGTACTCTTAAAGCACAACACAGTACAAGTCGGGCACGTAGGCAAGGAAGGGCACCACGGGGCCCGCCCCAAGGCTCGCGCGCCGTACCCCCGAGAAAAATCCTACCTACGCATTGCGTTGTAGAACTGGCGTAGTTTACAGACCCGTAACGGCTCTTTGCATGTTATATCAAATCTTCCTGCATGATCGAGCATGAGAACAGCTCTGCCGTGAGTACTCTCACACGCGACTAGAAGAATCGCCACGGCTGATCCATCTTAGTGGTTTGGCTACCGTGGAAGCCGTTTTCGGTCACCTCGCGTGGTTTAAATAAAAGCCTGAACATTCAGTGACGAAAAATAGAGCGAAGGACAGCTTGAACAAGATATGACTGACTTACGCCGCCGCCTCGTCAATCCTAGGTGCGATCGCCTCGCATCACTTGGACGCACAGGAAGATTGACGGATGGAATAGCTTCCGGCACCAGCTTCCTGTACTTGTAACCTGATAATTATAAAGAGAATCGCTGACAGCCAGCACGGAAAAGCGCCGGCAGAGGACTCACATAGTGTCTTGTAAACCGGGTACACAAAGTCCTCCTCTTTAAAATGCTTGCTGCACACAACAGCCGACGCAGACGGTTGCTTCCCCATTTTTAATTTATTCATCCAAGCCTTCTTCATTTTTGACGACTTCGGGTAGAAGTGGAAGCTAACACCGGCTTCTTTACGTGATTTGCATTGCGGCACAGTTAAACTTTCCTCTGCCCTCCTACCGATGGGGACGGCTTTTGGCAGTACGAAGAGTAGTTCAGGTCTTCGTCCGGCGACACGTTGCCGGTTGGGGCAGCAATTCCAGCTTCTTAGAACAAAACTTATTTATTAAAGACCGCACTGACATAAAAAGGCAGGTGAGAAAAAGGCAGTTTAAAAAAAAGGGCAGTTTAAAAAAAGGCTGTTAAAAACGGCCGAGCTTGAGACTCGGCGCGCTCGTCCAAAATCGTTGTTTCCCACGGGTTTTAAACCCTTCGATACTTGGGCGGAGCTATACCAAACCAGCTCTCGCCCAATCTGAACCAATAGCCATGCAATGTACAAGTGGGCGGAGCCCAGTGGACCCCGCTCCTCCTGGAACGTGCAGGGCGCGTGACTCCGCGTACGCAGCTCGCTGCATGCACATTCCATCGATTGCCACGCATCGGATTGACAGCTAAGGAATGTCTTCCGCGGGACATGATCGCTCCTGGTAACAGGTGCGGGGGGGGGGGGGGGGGCATTGTCCCCGTGGGCTGTCGCGAGCCCAGTGGAATGCGCAGCTCGCTGCATGCGCATTCGATGCACCGGTTGCCACGCGTCGGGACAGAAAAGATTAGTGCCGCCTTTCACCCTAAGCGCGGGCGACACGCCTCGACGTACATTCCTCGATTCCCCCTCGGGCATGACCGCTCCTGGTAACAGGTGCGGGGGGGGGGGGTCCCATCGGCCCTGTGGGCTTCCACTTAACACCTCCCCACCAAGAATGTTGGGGGGACACTTGCTGTACACCCAACATACCGAAGCCCACAATAGCGCCAAGAATGCGGCCTTCTACAACATACAAAACGCGCGAAAGCAAAAGGGTCCGGGCCCCCACTGGCCGCTGTACCAGCACAAAAAAAAACACTTCTACATCCTACTAACAATTGGAAGAAGAAAAACATTCTAGGGAGGATACCTTCAGGCATGCAGACGCCAGCACAACTCTTAGTTACACATTTCAGTTAACAGGACGACAAGCACAAATCAGACCCTTTGGTAAAATCATAAGAAAAATCATACGTGCAACAACATTGCCATGAATGCGGGTTAAAGAAAACATACCACAGTTTTCATGAAGTTCTATGTACATCACAACACAATCCCGACGAGGGCAAGACACATAATAACACGGTGCTCTTCGTAGAGACGGATTAAATATAATCACAACGCGAACAGTTCACACAGGACACAATTTGCCCACTGGCATGAAACTGTCCGATCACTTTCAAAGTCACTCGTCACGTTCCCCCACTCTCACTCACTGCCCCATCGTGTGCTCGAGCCACAAGGAATATTTACGCCTATCGCAACCTGGCAGTGGCAAAGTGGGTTAAGGCTATGGCCATTATGCATTTGTCCCTATCCCCCAGGATCGAACATGTCTGTTCGCACGAAAGTGTACATTGCGCGCTTCAGGAAGCACCATTCTCGCATTCGTCCTGCTCTGGGGTTGTCTCTCTCATCTTCCTCGAAGGAGAGGCCGACCGTCTGCGCATATGGGGCACAAGCCTCCGCGAAAGGCTTTAATTGCTCGGGTCTAGAGAACCTCTTAGAACGTGGCATGGGCAACTCAATGAATTCGTCATCAGATACCTCCATGTTCTCGATCTGCCTGTCGCCCAGACCAGCAAGGAGATCGCAGCATGGGTCGCGCTTCGCCTCTATCAGCGGTAGCGTAACTTCACTTCTTCCAGGGCATGAGGTGAATGGCCCGTCGTCACTGCTTTGATTCCCCTCATCTAGAGCCAAGCTTATTGCGGCGTTGAACGAATCTGAGTTCTCCGGCTCAGAACAGCCTAGCCTACCCAGCTGTGCGGGCTTCTCCGACGCCGTTGTAAATGCTGCGCATGCCGTTTGAACGCGAACGCACATGCCGCTTTCGCAGCTCTCTGCCTGGCATGCTGGTGCTTCAGCTGGCAACAAAAGGTCACACGGTGCAACCGGGCCGTCCGAGCAGTTCATGCCGTTGCGCTCATCAGTGCCATTAACACCGCCAACAACCTGCTCGGCTGCCTCGCCAGAGTTGACCTGCACAGTTGTGTCATGCGTCGAATTTTTGCCGGCCACGTCTGTGGAGCTCACTTCCACCTCGGGGATAAACGGCTGCTTTTCTGTTCCGACAATTGAGGTTGACTGCACAACGTGCGACTCCTCGACGCTGGTGGTCGCTGCACTATCTGCAGGAACCCGGGATTTTTCTCGACTGCTCTCAATAAGCATAGATTGAATGCCGCTGCCGCTATCCTCTCTAATCGCCGCATCGATCAGCGTTTGATCAGCGTCGTTCACGATGATAGGGCATGGCTGTGTCTGTGCCGACTCCTGCAATACACGCGCCGCTCTCCGCGAGCGTTGCTCTTCTGCAATCCTTTTCTTCTCCTGCCGTAGCTTCTCTTCGGCTACCGCTAACTGGCGCTTCAGCTCTTGGATAATAGAGTCGCCTCGCTCCTTTTCCATGGCCCGCTCGGCCTCTGACATTTCTGCGCGCTGAGCGCCATACTCATACTCATAGCCACAGCCATATTCATTTTGCCAACTGAATGTAGCCATTGTGCCTTGCGTAGTTCTAACCCTACGGCTCAAGCACTCCCGAGGCAAGTAAAGTGAAAATGGGGAAACTCACTCCGTTGTCGGGCGGTCGGTCATGGCACTTGCTTCGTGGCAGCAGCAGGTCACGTCCTGAGGCGCAGAAGGGTGGCCGGAATCTGTAGCTCGCAGCAGGCCCTTCACGTCCTCCCGGCCTTCAAAGTCGCCAGCCGCCGGTGCCGCAGAAGTCGCCAGCCGCAGGCGCCGAAGAAGTCGCAGCGCTTCGCTCTGTCGGTCTCGCCTCACTGGCCCCTCAGCGCTGACGTGGAGCCTTGACTCCGAGGCCTCGCCTGGACTTTGGTCCCCGGGGCTTCTCCCCAAGATTTCGTGCTCCGTCAATCTTTCGGAAGGTACTGCCTCCAACCGCTCTGCAGGAAGCCGCTCAGACGGTCCTGGTCACGGCACCAGTTAAACTTTCCTCTGCCCTCCTACCGATGGGGACGGCTTTTGGCAGTACGAAGAGTACTTCAGGTCTTCGTCCGGCGACACGTTGCCGGTTGGGGCAGCAATTCCAGCTTCTTAGAACAAAACTTATTTATTAAAGACCGCACTGACATAAAAAGGCAGGTGAGAAAAAGGCAGTTTAAAAAAAAGGGCAGTTTAAAAAAAGGCTGTTAAAAACGGCCGAGCTTGAGACTCGGCGCGCTCGTCCAAAATCGTTGTTTCCCACGGGTTTTAAACCCTTCGATACTTGGGCGGAGCTTTACCAAACCAGCTCTCGCCCAATCTGAACCAATAGCCATGCAATGTACAAGTGGGCGGAGCCCAGTGGACCCCGCTCCTCCTGGAACGTGCAGGGCGCGTGACTCCGCGTACGCAGCTCGCTGCATGCACATTCCATCGATTGCCACGCATCGGATTGACAGCTAAGGAATGTCTTCCGCGGGACATGATCGCTCCTGGTAACAGGTGCGGGGGGGGGGGGGGGGGGCATTGTCCCCGTGGGCTGTCGCGAGCCCAGTGGAATGCGCAGCTCGCTGCATGCGCATTCGATGCACCGGTTGCCACGCGTCGGGACAGAAAAGATTAGTGCCGCCTTTCACCCTAAGCGCGGGCGACACGCCTCGACGTACATTCCTCGATTCCCCCTCGGGCATGACCGCTCCTGGTAATAGGTGCGGGGGGGGTCCCATCGGCCCTGTGGGCTTCCACTTAACAGGCACTGAGCAGTAAGTCACCATGACTGCGAATTAGCGCGCGAAAACGAACGAAAACAGCCAGCGCGCCGGTCGCCAGGCTGAAGGAGTCCTTGCCATGACGTCACACTGCGGCGATCGCAGCGGCGCCAGTTTTCGTTCTCGGGCCGAATAGTTTTTCAAGTGTTTGGCATCCCCTATCTCAGGGAATACGAAAATGTTACCGTTTTCTTCAATATTTCTGCGCGATCAAGGCCGTACAGCATTGTATATTGTCACGTGGTGGTGACTGCAATGCGGAGAGCAGAAAGAGAACAAAAATGATGTCTAAACAAAATTTTTTATACTATACGTGACTTGTGCCCACAATGGACTGAATCACTCGGCGGCGACGAAGCGACAAGCGTGCTCGGCGGTCGTCGAACAGAATGCCCGCTGCTGTCGGCCGTGCTCAATTTAAAGCTGATAGCGAACTTTCGCGATAAAGCGTGCAAAGTTACTTCAACATTCTGCGACAAGGTAGAATCGGCTCCACCTGGATGTGATCAATCGAGATAAAGCTGGTCGCGTCTTGCATTCACGAAC
The DNA here is from genome assembly GCF_052857255.1 of Amblyomma americanum. Lineage (NCBI taxonomy): Eukaryota > Metazoa > Arthropoda > Arachnida > Ixodida > Ixodidae > Amblyomma > Amblyomma americanum. The sequence continues at coordinate 142,557,891 of NC_135498.1, forward strand.
AAAGCGATAAAGCGGCGTGGCGGCAGCTTTGAAGAATGAACAAACAAACACTACAAAGGTTCGTGGTAATATAAAGTGTGACCACCTTTTATAAAACAATCTCCCAACCAGCCTTCAACAGATTTGCACTTAGCTTCTTCTCGACAGCTTGTTTTCAACTTTTTATTTCTCGAAAGGCTTTATTTACTTCAGAAGAGTTAACTGCTGGTCTAGTTGGTGATCAAATGTACTAAAAAAATTTTTGCGCCAAAACAACACACACAAGAAAGACGACGACACCACGGGCGCTCATGGTCTCGTCGGCTTTCTTGTGTGTGTTGTTTTGGCGCAAAAATCTGTTTAGTATTTATTTACTTCCCTTCTTGTTACCGATGAGAAGTCGTATTCCTCCACATCACTTGATTCTCTTCATATTGTAGTTGCTAATGTCGTCTACTTCGCGCTTAATTACTAGTTATCTTTGACAATTCCGGGAGTACTGCTCTATAAGTTTGAGGCTTTCATGTTTTTTGCTTCTTTAAAGAGATATTCTGTCTCCTGAGAAAGCGTGCTACTATCCTTAACAGCTAGCCTACCCGTGCAGTCACAATGTGTGATTGATGACCATCGACATCGAAGGTGAGCCCTTTTTTGAAATTTTCTGAATCAGTAATGTGGTTAGAAATATCGAACGTCCGAAATTAGCAATTTAAACCTTGTATAGATGGTTTCCTCGCATTACCCTCTGCGCTTGGTATCGTCGCCAAAATCAAGTTAACTTCTTCCACGTGATCAAATACACCAACTGCGCCTGTATTTGATGCATAAGAAGTGCGAGAGACACCATTTTATATAAATGCAGCGCTGGAAGGCCAAGTCAGCAAGCTTTCAAAGCGAATTTTCGACGTTAGACTTTTTCAGCCATATAGCCGATTAAGAAAATTTAAAGCGCAGCTCACCGATGATGGCGGCATTCTATTTCACAATATAAGCTTGGCCCTTAAAGTGCAAACGAAATAAATTTTAGTTAATTAGCCATTTAATTATTCAAACATATAAGGTATATAGTCTCCGCGTTGCTGCAAAATGCAGCTCAACGGATCTCAGCGACGTATCTCCCAGTTTTTGAAATAAACATCTGTAAAGGTTAGAAAAAGATCACCCTTTATAGCGTAACCGGGAGGAAACTCAACGGCATCAGAGGAAGGCAAGGGGCAGCCGTTAGCATGAATGGAACAGTTTTGTTCAAACTGGAGTCAAGTCGAAGTGTACGCCTCGAGACAACACGGTATGCTTTGCAAGTCCCTATACATGTGTCTTTCAGTTCATCCAAACATTCTCCATCTCCCAATCATAAACGAACATACCAAGGTCAGGGCTTCTCGTCGTGCTGATTATATCTCCTAATTTTTATCATGCAAGCCTTCTCAGCAAAAAATATCACTATTTACGTCATCATAGAATAACTCTCCTTAACAGCCGTTCCAATGGCGGCTACGCAAAACTCTTTATTATTATTTGTTGATTTTCTTCTTCGTATTGGATTAAACCCGTTATACTTAGTAGCACGGACCAGGTCCAATTTTTTTTTCTTAGTCTCACCATAGTCTTAGAAGAAGAGGTCCTTTTAAAACAGTTCTTCGGAAAACAAAGGAGCCGTGTGCCCACCAGGGGCCATCCGCTTCTCCACGAGTTCTTTTCGTTTTAAACACAAATATTTCTTGGGTGTGGATTACTCTCACCTCGATGTGCTCTCCTCCTTTAATCATGCCAGCACGTGCTTTCCAGTTGCTTCGTCCAAGCAACCCCACTATGTACCGCAGCGCACCGTTCAGTCAACAGACTCATTTTGCTTTCAGGGAACCATTATGTCGGACATGTTCCATTATGCACTGACGTCCAAACCATGCGGTGGACTGCCGAGCCAGAATTTGTGGACAAGGGCAGCGCCTTTGGCGAGAAAGCCTTCATGGTGGTCTCGAGCAGCTAAACAACAGGCACCCCGAAGGTCATCGAACTGTCCTCGAGGAGTATTTTCGTGCAGGCTGCCGCTCAGAAGTGAGTCCTGGGGCGAACAATTTCGCAGCCTGTTGTATAGCTATGAGCGCTTTTTGTTTCTGTACTGTGCATTTAGAGTTTAAGCTATCTGAAAAAGTATAGCTGGCTGAGCAAGCAGCATTACTGGAAGTAACCCATCTGCGCATGCAATATTGCACGTGCACACGTGACAGCTCCAGAAACCCGTTCCCATCGGCAGCCCGCAGAGGCCCATTTATTCTGCCACTCCTGTCTTCTTCATATATGTATTAGTTTAGGTTATTATTATGCCTTTACTTCAGGAGATTTCAACGCCCCACACGTCAGTTGGGGCTGCCCGACTACATTACGTTCTGGCCGTTTCGTATACCCCTGCTACTAGAGCGTTTCGAATGCCTTACTACCGAATGTCACTCGACTCGACTGCACGACTTACGTTACTACACCAAGTCTTTCAATTGCGTTCGGCCCAGATGATATTCGATTTGACGATGCTCTGCGGAGATATTCCAGATTTTGGGATGCCGTCGAAACGTGAACACAGCCCGAACCGACCAATAGCCGTGGCCGTGGCTTCGCCCCGCCAACAGCCGCGCGGCTGCCCGACTACATTACGTTCTGGCCGTTTCGTACACCCCTGCTACTCGAGCGTTTCGAATGCCTTACTACCGAATGTCACTCGACTCGACTGCACGACTTACGTTACTACACCAAGTCTTTCAATTGCGTTCGGCCCAGATGATATTCGATTTGACGATGCTCTGCGGAGATATTCCAGATTTTGGGATGCCGTCGAAACGTGAACACAGCCCGAACCGACCAATAGCCGTGGCCGTGGCTTCGCCCCGCCAACAGCCGCGCGGCTGCTTTCTGCTCTGGGCTTGTTAATTCAGATAACCGCTGCTCCATTTTTCCTGCTATTTGTTTAACAAATAGCTCGTGTTCTAAGTGACTGCATTAACATAATGAATGGTACACCACTGAGCAATCACTGCGTGAGCATGAAATTTCCTCAGGAGTTCGTCGATGAGGACGACTGCACTCATACGGTTGTTTACTACGCTGCGTACGAACAGCTAGTGCTCGTTTGCATGAATAAAACATAGTCTGCTCTTTAGTTCCACTAAATAATCTCTTCTCTTCTGTACCAGTTGTACCCGTGCTTACGCAGTGCGATAATCTGTGGCAGGGCTAATGCGATCGGTCGCCTGCGAAACATTTGACAGGCGGGTCGTTGACATTGCTAAAATATGGCGCTTCTCTCAGTTGTTCCTGCTTCCTCCCACGTCACCAGTACTTTATTTTAAACTACTGTATCTAGAAGTATGCATGGTTACTGTTCGCGTTAATTGAAAGGGTCTAAATTGTTATTTACAAGCTAGCGACGGCGACGACTGCTGCTGGCCGCAAATCCCTGCTCGGCAATCTGCGTCTCACCGGCGCTTCCCGCTCATCTTATGTCCGCTCTGCGATGTAATCAATAGTCGATATCAGGTCACTGCTGTCAAAACTGCACTCGTTGACCGTTTTCATCGCTAAAACTTGTGAATTTGTTCTTCATAACCGCCGAAATCATGGACCGGACCCTGCGGACTCGTTCGGCTTAGTCGTCGCGGAAGGGAAAGTAGTCGTCGTCGATTAAAATTAAGAATTTGGCCAGCGCTTATCGCTGGTGAGTGTTCAAGTATGTTCATGTGAAATATGCCGTTCGTTCTGCTTATTTCAATACGGATGAGGCAGAGGCGCGAAGATATTCACACCGTCGCCTCATCACCGCATTTTCGCTCAGCCGCCAACCTGACGAGGACATGAAGGCTGACCGTCCGCCGACAGGGTTCGTCGGTGTCATTTGCCTAAAAACATGTCACACTACAATCATATTTTTGAGTTTGAGTTTATTTCGCTTTTTGCCATTACAGAAAGCGTGGGTGACGAAATAAAAGCGGTTCACAATAACCGCTTGACGGGCTTCGTCACCCGAAAAAGTCGACGATGATAGCAGCGGCAGTTCTTGCGGCATACAAATAACAATTCACATCTCAAACAAAACAGATTGTGCTATAATGCAGGTAGGGGGTTAGATATATTAAACAATGACAAGGAAAGAAAAAACGGTCGACATATGTATTTCAGTACTAATACAACCTAATCAATAAAAGTTTCACGAAGTGCACGAAAAGACATTGTGTTTATATTGTTATAAAGAGAAGAGTTCAAACATCTTGGTAGTATATATTTCTGCATAGCAAAACCGTAGTTTGTTCTACATCTGGGTACCGAAAATATTTCAGCGTTTCTAGTGGTATACGGCGTGTTGTGTGGTACCAGCTGCACAATACGGGACAAAAAGGGTTTATCTCTTGCAGTCTGTTTTTTATAAAAACAGGCAAACCTGTACTCAAACAACCTAGGAACTGGAATTATTTTGTATTTTATTCGAATGGGGCGAGTTGGGGCGTCATAGCAGGAATTTGTAATGACTCGTAGCATTTTCTTCTGTTGAAGAAAAAGCTTTTTCAAATTGGACATTGTAGTATTTCCCCATACCAAATAGCAGTACCCTAAGTATGAAAAAAAGAATGCATAGTAAAGGTCAAGTTTTGTCTTTGTAGGTAAGATATATTTATGGCGAGAGACGATACCTATGAATTTAGAGAGCTTGATGCAGACCTTGTTTATGTGAGCATCCCATGACATTGACGGGGTAAAGTCCACGCCAAGTGATGTGAATGATTCAACATATTCAATTTGTGCGCCACTGAAAAAGATAGGCGGTGCATTCTCTACCAACTTGCCCTTAGCATGAAATATTATCGCCTTTGTTTTTTCCTTATTTACTGTCAAGGAGTTTGAGGATGACCATTCCTTCAGAGCAGTCAATACTATGTACGCTGAATAGGTTAATTGGTTAATGTCAGTGGAGGAACAGAACAAAGTGGTGTCATCGGCATAAATAATAAATTTTATCTCGCTGCTTATATTAGTGATGTCATTTATATATTGTAGGACATCAGAGCGGCAGTTATTGATGACAACATATTGCGAACGCGAGGACATATATGACTTGAAAAGGTTGAGGGCATGGCCAGGTATACCATAATGTTCAAGTTTTGCAAAGAGGGTGTTATGATTGAGGGTATCGAACGCCTTGCTGAAATCTACGAAGAATCCAAGAGTGAGCTTCTGGGATTCAATATTACCTAATACAAATTCTTTTTCATCAAGTAATGCATGTTCTGTTGATTTGCTCTTGGTAAACCCGTATTGGCAGTCATTTATAATAGAGTGCTTTAGAAGAAAATTATGAGTTCGATGATGAATCACGCGTTCTAGCCCCTTGGAGAAGAAAGGTAAGACCGATATGGGCCTATAGTTACTTAAATTATTTCTATCCCCCTTTTTGAAGATTACTGCCACCCTAGCAAGTTTCATATCAGCAGGAAAGTGGGCTGTAGTGAGCGCCGTGTTATATATATGCGTTAAGCAGGGAACTATTGAAGGCAGGACATACTTTATTGGGCGACTCTGGAGATCACAAGAGTCTAAGCCTGTCGTGTCTCTCAAGTTTTTTAAGATAGCGTACACTTCATTTTCATCTGTAGGTTCAAAGAAGAGGGATTGTGAAAGTTTATCACCCAGAAATTTTGAGAAGTCAGGGCTGTGATACCGACTGCCAACGGTAGTAAAATATTTATTAAAAGCACCGGCCAAACGAGACCCACTCAGGTTAGTTCCATCAACTACTAAACTTGTCATGTTATTTGGATGTGTAATTCTATTCAGAAGTAGATTAAGGCGCTTCCATTTTTCTTTAGGGCGATTGGAGAGCTCCTTACCAAAAAGGTTATTGTGGTAAGTGTTCCTAGCTGTTTTGAGTTCTTTGTTCAAAGAGCTCCGAAGTGCTTTAAAACTGGGCAATAGTGAAGTATCCCTAGTCCTAATAAATTCAGCAAACATCCTGTGCTTCTTTTTTACAAGTCTTATAAGTCTAGGGGACATCCATGGTTTTTTGAGCGTTTTTCGGCAGCTTTACTTCAACAGTAGGAAAATATTCGTGATAGATTGGTAAAAAGAGTCGCAAGAAAGCTGTGTAGGCAGCATCCGAGTCGGTGCTTAGGAAAACAGGTTCCCAGTCTACTAGCTCTATGCCACTTCTAAATGTTTCAAGGTTTTTCTGGGAAATACACTGCCGACGTGGATTAAAGGTTTGTGTTGGGAGGGGTTCAGTCTGAACGCGCAGAAAAACAGGCAGATGGTCACTGATGTCTACTGCAAAACGCCCTGCGGTGAGAGGCACATCATAATTTGTGATGAAAAGGTCGATAATGGTATATGAAGTGGAAGTTATGCGTGTTGGGCTATTTATAACGTTCTGGAAGCTAGCGGCTTGAAGTAATGTTGTGAATTCTTGTTGTGCAGGACTGTTAACACCTATGTCTATATAAAATCACCTCCTATACAAGATAAGAAATTATCTTTTTCAAAAACACGAAGGAACTCATTCATATTGCCTTGTGGTGGGTGGTAAACGAAGGTAAGTGATTGACGGCTACATTGGACTGTAAGCATTTCAATATTCTCGTCGCTCAGACTGTGTTCCGATAAGATATGGCACGAATAGCTTTTTTTTACTAAAAGGGCGACGCCCCCACCACGTTTTGAGCTTCGCTTAAGAAAGAATGTATTATAGCCTGGAAATCGAATAACGTCACTATCGAAGCGATACCATGTTTCAGATAGCATGATTACGTCGAATGTACACTGAAGGCTTGACAAAAAACTGTTCAAATGATCCGTCTTATTTAAGGCACACTGCCTTTCTGTGCCTGTCAACGCGCCGCGCGAACCATACAGCGGCGCCGTCGGGTAAAGTTGCGCGGCGCTGCCGCTCCCGCTGCTGAGGGCGCCACTGACGTAGGTGTCGAGGCGCACTGGTGCGAATGCCGGCGCGAGGATGGGAGCGCTGTTATTCGCTCGCGGGATAACTGCTACTAAGCATGAATCGTACAAACTCGTTATATTTACTCGTAAAGCAGACATCCTCTAAGCATAACAAGTGATCACGTTAGTTGTTAGCCAGTAACACCAACGCTATGACATGTTATGTGAGGCAGTTTCAAGATACGTGGGCATGGCTCGAAAAACTACATGACTGCTCCGCTAGCGTAAGTGGTTATAGTACAGTTACAATGCTAGTCTACGCTGCGCTAAAACAAAACTTAAGAAGAAAGGCACCAACATTTATTTACACATTTCACAACAGCCGCTGTGCTACAAGAGTAGCTACTTTTACAGCTTCATTACTTTTCGTGAGAGTGGCTTCTGCCGAAACAGCGGCTTATACAAATCATTCTTGTCTGTTATCGAACAGGCGTATTTCACCAGCAGCGGTCTGATGAATCTAGTTGCCACAAGTAGAGAAAAATGTTCACGGTGACTGCTGTCACTGAAAGGGCACTTCAGCAGCCTTGATTTACAGATGGCTGGAACAGCTGCATCTGTCAGGTTCTTCAGTGGATTTTCAAGTCGTGGGTTTTCTTTTAAGCTTGTCTCCACAAACAGCCGCAGCGTGTCTAAGACATAGAGTAATTCGTCAGATGGGTAAAGCAGCCCACCACGGTCCTGTTCTCGCGTGAACTGCTCGAGTGGGTTACCAGTAGGTGGCTTGGTTGTGAGTAAACAGCACTGCTCACATTCCATATGTTCACTTATCACACGAGCAATGTAGCCACCTACATAGAACGTGGCCGACAGCTGCAATGTAGGTAGAGAAGCAGGGACATGCTGCACGTCTAAGCGTCCCAAGATTTCCAAAGCAGCCTTTGGAAGCTCATCGATCCTCCCAAGTGCACATAGCCCTGCAGTCCTAAGTCCAGTGCTGTGGTGACTCTCATGATATAGCACGTTGCTGTGTTCAGATGTCGCGGCAATTCCCGTCTTCAAGACTTTTTCTAGTCCTGAGAGTACTGACCGCACGTCAAGTTGGTCGTTGCATCCCAGTGACCGCCTCAGGGTTCCAAACAGCGCTTCAATCGGGTCACTGCTGAATTTCCGCGTTAGTACAAAACAGAACTTCTCCTCAGCTAACAGATAGCGAATGCAGCAAGCAGTCGAGTATGTTGTGAGCAGAAGGGCCTCGTACGTTTCGGCTGTGAAAAAGGCACGAGGATAAGTTGCATCTTTCTTCAGTTGGTCGATATATAGCGGAAATGTAACTTCCAGCCATTCCAGCCTAGAATCATTTTTGTCGTCAAAGTGCCTGACGTCAGGGAAATTTTGCTCGATATGTTGGTACTTGTTGCTGGTGTCGTGCAGTAGGAACCACCGATGGATGTTCTTCATAAAGAGTATTGTGGGTCCCGCATAGGCAAATGATGAATGGCAGCTTTGTCCTGCGTGCTCTTTCAAAAACTCCAGAGCAGATGTAACGCCTGGAGAAAAAACTTCGACAGCTCGTTTGACGTTCATTTTTTCAATATTGTTCGGAAAAACATGTTTTCTGGTTAGGCTCCTCACAGGTTTTACAATCCAATCTTTCTGCATCTCGTAGAGTTTCTTCAAGTGAGATGACGAAACCTCGCCTTTCTTTCCAAGGTCGCGTGCAAGGAACTGAGAGCGGATGTTTTTCAAGACGTGGCAATAATCAAAGCTTAAAAAAAGCAGCCGATCAGGATTACACGGATGCTGTATCCTGTACGTGAGGAATCCGCCGCTGAGGTCCTTCATGGCACTCACGTTTACTTTATGGTTGTCGCTCACAAGGCGCACCACCTTGAAGCCTGCCTCTTCAACCTTAGTGAGAACATATCGCATCAATTTGGACAGCTGTGCACCATTCAGTCCTTTCGTAAAAAAGTACGATGCTGGTATTCTGTATGAAGTAGACAGGCCGTTAATTACAAAACAAAGCAAGGAATTTGCCAGTACCGGCGCACTGTCAAGATCGGTGGCCACACCCATGTCCACATGGCCTACGAAGCTATCTTGCTGCTTGTTGTACTGCAACCTTGGCTTTATTCGCATCTCGTCGACGATGAGAGCACATACTCTGGACTGCGGCGATTCAAGCTTGTCAAGCTCTGCTTTCAGCCGGGCTTGTACCAAGCGACTGAAACCTGTCTCTCCAGAGGTACTTCCAATGAAGTTTTGTAGTGTGTTCCTACTTGGAAGCTTCAACAATTTTTCCTTTCGGACGTGCTCATAGGCCTTTGTAGAAAGATGCCTAAGTACAATGCAGTGTCGCACTACATCTTCAGACCATGTTGGCATTTTTCGCTTGAAATTGACAACTTGGTTGAGCAGGAAAACTGCAGCAATGTTTTTTTTCTTCGGCTTGTTCCCGGATGTATGTTATATCTCCAAAATTACTGTCTTCTTTAAGCCTTTTCAGCTCCATTTTATATTTATCTACCGTGGTGCGAAGCCTCTCTATTTGCTTTTTTAAGTCTCTCTCCTTCCTCTTCCACTTGATTCTTTCCACTGCCAGCCAGTAGGAAGATCTGATGTCAGCTTGCGTTGTTTTGTCGGCGCGGACAAGTTCTTCATGCTTTGTACAAGTGGCTCTTGATTGGTGTTGCGTCACTTCAAAATAGTTGACACTTGTAGTTGGAGCGGCTTCAGAGACCTCACTGTCAGCATCAGACGCCGGCATTTCCACGTTCGTGCTTTCGTCATGCTTCATGAGTTTTTTCGCTGGCTCATCTTGGCTATGGTGGGGCTGAAAAGCTGCTCTTTTTCTTCCGCTTACACTGTGCCTCTCCTTCAATACTCGAGGTTGCAAGTACGACGGGTAGTCACTGAACACTGATGGTACAACTCCCTTTTTCAGACGGCGCCGTTTGCCCTCTGCGAAGTCAGAGATTTTGAAATGTTTGCTGCATACCCTTGAATAGTTGGAAGTGCAGTTAGGTACCCAGTCATCTCTTCGTATTGCTTTCAGCCATTGCTCACGCTGTGCAGCTTCGACGGGGATCTCATGAAAAGAAACGCCGGGCTCCTTCTTTTTACTGTCCGACCGGCACAATGGTACGCAGCAGTATGCCATTGGGAGCTGTAAGAAGAACAATTTTGGTATCAGCTGTTACATTAATTGATTCATCGCGTCCTGCAAACAATTTTTTTTTCTAACTTGAAAAACAAGGAAAACAAACATACGCGTTGCATCTTTCGGTTTCGCTCACTCCAAAGCAATGGTCATAATAGGTAAAGCTTGTGTTTTTATTTTATCAAAGAATTTCACAATTAGCCGATACATTGCAAAAAAAAATACTGCCCTGGAGCACATGTAGCATACCACACAGACGAGCTAACCAGGGAAGAAATTAGCACCGCAGACTAAAGAATACTAGCGCACATTTAATATTATTGCCTTACTGGCGCGTAATAAACAGTTTATGGTGCTGTCGTTATTTTTCACAGGCCTCAATGCGGCTGAATACGAGTTTGGCGGTTTCCGATGCAAGAGAGGGACACAACGATTGAGTTGACAACATTTTAAACTAATATAGCTTTCCATCGTTCGGTTAAGCTCACTTTAAAGTAGCCACCATAACAATAGGTAAATCTTCTGTTTCTATTTTTTCACAAAATTTCACAATTAGCGTATGTTGTAAAAAAAAATGCGCAGGAGCACATCCAACATACTACGCAGACGAGCTAGGCAGAGAAGCAATTAGCATTGGTGGTAGTGGAAAAAAAAAACACGTGCACATCCCGAATTACTATTGCAGTACTGACGCGTGATAAACGCAGTTTTTTGTGCCGCCACTATTTTTCACAAGCCTTAATGCAGCTGAACACTACGCAGCGATAGCCGGAAGGATAAATCAAAGCTGGCACTCACCACGTGGTGCAATGCTGTATTCCTGCGGCATCGGAAGGCACAGAAAAGTGGAAGTAAGACCTTGCACACTGCAAAAAAGCCCACGTAACGACGACAGAGCAACAGCACGTGGCACGCGGCTATCCGGGCTGCTGTGGGCAGGCTGTGGGTGCCCCAACGTCGCTGTCGCCATCTCTCGGCAGCCAGCGGCGTAACTTCTCAAAGGAGGAGGAGTGGCGACGACGGCCGCGGAGCGCGGAGTTGACAGGCACAGAAAGTATAAAGGAGGCTATGACACTGCATGTTCAAGTGTAGCATTTGCAAACATTTACCACACTTATTACCAAACATTTACCACGCTGCTGTTTTCGTTATCGGACTAGTGTTACCGCAGCTGCCGCTGCTGTCGTCTTCGTTGTACCCAGAAAACCAGCTGAATATTTCGAATGCATTTAGAAAGTGTAGTATCCCAACAAACACAAAACCTCCTCAAAATCTCCCAGAAATATCCCATCAGGACATTTGGGACGTCCCCGGGAGGTGCTCATTTTTCCCGAAGACGTCCAAAAAACGTCCCCACAACTAGCCGTGTCGTAAAATTTGTACGTCCCAGGGACGGCCCCACAAGGTTACTGCTAGATTTCTCGGCTCTGGCTTAATAAAATTATTTTTCATGCAGACTTCAGGCATCTAAGCGCACATATGTGCGAAATTTCAGGCACATGCTTACGTTACAGGTGGTGTAACACATCTGTCCACTCGCGTGAATGCTTGCTGGCTTAGCCATTCAGACTTACCTGTTTACATCAAATGTGCTTTAACAAGGTGAAAATTTGGGCTGGTTGGTGCATGATCTTGTGACGGGAGCAGCGCAGCACGAGATAAAGAGAGAGGTGGTCCACGACGCAGAATAACAACCGGATTTTTAATGCACGTTCATCGAATATATACATCTCGCTCGTATAAGGAGGAAAAGAAAGAAGCGTGAAAAACACATAAGATGTACACGTGGTGCAATATTAAGACATCGCACGCGGATAATCAATTTCTCTGTCACGAAGCGCTATTGAAGGTATGCAGACGCATATGTCGCTCTTTGGTCGGATGTTGAAGGCTTCTTCAATCTCCCTGGTCCGTTGATAAAAATACGACGGGATGACAATTGTGTTGATAAGCTGCGGAGCGCATTCATGCTCTGTGCAATGTTTTGCTAATTCACTGCTGATGGCGCCCTTTAGGGATCTTTTGTGCTCTCGAAGCCGTTTATTCAAACAGCGCCCTGTTTGACCAATGTATGTGCGTCCGCATAACAGAGGTATTTCATAAACCCCGCTTCTCACACATTTCACATGTTTTTTCAGGTGTTTTTTTCTTGCATTGATTTTTTCTTTGCTCGCTCTTGACTTTGGCGCAATGGCTCCTTAACTTGTTGGGTGCTGACATGAGCACTTTTACACCAGCTTTTGCTCTTACCTTTTTGAGACTGTGGTAAATGCCATTAATGCAAGGAATGACCGCGTACGGCTTCCTTTATTCTGATGCGGTTGTGACATTTTCTGCCTCTAGGTGCTTGCAGAATCCCTTCTGCAACACTGGATAGCAGTCTCGTAGGGAAACCTGCTGCTTTCAGCCGACGGTTCTGGGTGTCAAAACTGCTTTGAACCTCGTGATGACAGGATCTCGTCAATGCGGCTCTCATTGCTGTTTTTTTTCTACACCCGCTTGATGATCTTGGAGTGCGCAGATGTGTAGGGGAGCAGTCCCTTCTAGCTTCGTGGTCCGTACCGCCAGCAGGTGTGAGCGCTTAGAAAGGCTAGCGTCAAGTAAAGAAATCACATAACGTTGGTTTCTGGGAGTTCACTTGTTATTTCTAGTCCTAGTTCTTCTAGTGTTTAGCAGAAGTAGCAACGAGAGCCGCATTGACGAGATCCTGTCATCACGAATTTCGAGGCAGTTTTGACGCCCAGAACAGTCGGCTGATAGCAGCAGTTTACCCGACGAGACTGCTATCCAGTGTCGCAGAAGGGATTCTGCAAGCACTCGGAGGCAGAAAATATGTCACAACCACATCAGAAGAAAAGAAGCCGTACGCGGTCATTCCTTACATTAATGGCATTTCCCACAGTCTCAAAAAGGTAGGCGCAAGAGCTGGTGTAAAAGTGTTCATGTCAGCACCTAACAAATTAAGAAGCCTGTGCGCCAAAGTCAAGAGCGAGCAAAGAAAAATCAATGCAAGAAAAAGCACCGGGAAAAAAGGGTGAAATGTGTGAAAAGCGGGGTTTAGGAAATACCTCTGTCATGCGGACGCACCTACATTGGTCAAACAGGGCGCTGTTTGAATGAATGGCTTCGAGAGCACAAAAGATCCCTAAAGGGCGCCATCAGCAGTGAATTAGCAAAACATTGCAGAGAGCATGAATGCGCTCCGCAGCTTATCAACAAAATGGTCATCCCGTCGTATTTTGATCAACGGACCAGGGAGATTGAAGAAGCCTTCAACATCGGGCAAAAGAGCACCGTATATGCGTCAGCATACTTTCGATAGCGTTTCGTGACAGCGAAATTGATTATCTGCGTGCGTTGCCCTAATCTTTTACCACGTTTATCTTATGCGTTTTTCATGCTTTTGTGCTTTCCTTATTGCACGAGCGAGATGTATATATTCGATCGAACGTGGATTAAAAATCAGGTTGTTCGTCAGTCAGCCTTGATTCCCGCCTCTGTCTTCTTTGTTTCGTGCTGCGCTGCTCCCGCCACAAGAACATGAAATGTGCTAGAATTTTGCACACAAAGGAAATATGAATTCAAATAGTAGCCCGATCCCGCCCATATAACAGGAAATAGCAGCGCAATACAGATGTAATTTCAGTTTATTAGATGTGCTCTTTGCATTTAAATGAATACAAACAGGAGACGCATATGTATGCACCATTTAAAACACAATGTACGGAGCACTATGACACCAGCATATAATAATGGCCAAAATTTTCCTAGCTCTGAGAAATCTGAAAATAAGGAGCAATAAAAACATAATACAGGTTGAAAATTGATGCACCTTAAGCAAACATTCTAAAGGGTACAGAAGCATATTTGCACACGCAAGAGCAAACGCATGTAAAGAGCAACCTGGGTGCCAAAAGAAAAGACGATATGGGCGTACGATACAGATACGCGGTTTCAGGTTACGGATGTCCTGTAGGGTGGCACCTCCCTCTCGCTTTGCCTATCGCACGAGCCCCGGAGTAAGCTTGAGAGTGTTATCAAAACAAGAAAAAAAATTAATTCTACGAGGCGAAAATTAAAACCGAGCATAAACCACATACCTTGACGACGTTGCCAACAGAAACCAGGGGATGAAATAAAATGCTGCAACTATATATATGAGTTCAACGCAGCCTTCTGTCCTGCGCCTTCTCACGGCACAGCGAGCACTCAAACATATGCGTTACATCCTCGTTACACCCCCGTTTTATTTTCTTGTCACTAAGTGTGGAGATAAGACTGCTTGGAGCCGGATGGAAAGGGGGACGTCTTGAGGTAGTAGCCCTGGCTCGCCGCCCCCATGGTACAGCAGACCACGCGTGCGGCACAATACGGCGTGGGAGGCGAGATCAAGGTTATCAAGGCACAAGTAATCCGGTGGGGGTGGGTTGGGAGTCAGAGACGCGAACACAACACAAACTATACCGCTGCGGCAGGTCGGTAATGTAGATAGAGCAGGTTAATCCATGGGCACTCGCAGCAAGAGTCTGGTGGGCTTCCGAACACCTCTCCTGCCTATGACCGCAGTGGACGGCCACGCTGCCACCAACAACACGCCACATTCGTCGGAGGCGCGGATGATGCAGAGTGCGCGCTTGGAGTCGCCCATGGCCTTGAAATCCGCTGCCGCGAACGCCACCTGTAAGAGCGCCATTATGGTGTAGGGCCGTGAAGCTGTGCCGTGTAGGGCTGTGAAGCCGTGAAGACTTGCGATGCGCCGCTGCACCAGTTCCAATAGGAATTATGTGGGCACGCCAAGGTGCGCTGGAAAGCTACCATGAATCCGCAGCTACGAATTTCACGACAGCCCATTGATGAGAGCAAGAGCTGCTGCGCGCTGGGGCTTGCGCGCGAGCGGCTAGGGGCTGCGCGTATACGTGTGCGCAAGATGGTTTCCGTCCAGCGAGGAAGCCGGCGAGCGACGGGAGGCCCATTACTGCGCCTCTGCTAGACAGCGGCGCAACGAGGACTGCTGGTAGTTGGAGATCCTTGCAGGGACCGCCGCACCGTGCTGAAGTTGGAAACACTATAGAAGACGGGCACGTTGTTAACCGCCGCTCCCGCGGCGATGCGATGAAAAGGCAGGCCGCCGTCGCCTGCCTGCCTGCAGCATGGAGCCGACGGCTCATGAGAGAGATGCGGGGTGAACTGCGCTTCCTTCGGCTGTTCGAACAAAACTGTTTGATCTCTCAAAACGGCGAGTGCAAGCGCAATACCTTCTCTCCCCGTAGCTTTTGGCACGAGGGAGAGAGAAAAGGGAGCGAGGAGTCAATTTGTATTTTTTATTGAAGCATTGGTCCCAAAAACGTTCCCCCAGTTACCTTTCTGGGACCAACATGCTGTGATTTGTTTTTGTTTCGGCTTAACACCCTCGAAAAAACGTTTCTAGGACATTAGTGGGCGCACTTCCCTCTTGCTTGTGTTTCTGTGTCTTGCTTCTACGGCCTGGAAATGTTCGATTAATGTTGTACTGGGACTGGCACATTCCATCCTTTCTGGGCGCTCCTGTGGAGATACGTTGTTTGCTGGGATAGCACCGCGGGAATCCATCGTATCCGAATGCCAAGTCCAAGTCTCGCATGTCTCGCTCTCAGATGTCTTTCGAACGTACCCATGAAGCACAGGCATTAAACGGAAAGATTATCAGCATCACTTACACAGCAGCGCAGCGTCACAGCACGGCATTCACCGTGCTAAACAACCCTGACACGGCCACACGCGCAGTCACAAGCATACACAAGCCATCCACGAATGACCTCACACTCTCTTTCGGCCCCACGCACATTAACTGAAATAACTGGACACAGCTCCTCAACGATCATTACGTCAATGTCTTACCTCTCCACCTTTCTGCCCTCCAGAGGAGGTGTAGCCGATATCTCACATACTTAGAAACATTCCTCAAAATCCGTGCTTTCTCATTATGCGAAAATCAATGACATCCTGATTAGCTCCGATCCCTTCCTTCGGTGCGACAGTCTGCAACTACACACTGCAATCTCTTTTTCCCCCACTGAAACTCCCAGAAAGTAGTTGCACTCTTTTCATATTAGTCATGAGGGCTATGGGTCACCAACGTCATCATCAGCCTGACTGCCCACTGCAGGGCAAAAGCCTCTCCTATGTCTCTCCAATTAACCCTGTTCTTTGCCAGCTGCGGCCACCGTATGACAGCAAACCACTACCGATAAATGTCAGACCCCGACTCCATACTGTCTTCGCTCTCGCTTTGTCTATCAGGCTCTTTACATTTATACATTTCCCAACTGACTTCAGACAGGTTTGCTCTTATGTTGGATACGGATGTCTTAAATTCGCGCAAAATACCATTGTTCCTTTCGTGCCACTTTGACGGCGCTGAAATATTTCGACACATACGCACCAATTCCGGACAAAAGCATTTTTAAACGGAAAGGTGTATATGAACGCAACTTTGTCATATATTGTATTATTTAGCTGTAACTACCTATATAACCGCATAACTCCCGTCGACAAGTTTGAATTTTATTGCTGTTCGTGTTTTTGCTGTCGTGAAAAGCATTCTCGATTGGTTTTCTGCGGCAGTCTTAACTGCTCGAAGCGAGTGATGAAAACACTTAAAAATAAAAAAATTCGCCAGGCATCGGAAGACTGAACTATTGCATTCAATAGTTCCAAACAGTAGCTTACAATATTTCAATATTCAAATTTTTTTTCCAAGAATGTTGGACATGTCCCATTAGAATCACAAACTACGGCGTGAGCATGTTCAGCACGTCCTGCAGGAAGAACCAGCCTTGAATCCTGTGGAGAGCTTGCTCGATTGCAGTCTAACGCCAGGAAGGAAACCCTGGCTGACGTCGCTGCCTGAGAGAAACGACCACACTGAGACAAACAGCGAGAGCGAAGCAAGGAACAACTGCTCGCTTCGACGGTCCTGAAAATAATCTCTAAGTCACCCGAACCAAGTTGAGAGACGCAGTGCAACTGCGCTCGCATTGCTTCACTCCACCCAGGACAACAGAGTGAAACTCATTGTCTAGCACTGTACTTACATTCGGTAGGAGTGCAGTAGAAGGCAACCCGGCGTCGACATGTGGCAAAGCACAGTTCGATGAACTACCTTTCCGGGTGAACCTCGAGCCCGCCAGGATGCACTTCAAAGCGCTGAAGTCACTAATCACTTCTGTTGCACAATCACAACAGAAATGCGCATATACATAAAAGAACATAAAAGACCACCCGAAAGACGCACTACGCTGCGAATAAACTAGTGCCTTCTTCATACACAAGGATAAGGCGCCGCTGGCGATTTGCGTGAGTGGCAGGTGGAAAGAATAAAAGACAGAAAGTAAGATCTGAAAACGCACCTGCAACGCAATATCACCTAATAATGCTGAAGTAAAATGAGCTTTAAGTGAGTCGCTCGAATTAAGTTCACTACCACCCCTGTTCAACGTTAGCTCGTGTCGACGTAATAAGAGCCCCACGTCCTACATAAGACCACGACATAAAAATAAAGCATGTATCGATGTTCCACTTATTAGAAAGTGACCCACATAAAATATTCCTTGTTCGACGAAAAATAACCAGCCGCATCAGTTTATCTCGAACATAGATGGAAGCAGACTAGGCGTTTATGCTTCAGTCAGGGCTGAAATCGCGCTTCTTCCAAGCCACAAATACAGCAGCGACGCAAAGCGGCGAAATGCGGGAAGTTCTTTGCAGCATGCTTATTCTCATCAAACATAAACGAAGCACAGGAGGAAAAATAAAGGCTAACAGCTATCCACGATTCTTAACGTGTTTTTTCCACCTCAACGCGTCAGCCGTGCAACGCACTGTTGATGACGCTTGATTCGAAAGCCGCAGTGTACCAACTAAAATCAATTGATCTTTCCAGGTTGGCAAAATACGTGAAATCGGATGATGTGGTGTTCGTGCTCACCTGCCCGTACCAGTCCTATTGGTTCACGAAACTCACACTGGCGATACACTGTGGAGCCACCACAGTCATTGAAGGCCACTACCGAGACCACTCAGCAGTGATCGCCTCGATTAGAAAGCACAAAGTACGCCCTCCGATGTACGCGCCACAATGGAATCTTCACAACCTTCGTCAAAAATGCACTGGAAAGTGTCTCATTCTTGTTGTCTGGTTATTGTTATTCTTTCACCACTGTGAGATTAGCAATTGGGAAAAATGCTTCCCACACTATTGAAAGCCTCAGAGTGCCAATAGCCCCATTATGCCGCTAATTACCATTTCGATTAAAAACAACCAATTTTCGGTCCGGGGGTCCCATTAAGAAAGCCAATTCAGCATTTTCCAGTGGAAGACGGCAGTTGCTAAAACACTGCATGCGCAATAAAATTTCTTGCCAACTCAAAATTGTGGAAAACTTTGAAATTAAAAACGAGGATATACGAAACCAGCACCCTTCAGATCGTGTAGTCAATTTTTTTTCTCACATGACGCAATAAATCCAGAAAAACAAATTAGAAATTTGTATACTTGTGTCAAAGTATATGAGAAAAAAAATGGCAGAAGACATGCTACCGAGCTCATTGTTTTGTGAAATATGTTTTGCTACGTTCGCTAGCTGGTCTGCAAAACCGCCCTGTTTGCAAAATGGAGGATCCTAATTTGTATAAAAGGAAGACATGAGATACAGCTAGAGCACAGTGAGAAAAGCTGCAGAGTATGTTTACTACATGGCAAAGGACAGGGTTAATTCGAGATACATAGGAGAGGCCTTTGCCCTGCAGGGCGGCTAGTCAGGCTGATGATGATGATGATGATGATGATGATGATGATGATGATGATGATGATAGATGATGATGATGATTACCACTTTTGAATCAGTGCGAAAGCATAGATCTGTGTTACGTAAAAGACGATGCCAACGGCAGTGCCGCAGTACGGAGCGCTCGTGCTAGACCAGCCGCGGACAGGCAAGAGACGATTTTGCCCCGTTCAGAACCACCGGATTAGTGCCACGTGGAAGATGACAATGAGCCGACAGTGCTATCGAACGGAGCGTTTACTCTTCCTATCCTCCTCTACTTCGGTGCAACTGTCAAAGGGCATGCCTTTAGGCAGGTATGTGAACTTATTCACAGGTATGTCATTGAAACCGGGAGATTTTTTTGTGTTAACTTTTCGTTGCCTTTACATTTCCATAAAAATTCATTTAGCTATGGTTATTGCTATAAAATCTATTTCCGTTTTGTTTCCAAGATTTTCATTCCAATTTCCTCAAGGTCTCTCAAAATTCGTTATTTATATTCACAGATTCCGCCATTTATACTTATCAACCGCTTGAGATAAACCTCAGTGAATTCCCTCCCACCGTGGGTATGTGCCATCGTTTTTGAGGCAACAACAACAACAACGGAGCGCTTTTCCTGTTTTCCTGAATATGTCGCTACACCAACTGGCCCAACGTTCTGCTCTACAAAGACAAGGGAACAGCCAGCGGATGATTCTGCTCCGAGTTGGTACCCATCGGATCAGGGCCTACGCGCTAAAAAGCTGCGAATTCCAAGTCTACACGTGAAAGGGTTCACCCACAAGCACGGCCCAGAAGCTGTTCGAAGCCGACCGCGAAGCGTGTGCCGTAGCTGTGTGCACTCGATTCTGCCACTGATAGCGCTACCACATATTTTAATCGCTGAATGAGTGTTGCTATCAGTACAAGCAACACCTTTCGTTTTCAAGTGATACCCGACTATCGCCGCTATAGTCGGATACAACTTAAGTCTGCAGTGAAGCTCCGCCCACATTCAGGACCGGCGCACAGAATTCCTCCACGACAAAAATGTAGGCCATTGTTAAAACTTCTCATGTCACCTAAACAAGAAGCTAACCATGAGAAAAAAGTTATAAGCTGTAGAATTTTGATACCTGGCTTGTTTAATAAAGCCAAATATTAAAAAGCTGATTTCGTTCACTTTTGTGACTGGCTAGCGGAGTAATACAGTACGCCGCGAACCTTGGCCCAGTGCTAACAACTGCTGTTTTTTAAAGTTGTATCCTACTATATGTACAGTACGAATAACGCTTTGCAAACACGCATTTGCGGTTAATTTATTCACATAGAATTGCCGCTTGTTTTACTGAACACGATATTTTGATTAAACAGGCCATAGCGCAGCTGTCTACATACCGGCAGCTGATTCCCATTTTAAGATTTGCATTCATATTTAAGCCGAAAAAAATACTCCAGATATTTAGCACCCACACGAGAACGACGCAAACACTGGCTGAGTAATTCATGTGGGATGATTTCACCGTACTTTGACATCTGGGGCAGGTAGCAAGAAAAATCGAGCCCTGCACCATGGCGGAGACTCATTTTCTTCAAAGGATGACTATCGCAGCCAAGATTGCAGTCATGGGACATGGCTCTGGCGCTATGGTGATAGCATGTGATTACCTTTTACGAATACTTCAAGCCATTCCTGCGCACCAATGGGGTCAACGGGAGAGAAGCACATACTCACTGGAAAAGCGCTTCTCTTTTATGTGTATCTTCGGTTCTTTTAATCTTCCGGCTTCACATAACGGTTTGTTCTAAAAGCCTACACAAGCTTTAGACTAGACGACCAAATAACCGTGCGTTTCGTCTCTATTTTACCTGACATTGTTTTCCGTTTTATTATCTAGGCCGAGCTACCTTTTAGACGCACCTGACTTTAGTGAGAAACTGCGCACTTCTCTCTCTAGTAGGAAAATTGAGACAGGTTTATGTCTGTCCTAAAACATGGCTTAAATACGCAGGTTTTCAAAGCGAAAGCTTTACTAAGCCACCCAGCGAGCCATTTCGGCTCGTTGCGCCGTTTGCTGTATGCCGTATGTCGTATGCCGTATGGCGTATGCCGTGGCCGACCTTGAGCCGCCGTTGCCTAGCAACACCGCAGCAGCGCTCCAACAGATGTCGCCGCCGTCGAGGCCGCTGCCGTCGCCGCTCGCTCCACCAGATGTGCTCCGCTGGGGTAAAAGAGAGGAGGTGTCGCCTCGAGGTGGGTATATACATATATGCGCTTCGCCTCAGTGTATTGTAGTCGTTATGGAGAGCGCGAAAGAGACGGAACAACAGAACGAAGCGAAGCGACAACGCGTTTAAGAGGCGCCATAAGAACGCGCGGCACGACTCGAGAAGCGTCGTAACGAAGATACGGCTAGAAGTCGTGCCACGTCCCGGAATGACTCTTCAACTGCGGAAGAAACCGGTTTGAGTCCTCGAGAGCGTCGGAATAAGACGCTGCGTAGACGACGTGGCGAGGAAACGAAGCTTTCGCAGTTCATCTACGGTTAACAGAGCTAAACCACGGCCAATTTTTTATATGGATGGGGGCGCTCCTGAAAGCGTAATTTGACGAAAGTTTTTCTTTAGACGTCGCTGTAGTTCATGTCTGGAAGAGGCATGTACGTCAACATTGCACCTCTTGATCGTCTTGGGAAGGTGCTTCAGCAGCATAATTCGCAGTAACATAGTGTTACTTAACATCATTTGTTCAAAAGTGCTGTTTCCGGTTATATTTGTGTTGCTTTAAATTCGAGCGCCGCAGTTTTCTAACACATTTTGCTCATATTCGTTATATCCGATGTATAGCCTATCTGATATTCAATTAGCACATTTAATTTTACAGCGAAGCTCGATGCCTCTACCGTCCAATGAAATTTTCGTGGTGTCGTCGTTAGTCAGCAAAAAACGCCAGGCTGAAGAAAAACCAAAAAACAAGCATCAAAACCACATGGTGGATGATAAGGCGCGTGTGAACAATGGGAACACCGTCCGACGCGTCCCGCTAAACATCAGGTTTGCAGCTGGGTCAAAGTAGTTCACGTCGTTCGAAGCCATTGTGAGAAGTGCAAAACCGTATAATGTATGATATCGGCGGCGGCATAACTGGCAAAAATAATACAAAAGTAAAAAAGGATTTAAATAGTTGGAGGACGCTTAAGCTTTGTCTCTAAGAGCGGGACGCGACAGCGTGTTGCACCGTTGCCAAGGGGTCCACGGAACGCCATCGTTCGTTCGGCGCGACGCCTTGCCCGGAAAATTTAAGGAAAGGAAACATATAGTGGTGCACACCCGAACCGCACCGTAAAGCAAGGAAAATCAAATGAAAATTGGTTTTAAAGAACGGAAATGACTCCTGCCTCGCATATATCGGTGGACATCCAAACAGCGCCGTGCCGACAATTACAACTACGCGTTCCGGTAACATTAGGTTTGCAGCTGCTTCGAAAGGGGTTGATGTCATTCGATGCCCTCGTGTGTAGTGCAAAGCGCACAATGTACGATAACGGCGCCTCCAAACAATGCTAAGCGCGTTCCTTCTCTTCGCGTGTTCCCGGTAATATTACGGTTGTTTTCGTGTCGTTGTCGTATGCAAAAAACGTCAGGCTAAAAACTGAACGAAAATAGAATATCCACTTTGAAATCAGGCATACAGCATATAGCTTAAGTTCATTTCATTTCTCTGGTTTCCCTCTTTGTAGAGCCACGTGAGTGAAATTTGAATTGGCGTCGCAATGGGTGATTGGGTGTCGCTTTACAGCTTCGCTCTCAAACCGCCTTCACAGTGTGGATTTGAGCCACAATTTTTTCTCCTATTAAAAAAAAATACTTATCACATGCGATTTTTTTTTCTTGCAAAGACATGCTTCGAATAAATCTTCAACTCTCAGTTAGCTCTCGGTTAGTTCTTTCTTGCCCTCGATATATCTATTTAGCTAGCGTTTCTTTCCTAAGGACCCATTTTATTTCGGCGCTTTGATGTAACGAAGGACTCAAAAACTTGTGATTGGCAGCGTCTGAAGTGGCGCACTCTTCGAAGTAAACTGCTCAGCTGCTCAAAGATCTTAAATTAATACTATGGCATCTTACATGGCCGTTGTCATTGCAAACATGTTCTGCGTAGGTATACTTCGACGGTAAGGACGCCATTCATTGCTGCTCAACTCGCATGTGTGGAAGCATTCCCCTAGAGTCCTCATGTGAACGGAGCCTGCAGAGCCATTAATGTGCACTGTACACGCATTACTTCCGGGAAAAAAACATCCATTATTTATTTACAATTAGCCATGTTCATCTGCAGCCAGAGTTGAGCCATGTCAGCATAATTTCTTTAAAATTCACGCAGTTCGGTGAATAGATAGTCGGTTACCGGCTACCAGCATTACATGATTAAGTACATTGCGTACTCTAGATTTCAACCTCGTCATTGTCTCGGGCACATAAAACTAATTATTTGAAAGAAAACCTTCTGAGGGCTACTGAGGAACACAAGGTTCTATTTTGACACTTTCGATTGCAGAACCCCACTCAGCTTTCACTCGTGCAGCTTTCGCTCGTGCCTGTCAGCTTTCACTCGTGCAAAGCAAAGTTCCGCTCTCCCTGTGGTTTTGGACGATTTGCCGTAAAACAAAACGCCGCTCTCTCTCTGTGGTTATGATCGATTTGTCATAGGAGGTTGAGCTACCCATTATTCAACACCAAAAACCACTGCAGTGCTACCACTGCTACCACTGGACACAGTTTTTTGGGCGTGGATCACGACGCTGTAAGACTTGCAAGACATTTTTTAAGACATGCAAATATTTACACAGCAAGACTGCTGTTAGAAGCACGGCAAGGCAATTCACTTTCTGTATAAAGACTAGCTTTAACTACGCGTCATCTAATGGTAGCTACATGTTTCAATGATCCTCGTGAGAGAAGTAGTACATAGTAAAAACCGGACTATCAATGAGTGCGAGACTAAACAGCCACCGGCTTCACACCGGAAAGAACTTCCAAAAGATAAGCCTCGCAACAATTTAATCAGTGATGTTCTAACTTTGATGAACATAAGCTATCATCCTCTAGTCAGCCTTCAAATCAGCAAGGGATAAAAATAGAGGAAGGCATACTATAGGCCACAAATTTAAACCTTGCAAGCAGATATAACCTTTATCTGAAAAGCAAACTTACAATATCTCAGCTCTAATTTGATATTGACGTAATTCTTTAAAGAAGTGTTGCCACTGGATAGCGCTAAAATAACACCACAATAGAAAAACACATTGCAGCGGCTCCCGCTTCCACTCGTCCCATTCGCCTTTTTTCCTAACCCTAATCCTTGTTTCCGCCAAATTCCTCCCATCGCCAATTCCGCATGCTCTGTCCCCAATTCGGATTTGGAACTCGGCCACCTGAAATCATAGCTCACCGCTCTCCATAGAGCGGCAGGGAAGGAAGGAGCTCCCCGCAATAATCGAAGGGCCTAATCTCAAAGCATTCAAGGTGCATGAGTCCAGTTGCGATCTCTTCGCAACCTCCTCATTAGCACCGCTGTGTGCGCCCTCTTCAGAACCTAGGGGAATGCCATTATAGCTATTACAATCCGTTAGTCAACTGTGACGTTGGCGTAAATGTGTTCTGAGTCCGTAGCTGCCGGCCTCTTCAGCTGAACATGAAGGTTGCTTTGCGGAACATATCTAAGACGTCCCGCACAGGCGAGATGAGCACAGAGGGTCCGTCGCGCATATTTGTTCCTCGCTCTCGCGGCAACCTCAACTTCCCGCCTTACGACTCTTCTTCATACGAAGCAAAGCACGAATTCCTGCCTTTGATTCAGGTGCCAACCTGGGCAGCATTTCTCATCGGCAGTTGGGATCCTACAACCCACCGCCTGCCATCTCAGGCCGGCCGCACTACTGTGCTATACTTTGCGCTGTCCACCTGCTGCTATCATTTCTCAGGGACCCTTTCCTCTCTTACTTAATCCTCCAACCCTTCCTTTCTCTCTTTCTTCACACCCCGTATTTATTTTTAATTTTTCTGCACTTTTCTTTCCCCTGCATTTTCTTCTGCCCTGCTTACCAGTTGCTTTCTGCTAGTCTTTCCAAGCGAACCCAACCAGTCCTACCAGCCCTGTCGCAGCTACCCAAGCTTTGAAGCCTACGTTCGCTATCTGCCCACCCTCCCCACGCTCTGGATTCAATTTTGCTCAGTTGTCTTATTTCTTTATCACAGTTTACAGTTTTGCAGGTCAACCAGATAACCCCATTTAAAAGCCATTCCGTCTGGACAACGGATTTCAGCTTCACGCTCTCCATCCCACCACCCTTTCCACATCACACGCTCCTCCACCACTGGAACTTTCTTCTCGGAGCAAAGGGCTCATTTATTCACCGCCAATTATTAACGCCTTGGCCGGACGAATACAAGTCCTCCTCTCAAAAAGTTGGCTAAGTAAACTGAGGCTCCCTCTTCATTACTCGTTCACTTTGGTATGTCGCGTCAAGAACCCTATCTTCCTTCTCTCTTTATGCCACAGGTACTGAATGATGGACCATTATCGCGCGTGCGATGATACCAAGCGGGTTCAAACACTAACGACCATTGCAGCCTTTATTGATGTCAAGAAGATCTTTGTTGTCTTAAATTAAGCTGGTTCAGTTCCCGGCGCATTCCCCATGAAAGATTCATCATAAACATCAGAAAGTTCTAGATATTGTGTCGTATCTCTTTCCAGGTTACCCGCATATTCACAGTTCCGTGGTTCTTGACTGAATTATTGCACAAGCTTGCTGCGGCGAAGTCTACATTGCCCTCACTGCTGGCCATCCTGTGCAGGGGCTCTCCTCCACACCCAAGCCTACCAAAACAACTCTCTATCGCTTTCCCCAACCTGGTCGAGTTCAGGAACGCGTACGGCTTGAACGAGGCGTGCAGTGCGGAAGCCGTGCCACCCGATGGTCTCATACATCCGCACAACACCGTGGGCTTTCCAGTGCCTGGCACGAGAATAAAGGTACAGTTACGGCTTTATTAGGTTGTTAATCGCGAATACTGGTCAAACTTCTTACTAGTAGTGAGGCTTTCAAAACTATCTGCCAAAAGATGTTCATCGCGTATGCCTCAAATCAGCATACCAAAACGTACAATGGAGACTAAACATTCCAAGGTGTTCGAAAAGCTATCCGGCCTGATAGCTAACATGTCTGCAAAAAAGCACCACATTTGGCTGCCAGAAACGCACAAGGGTCAAACTCAAGAACAAATCTGGGAACGCCCCTGGAAGAAGGCTCTCCAACCAATGGCGCCAAGCTATTATCAAGACATCATTGTCTACCGCTTCCCAGGTAGAAGTAGCTTTCTAGCGCGGCCTCTCCGAGTGCCTGGTGTCGTAATAAGTTCCTATAGAAGTCGTTATTACCATCAAGAATAAAATAATCTTCGCCCACTATGTAATGTACGCCTTCGAGTTCAGCTGACAGAACAATATGCTGGTCAACAGGAACAGCGCATTAATGAATACAAGCAACACAGCTGTGAATGAACGCATGAACTTGCGGCAGTGCACTAAAAAGCAAATAACAGGACGCGTTGGCAGATAGCAAAACGCGTTTTTTTTTTTTTTACTGAGAAAGATATTGTCTCGGTCCATCGGGAATTTATTGCGGGCATTTATTGACATCTTGCACCAGACGGAAACATCGAGGAGGGCGACAGACTGCACCTAGCAGCTGGCTTTTACTTTCGCCGAAAAGGTTCTCCTCACTGCGTGTCAAGTTCGAAGAATCTAATAGCCAAGCGGCATACTTCAAGCATTCGTATGCGCTAGGCCGGCCACTCGTTATTCGTACAACGGCAGCTTTGTCAAGCTCGCCGTCTTCAATGCACTGCGACTTTAGTCCCGGACCGGCACGGACTGTGGCAGCTATTAATGACTCAGTGTCCAGCATTTTTCTTGACAGCTAGTTGGCTTGACATGAAAGATCTATGACCTACAAAAACTAAGTCGTCAAAATGATGTGGTCATTCGAGGTGTTCAAGAGGAAAGCGATGAAACAGAGCAAACGTTGAAACGCTGCGTTGCGGAAGGCGTATTTAACGAAAAGCTCGGAGCTTCGGTCACGACCGTGGATAGCGTACATAAACTTGGAAAGAGCTATGGTTACTACCAGAGGCCTGTTATTTTACGATTTGGCAGCCTTTTCGACAAAAGGAACATAATACGTAAAGCAAAGAAGTTAAAGGAAACAGACCTTTCAATCTCCGA
Organism: Amblyomma americanum; assembly: GCF_052857255.1. Taxonomy (NCBI): domain Eukaryota; kingdom Metazoa; phylum Arthropoda; class Arachnida; order Ixodida; family Ixodidae; genus Amblyomma; species Amblyomma americanum. Next base: position 142,585,030 of record NC_135498.1, read on the forward strand.
AGATTTTTGCAATATCATTCGAAAAAGAAGACAGAGCCTCTTGACCAGCACTTAGAAAGAAAGAAAAACGGACAAAAAGCTCTGCTTCGTTTCCCATAAACTCAAAATAGATGGTGTCTTGTATGCCTGGGCCGATGTCACCAACCAACGCTATCCTGTGCACCAAGGCACGTGCGAGTGAACTGCCCATGCGGCAATAGCTGAACAGGACTGACACCGAAGTAATAAAAAGTTTCGCTTGCTTAATGTTAACACTCGTGAATAAACTAACGGACTTCGAACACATCTTGATTGAACAGGGACCCGATGCAGTGGTAGTAACAAAAACTTTGCTAAACCCAGACATGTTACATTCTGAAATATGTGTCCCCGGTCGCAAAGTTTTAAGAACAGACCACTCCAGCAGAGGTGGTGGTGTGGATAGTTTTACTAATGTTTGTATAAAACACTGTGTCATTATTAATCCGCCTGGAATAAAATATGTATGGTGTAAACTATTTCCAGACAGTACCCAACTAGTTATAGGAGCCGTCTATCTTCCACCTTGCGCCTAAGCTACAGTTGTGGAAAAACGACTTCTTGCAAGCATTGCGTGTACAACAAAAGCACATTCTTATGGTAGGTGACTTTAACGCCCCAGATGTTCACTGGAGTGAAATGATTGTAGTTCTGCGAAATGGAGAGATATCGCGTGCGCTTATCGATTTATGCTTTCACCACGGCCTGAGTTAGTGAGCGATTATACACGTTTTCAAGGCAGCGGCAGTGCAATTCTCGATGTCGTCTTCTTGAGTGAGGGCATAATTTTGAGGCCGCACAAAGTAAATGCCCTCACCTGAACTCTCTGATTACCTAATAGTCAGTTTTACTAGCCGATTACTCATTCCCTAAAACAAAAAAACTCTCATCCTATGAGAACTTTCGTCGGGCAGACGACACCGCAATACATGGCGAGTTGGACTATCACTTCGACCCAGTAGAAGAACTAAGCTCTAAGGACTGCGCTGGCGTAAATGAACTTTGAATGTACTTCAAAATTTTACTTCAGAAATGCATATCTCGTTACGTGCCCGTAAAGATCACAACAAAACGTGTTCTGAATCCTTCGATTACAATAGAAATTCTACACGTGAAAAGAAAGTTAGGAAGACGAAAAATGAAACACCGACGAACGGCGCACAGAAATCTCTGAAGAGATAACGGCCCTTAGTCATGAGCTTAAGCTACTCATTAAGGAGGCTAAGCAAAAGTATTATGGTGTTACACTTCAAAGGATACTTCGAGACTCATCACAAAAATTTTGGAGACACTTGGCACCAAAGAACTCAATTAACGAACCAATCACAGTAGAAGGCATAGTAACTGATAAGTTCGAAATCGCCAGTATAGTAAATAATTATTTAATCACAGTAGAAGGCATAGTAACTGATAAGTTCAAGATCGCCAGTATAGTAAATAATTATTTCACGAATTTTTTAACGGCCGATGATAACCAACCAGCCGAATTTGAAGTGCCGCTAAACGTACCAGGTATAGAAAACTGGAAACTCTCAGTGGTGAGTATCACCAAGTTGTTGCTTGATATTAACGTCAGAAAATCGTCAAGCGTGGACTCCGAATGAATTTCTGAAAAGGTGTGTGAGGTGGAGAGCGAGATATCTACTAATGATTTTTGAGAGTTTATTACTACGAGATGTATCGCGGAAGAGTGGCAAGTTGGAAAGGTAATACCACTACCAAACGGGGGCGAACAAAAATTAGCTTGTAATTGTAGACCAATCGCCTTGACAAGCACAGCTTGCAAGATATTACAGCACATCATTTCTAGGCATATTCAAGAATACTTAAGCGATAACGAAATAACATACCCACTTCGACACGGATTTCAAAGAGGCCTATCGACAGTAGCACAATTACTGGAGGTAATCCAAGCCGCATAGGTAATCGCCCAATATTTTAGCAGGATGGTTCCATCCTGGTCCTTTGTAAGGCCGGACTTTTCCAATACGGTTCCAATGTTGGGCGAATTACCTGTGCTGCTTAGGGCATGGCTTTTGCGAGATTGCTGATCGCAAGGAACAGATAGACATTATATTTCGCAATTTTATGAAGGCCTTCGACAAAGTAACAGAGAAAACTGGTCTCGCGACTATGAGTCACGTTCGTAAAATGACTCCCGGCAAAATGGATTGAGAGCTTATTGAGCGATCGCCGACTGTTCGTATCCATCGAAAGAACTATGTCCAGCACATGCAAAGTAAGATCATGGATATCGTAAGACTCGGTACTTGGACCGTTATTGTTCCTTTTTTACATTATTGATGTTGTACATTAATGATTGATTAATTAATTATTCTGACGGTTAAGTTTCTTTGCAGACGACTGCACCATTTGCACTAGGATTCAGACAGTACACGACCAAATTAGACTAAATTACTACTTGGGTAAAATAAAAGACTGGTGTAAATTGTGGCATTTGTCATTAAACCCCAATAAATCAACATGCATGGCTATATCGCACAACTATCAACCGTTAGAGTTTGGGTATTCTGTACAATGAAACGCGCTCCGACACACAAATGAACTATACGCCGAACTTTAATTGCGGGCCACACGTCATGTCCATTGATGTTAAAGCGAATAAGAAGTTTGGCTGCCTCAAAACAGTAAAGTTTGCTTTAAGTGAAACAAAACTGGAGGAAACAAAGCTGGAGTACGCATGCGAGGTGTGGAGCCCGAAAAGCAAAGTTCTAGTGCAGGAATTGGAGCATGTTCAAAGACGCCCGTTACGTTTGATATTTTCCCACTTCAGGAGTAGAGGTTCTGTAGCTCCTTTGTGTAGGAGCCAATTTACTGCTCCTTTCTGTTGGACGGAAGCATAAACGCCTGTTCTTTTTTATACCATTATAAATCAAACCGTTAGGATTGATAAACACAGTTACATTGAGGAGTGCACATCTCGAATAACTCGTAATAAACACATTCTACATGTCAAAGAATTCAATGCTGCTACAGATTGCTTCCAATATTCCTTATTTTCTCTGACCGCACACAACTGGAATCAGCTATCTGCTGACGTGGTGCGTGTGGTATCTCGTGATGAGTTTTTTCTCTGCCTTATGATCATTTCTGTGGCACTTAGCAAGCATATTTGTTACGGGTTTGTTTGTGTCAGTTTTTCTTGGTATTTTTGTGCCTGCTTTTCCTTTGGTCACTAAAGACAGATTAACTGCCCTTCTGACACACAACAGTGCCGCTATTCCAGATATCCGGAAGATCTAGCGTTCTCAACTTCAGCTACCACGCCGCGTATGTAGCTTGCAGTTAAGTTAGCCAGCCGTTGTGCACCTCCGACACGGCCGGCCAGATACCAGGCTGCTAGGAGTCTGAGCAACTTGCCGGACGCGCCAAGTTTGCGTGCCAAAAGCCTGGTTGCAACGTAGTCGCATACTGCAGCATCACTCAACGAGGACACCACTTCACCGGTACACCAGCGGCTCTGCTATGTCGCCCTGTTTAGGCCGGCTCACGGCGTCCATGATCGTGGAGGTTGCTTATACAAAGAGTGGTAACATGTTTAGGGGAATCCCCCAAGGTTTACATTTGTAACAAGTAAGTATAATTACTCACTGGCATCCATCCAAGCACAGCCATACGGCTACAAAGGAAAGTTGAACAGCTTTCTCAGAAACTTCGTAGTTAAAGAAAAATTCTTCCTGGTCCGGGGTTCGAACCGGGGTCACAAGTTCAACGGAGCAGTCGTTCTACCAAATGAGCTAACCGGGACTGCAAGCTTATGGTAGGGCGAAATCAAATTGATCAATAACTCGCAGTGGGAACAGTGTTGGTCAAATGTTTAAGGGAATCCCCCAAGGTGGAGTAAATGAGTGTGCACCACTGTGGCCGTGAACTGTAGCGACAATTATCCATAGTCCACCACGGTTTGAAATCTACAAACAATGTTAAAAAATATAAACACCTGTTTGAAAGGAGCGCTTACGCGTCCGCGTAGAGGTAACTGAGTAATAACCAATTAAAATATTCGGTTTCGGAAACACATCTGAGACATTGTGACCGCCTTCCCTTCCATCCTTCCAGGTATGCAGCATTGACACTGGAGATGTGCTGGGACAAATGGCGCTCGGAGAAATCCTTATGCACTCTGAAATGTTAATGCTAGGTTATGCACATGCACGACCCGACTAAAACTGCATCGATGTTCACTGATGATGGCTGGCTTCGCACGGGTGAATGAAAATTCAAACATATCTTTTGTTTCCAGTTGTTACAGTTGTAATGTGCCGCCAGTACTCTAAACTTGGTTTTAGCAGAGCTGCTTTTGCCGTCTCTTCCCATGTCCACCTTTCTTTATTTGCTGCTTTCTATATCTGCGAACTTATTTCCACCCCACGTGGCTGTTCAGAGGCGGCTAAGAACGAGATTAAGGAACCGAATACCACGGCAGCCGTGTTTTCAGGGGAACAGAAACGCCATTGTGCTCTGTGATCTCAGAGAAATTAAAGGATCACAAGTAGTTGGAGATAATCTGCAGCACTCTCTTACGGCTACCTTCTCTCTCATCCTCCTTTGACCACTGCCGTCATTTCTTACGTGGTTAAAACTCAATCCGAGCGACTCACATAGTGTGTCTATGTGTAGGTTTGGGATGGTATTAAACCCCTGCATAATACACCGTACAATACATTCTTATTCTATAAGGCCATAATGCACGCGCGTACTCCTAGGTATAGAACTCCAAATTTACAGCTGTGTCAATGTAAATGCTCGGAGGTGACAGCTTACGCTAAATTCTTACCTTGTGTAACAGATATTGCTTGCTCCGGTCCTTGCCTTTCGTTACCATAAATGGAGAAAGAAACTGTTACCAAATTAGTCAATGGCTCTACATTATTGAGAGACGAAACCTTATATGAACGAGAGCGCAGTGAAATCCAGAATCATTCTGAGGGCTTTAACCACCGCATCGACTTTGAGCTTGCTACAGTTGGAGACACCGAACCCAATGATTTAAACGACCGCTCATAGAACTCTGGCACATTCAAACCACACATGGAAATGCAAAAAAGTTCTGAAGGCGCACTTCCATCAGTACCTGTCCACGGCCTTCATGACGTCGCCAAGCACTCACCCCCCGCCACAACCAGCGAATACCCATTGCCAGCCCCAGCTCATCTGACTTACTCGGCGGGACCCCTGCTATCTCACTGTAACCTATTGTGATTCAAACTGCGGCGACCCGCAGAGGCATTTGTTAAAAAAGGAGCGTCTCTTGCTTCCACTTGGCCAACCCGGAAGAAGGTGCCGAGTTGGCACCGAAACGTCGGCTCTCCCATATGAACTTGGTCTGTGTATCACAGTTTTCACTATGATTCGCCTCCCGACCAAGCAGATTTATGCCGAAATGTTCACGTTACAAACAAACATCTTAACTGCAGTGACTAAAAGTTCATTTCAGGCCTATTTTATTACCGAAATAAAGACAACAGTTATATCTCACTTTGTGTCCATTCGATCGCTTAACCTACGCGCGAGAACGCTTTTGCAATGTGGTTGTCGTTTAATATTCGAAAATCCGGAGTGATTTTGAACACACTGTATACACGTTTGCCACGTTCAAAGCCTCACACAACTATAAAGGAGATCTGCAGCCGCGTCCAACCAAAAGCTTTTCCGCAGGAGACATTCGCTTCGACGATGAAAGCGGTTGTGTCTTCTACCGGGGCCGGCTGAGGACGTTGATCCGCGGCTCGGGTAGCATGGTATCTCCCTGCGAGATCGAGCAACCCCTGCTTGCGCATCCGGACGTCATGGATGAAAGCGGCGGTGCTCGGCATTCCCAGCCCCCGCTGTGGCACGGGTGCTACGCAGGAGTCGGGAACCGAAGATAAACTCCTGGCTGCAATGGTCGTCGCTGCGAAAGGACGCTCCCCAGACCAGTGCTTTGCTCTGGAGCTCAAGCAATACGTTGCTGGTGAGGCTGCGCTCTCAACGCTTAACGACTAATGCACGTCTATGACGCTTCTCACCTTTTAATGGATTAGGTAGGCAAGTGTGTAGCGGCGCTGATGAAGATGAAGT